>NC_143130.1:6177500-6515000 GCF_059928025.1 Delphinapterus leucas | reverse complement strand
CCCTGGTCTGGGAAGACCCCACGTGCCATGGAGCAAGTAAGCTCGTGTGCCACAACTACTGAGCCCACATGCCACAACTACTGAAGCCCACGCGCCTAGAGCCCATGCTCTGCAACAAGAGAAGTCACCGCAACGAGAAGCCTGTGCACCGCAACAAAGAGTAGCCCCTGCTCGCTACAACTGGAGAAAGCCCACCTGCATCAACGAAGACCCAATGCAGGCAAAAAAATTAATTAATTATTTTTTTAAAGTTTTTTTAAAAAAAAGAGTCATGGAGAATATATGGGAGAAAATGTAGTAAAGAAATGCAGGTGAAATAAAAAATGAAGTGAAATAAGATAAAATAAAATGTAAGGCCCCAAACTCTTTCTTTTCAAATTGAAATTCTTTCAGATTATTGTTTTTAAAAATTCAAACAATATAAAGTAAGAAAACTTGTATAAAAAATTGTATAAAGTAGTAAGTGAAAGGCCATTGGAATCCCCCCTCCCTGGACACACTCACTGTTGTTTTATAAACCCATCCAGCCATTCAGAGTTTGAGGCTTCTAGCTCATTCCTCTAGTTTAAGACCTTTCTTTTCTGGAAATCATGAGGCTTTTATTTTAAATTGTATTTTTCATATCACTATTTAAATGTTTGGTTCCACACATAACTAAATAACTAATAATGTTAAATGAGCTGAAGGTATGCTTTTAGAGTTCTAGTAACAATGTTCATAAATATGGGTTGCGGATAGCACTAGTAAATATTGTATTACAATCTTCCTATTATATAGTTTTCCTGATCTAGATGAGAATATCAGTTTTCTGCTACAATTATTTCCACATCTATATCATCTTCTGGAGAATAAAGACCACGTTTCCAACTTCCTGTTTTTAATAATCAATAGGGCCTAGCTAGTGTTCCTCAGACATTTGTTTCTACATCATATAAAATCATTTAAATGTTTTTCATATGTAATTTGATGGACTTTTGTTGGTATGATGCAAGTAATTTCTTGGGTGAGTGTTCTCCTTTACGTGATGCAGCTAGAGGAGCAAATATCAAGAAATGAAAGAATCATCTCTCCAAAGGGAAATGAGAAGCCAGCTGGGGCAGGTCAGACACAACACTGTGTGGCTCCTCGTAGGAAACACGCAAATCTGCAGGGCAGAGCTGGTTACAGGTGGGTGGTAGAGACTTGAGATCTCAACTTTGACCGCACCTGCTACAACTCACTCCACCTCACGTACACTGGCTGGAATGGTTTTCCTTCCCATCTCACCCACCTCGAGAGAGACACGTGTGTGCGTGTGTGTACACACACACACACACACACACACATTCACCCTTCACCTCTGACCTTTAATGATGCCTCCTCCGAGATGCTTTCCCAGCCACACAAGAAGTTCCCCCTTCAGTCAAGAACAAGAGCCCTCTTTTGCACACCTAAACCCTTTTTCACTTTCTCCTGTTACAGCGCTTATCCCTCTGTTAGGGCTGCCAGGCACTCATCTTCTCTTCCACTGGACTTGAACATTTCAAGCCCAGCGAGTACGTCTGTCTTGCTTGCTATTTATACCTAGTAGAATGGCAGCCCCGTGAACCAAGCCAGAAGTTTGGAATGCATCCTTGACAACCACCAACCCTGCACCGCACCTCCTATCGCCACTCAGTTACCAATTCCTGCTGGTGCCTCCTTCTAGATCTCTCTCAAGTCCATCTGTTTCTCTCCATTCCTGTGCCACTTCCTTGGGGTGACTCCCATTTCTTTAGCCTCAGTGGCTGCAGTGGTCCCCTACCTGGTTTCCCTTCCTCCAGGCTTGTCACCTTCAAATGCATTCTCCGTCCTGACACTAGAGTTCTTTCTAAAATGCCAAAATTCTTAAAACCAGCCACATCCCACCCTTATCTTGCCAGCATCGTCATTTCATGCCATTCCCAACCATAGTGATTTTCTTTCAGCTCCTTGAATTTTTCACACTTTCTCTCATCTCTAGATTTTCTCATACTTGGAATAATACCTGGGATCAAATATCTTGGCCATTGACATAGCTGGGGAAATGAGAACTCTTAACTTATATGTCACCTTCCAATTGGGAGGAGAATAGCATGCTTCTCCGTTCGGGTCCCCAAAATGTATTTGCTTCAGGAAGTTATGAAAATCTCTCAGCATGGGAATCTCAGGAAGCAGACTGAATGACATAAATCTCTTCACTATGACCTCAAAGCAATACTTTTAAATACAGGATATGATTGGGTTTCAGGATGAAGGCTATATAAACTCGCCTCCCAATAGCACTTGAAAAGCTCCTGTTGTGTGCTTGTATTTTCCTCAGGACCTCATCCCTGTTGCCAGAAGACGTGGTAAAAAGGGAACCAACCATCATCTAACAAAATGGTTCATTTTGTGGTTTTAAAACAAAATCGCCATTCCCAACATTACACAAAACAGGAACTTCAGCATTCAAACCTTCTGTTTCTGCAATGTATACTTATGGAAGATTAATACCCAAGATGGAATTATCGTCTGGGAAATCTTAAACCCTACCCCAAACAAGTAGGACCATACTATAGGTTGAGCAGAGGCAAAATGTATTCCTTCCCCAAATAAATTCAGATTTTAAATAGGATTTACCGGGCAGTCCCTGTGCACTTTGTTGCTTAATGCATTCTGCCATTTCACTGTTACTATTTACATTTTCTCCTTATCTCAACCTCCTCCGTCTACTTCCTCATTCTCAGCTGATAATCTTGCTTTTTATGTCACTGAGAAAATAGAAGAAGCGAAAGAAGATCGTTTTCTTCCTTCTGTTGCCAAACCCACAAACCCACTGTCACTCTGCTTTCTCTGCTCTCTAAGGATGGACCGTCTTTGTGCTCCTCCAAGGCCAATCCCTCCATCTGTGTAAAGTCCCACCCATCCCTTTTCATCTACTCAGGAATCTGTTTCTGCACATCCTTCTCCTCCTTTAATCAACATCATCATTTCCCTATGGACTGGACAATTCCTGTTAGATTACAAACACGCTATCATGTCTTCTCGATGATTACATTTCTGTGGTCCCATTTAGGGTGGAACTCCTTGGGAAAAAATGGCTCTACAGACTTGCTGTCTCCTGTTGGTCTTCTCCCATTCTCTCCTGACACTCATGCCCCTGCAACTACTTTTATCAGCTGTCAGTCACGTTCTGTGACCAAATCAGATGTTCAGGGTTCACTCCAATGCACACGAATTGCTTCACTGGCTTCTTGACCTCTTTGGTCTAACCGGCCACTCCTTCTTATCATTGTTTATACATCCTCCTCAATTCTCTAATTTTTCTTTAAATGTCAGGGACTCCAGGACTCTGTCTCAACCTTGACCTTTCCCCTCCCCTCCCCTCCTCTCTTCTCTTTGCTTCACTTCGCTTCTCCTCACTTCTTGTCTTCATTCACACCATCTCCCTAAGTCATGGCCTTAAGTATCATCTACGTACTTACAACTTCCACATTTAAATCTCCAAACCTCTTGCCTGAACCCTGGGTTTATTTATCTAACTGCTCGCTTGACATCACTTGGATGTCTAATAAGCATCTCCAGTTTCTCGTGTCTGGACTCAACTGGATATTTTCTCTAAGATTTGCTCCTTCCCCGCTGTTTCCTGTCTCAGTCCCATTCCTCCAGTTACTCAGATCAGATTTTTCTCCTTCTTCTGTACCCTTCACCTGATCCATAAAGAAAATTCTACCAACTGCACTTTCAAATAAATCCCAAATCCAACCATTTCTCAACCCTAAGTGCTATCATTCAACCCAAACTGCACTTTTCTACCACCAGACAATGGGTCTGTCTCTTACCCCATCCCCTTGCTTCCGCTCTTGGTTGCCTACACGCTATTAAACTGATCCTTTTAAAAACATAATTCAAATTCTGTTACTTGTCTACTCAAAACCACCATTGGCTGCCCATCACTCTTAGAATAAAATCCAAAGTCCTATCTCTGGCTTTTAAGGTGCTATATAATCTTGCCTAGACCTGCTTCTTGGGCCTCATTTTCTATCATTCTTTTCTTGACTTACTTCTCTTTAACCCAGTGGCCTTTCTCCATTTCCCAAGAACACTATCCTCTCCGGACTTAACATTGACTCTTCTGCAACGTAGAACATTCCCCCTGCCCCATACCACATGGTTCCTTCCCTCACTTAATTTAGGCCCGTGCTCAAACATCACCTCCTCAGTGAAACTTTCTCTGACCACCTCCGGTAAGCAAAATAATAGCCCCCAAGACGTCTCCATCTTAATACCCCAAACCCGACTATGTTAGGTTGCATGACAAAGGAGAATTAAGGCTGCAGATGGAATTAAGGTTGCTAATCAGTTGACCTTAAGATAGGGAGATTACCCTGGATTATCTGGAGGGCCCAAAGTAATAACACAGATCCTTTCATGTGAAACAAGGAGGCAGAAAAGGAGAACAAGAAACACGGCAGTGTGAGAAGGACTCAGCCGAACGTTGCTGGCTTTCAAAATGGAGGAGGACCATGAATCAAGGAATGTGGGCAACTTCCAGAAGCTGGAGAAAGCAAGAAAACAGATTCTTCCCCAGAGCTTCCAGAAGGAGCGCAGCTCTGCCAACACCTTGATTTTAGTCCAGTGAGACCTATTTTAGACTTGGCCTCCAGAACTCTATGATGATCAATTTGTGTTGTTCAAAGCCACGAAGTACGTGGTAATTTGTTACAGCAGCAACAGGAAAATAATACCCCAGCCAATCTAAAAAAGAAAGTGCGCGTGTGCATGCACGTGTGTGCGTGTACACACACACACACACACACACACACCACTCTCTCTCCCCTTAGCCTTACCTTACTTTTTCTCAACTTGCCACTGGCTATTCACTATAAAACCCACAAGGGTAAGTTCATGGCCATAATTCCAGGGTCAAGGACAGCACCTGCTTGAAGAAAGTTACTAATGCTCCTCTTGTCCCTGAAATTTGATTTTACTGTTTGCTAACCCTAAGCTTTATTTTCAAGTCCTCTGTTCCTTAAGAGAAAATAGTTGACCCTTGAACAATGCTGGGGATTGGTTCCAGGACTCACCAAGGATACCAAAAGTGTCAGACGCTCAAGTTCTACAGTCTGCCCTCTGTAACCACAGCTCTGCATCTGCAGACTCAACCATCCAAGAATCCTTTAATAATGTAATATTTATTGAAATAAAATCCTCCGATAAATGGATTGGCACAGTTCAAATCCCTGTTATTCAAGGGTCAACTGCATTTTGTAAGTAAAAATGAGTTAAAGTTAACCAAAGGATGCTTTGAAGGGAAAAGACATCATGATTTAATAACATGTCACCCAAGGAGTCTGACTTACAGGATGAAGGATACTCAGTCCTCCCAGACAATATCTGTGCCAAAGAATGGAGACCAGGTGGAACAAGTTGAGAACTGATTGTCAGTATGAGTTTCACCCATATCTTCACATCTGTTGATAGAAACACCTTCGTTTCCTTGCCATCTGTCTGCTTCTTACCATAAATGTGGGGATTGGGACCATAGCCCCAAAGAACTATGTTATTTCAGGTCCCCCCTAAAAAGGTCCTGAAAAATATGTCCATTAGAAATAGAAGAAAAACCTGTTTTCATTGCATTTGCAAAGACAACCTCTTCTATTGCATTTCCTTTCTAGTATTCTTTTAAAGGTTGTGCATAAACAGTTTTGATAGGTGTGTGTAAATACACCAGTCTACCACCAAGTGTTAGATATTCAAATAAGTGGGCCTGGCCAACCTCCTAGGCATGCTTTGGTCTACCAAATGTGAGGAGAAGTAGTAAATGTCAATTCCTGGCGGAACTTTTAATAGACGATGTGCAATTTGCCACATGCCTTCCCAGTTAGAGTGACCTTGAAAGCATGTGTCAATAAGGAATCTCCATCAGCATGGGTCTTTGGGTCACTTGAATAAGCAGAGGCTCCTCTCCAGTTCATATTAACCAGATAGTGTGAAAAAGCAATAAACCTTGTTGGTTTAAGCCAGAGATTTTGGTTTATTTGATACTACAGTAATCCCTGGGCATTCTTTGGCTTAAGAAATGTGAGGAGAAATGACTGTCAAAAAATATTCTATCCTGTGGGTCCAATGGGTTTCTTTCGTTCATGAATTCTCAGTGCCTTTTCAAGGAGACTATATATTGTAAGTCTCAAAGAAGATGTGATGGTTAATTTTGTGTGTTAACCTGACTGGATCATGAGATGCCTGGATATTTGACTAAACATTATTTCTGGATATGTCTATGAGGGCGTTTCTGGATGAAATCAGCCTTTAATTTGGTGGACTCAGTAAGGCAGTTTGCCTCCACAAACAGCTCTCTTATTCTAAAAGGCTCTAGAAACTGTCATGTCAGACCACCAAGCCTATGTTTCTATTGATGTAGGAGCAATCTAGAATGAAAACAGGTGATACACTGCACCTTCTTATTTTTACACATATAACTGTCATTGAAAACACCCTTGGTCTTCAGTATTTTGAAGCATAAACACCTATGCGTAAATAAGTACATTTCTAAACTACTCTACCACCTACACTCAAGACAAAAGAGGAAGCAACTAAGATTGCTTTCAGCCAATACAGAACCTGAATTGTGGTTTTCCATTGTTAATCTCCATAACACTTCCGTGAACTCAATAATTTCATTTAGAAATTTTTGCATGTTTCATTTTATCATTATTTTTCCTGATCATAAATAAATACCTGTTCATGGTTTTTACAAATAAGTAATAAATGCACTAGAAAAAGAAGGAAAAAAAAACAGTTTTAATTACATTTCCTGATAGCCTCTCATTGCACATCTCCTCTCATACTCTTCTACAAGTTGTAGACACAATTTTGAATTTTATGTTTTTCACTTAGTTTTCTTTTAATAAATTTATTTATTGTTAGCTGCATTGGGTCTTTGTTGCGCGTGGGCTTTCTCTGGTTGCAGCGAGTGGGGGCTACTCTTTGTTGCGGTGCGTGGGCTTCTCATTGCGGTGGCTTCTCTTGTTGCAGAGCACAGGCTCTAGGCGCGTGGGCTTCAGTAGTTGTGGCACACGGGCTCAGTAGTTGTGGCTCGTGGGCTCTAGAGCGCAGGCTCAGTAGTTGTGGCTCACAGGCTTAGTTGCTTGGCGGCATGTGGTATCTTCCCAGACCAGGGCTTGAACCCATGTCCCCTGCATTGGCAGGCGGATTTTTTAACCACTGTGCCACCAGGGAAGTCCTCACTTAATATTAAAACAAAAGCATTTCCCCATTTTAATCCTGATTCTTGGTAGGCTTCATTTTTTTATGGTTCTATAATACCCAATTGTGTGATTTATACCATCATTTACATGAGACACATCCATATGTAGGATGTTTGAAAATGTTATTTTTTAGTGTTATGCCCCCTTTCTTCTAAAAAAGGATCTGCAGCAACTTTAGAATTAATTTTTGAAACATATCTTCCACTGGGAATTGTAAGAAGAGAGAAGCCAGAAAAATACCAGAAAATTGTTCCTGGAGAATAAGATGTTCTGGGTGGTTAAGAGAGAGGCACCAGGACATGGGCTCAGGGTAAGTGGGGACACGGGTGTACGTAATAGATGCTGAGAGGTAAGCTGTGCCATGACGTATTATGGAAACCATATGGTAAGAGGTGGGGGTGGCTTATGCCAGAGGCACGTGGGCAAATCGTGGGGAATGACAACAGACCGATCTGAAATGGAGCCGTAACCTGGTTGGGGGGAGTTGGCCCTGACCCAGTACACCTGGGGTAAGATGCTGTGTGTAACCTGGGCTGTGTAGGGTCCTTGCGTAAACCTATTCCTGTAGCAATGGTGTGTGCCCTTCTCTCTCATCGCTACATGTCCTGTAAATCAGAGCAGAATGATACAGAGGCTTTTGCAATATCATACACAAATCTGTGGCCACATGTCAAATATCAGAGCTTAAGAATAAAATTGACCTAATGTTAATAAGTTAATGCTCTGCAGTGCAGTTATACTACTTTTGATTACTACAATAATGTGTTTGAAGTAAGACCTCCTTAGTTTAAAGATGATCAATGAGAGGTCCCATGGCCCTGAATTTCAGCAAGGATATGAGAATTAGTAAGTATGATGCTTCATTGCAAAGATTTATTCTGATTCAACATGTTTCCATTCACGGTTTTCTTTTTTCTTTTTTTTTTTTTGCGGTACGCGGGCCTCTCACTGTCATGGCCTCTTCCGTCGCGGAGCACAGGCTCCGGACGCGCAGGCCCAGCGGCCATGGCTCACGGGTCCAGCCGCTCCACGGCACGTGGCATCTTCCCGGACCGGGGCACAAACCCGCGTCCCCTACGTCGGCAGGCGGACTCTCAACCACTGCGCCACCAGGGAAGCCCATCCATTCACAGTTTTCTTGCCAAACACATTCGGAATATAGTGTTCTTTATTTAAACAATGTATAGAAGGTCTGATGATCTGACACATTGTTTGCCCCTATTTGGGGGCAGTAAGGTGACTTACTTAGCTTTTCAGGGATGTGTCCTTATACTTCCAGCTATTATTACATCGGACCTTCCTGTCGTCTAGAGTTTAAGCCCACATGCTCATAGCAATGGCTATGCTCTATAATGTTTTTTCTTTCTTTTTTGGTTTTATTTACACGCAGTACAATTCACTCTTGGTGATGTACAGTTCAATGAATTTTGATAAACACATACCATCATGGATCCATCATTACAATCGAGATGCAGGAAGTTCCATCAGCTCCCCAAATTCCCTTGGTCTTCCCCTTTGGAGACAACCCCTCTTTCCTACTCCTAATGCCTGGCAACCATTTCTATAAAGACTTATTTTTATAATCTATGCTTTACTTCTACTAAAACAATTAAAAGGGTAAATGATCACTTTGGCCAGTGTCTGTGGATCTAGAAGAATTTCTCCACTTGCAGACCTTTGGGTCTAAATCTCAGAGATCCAGGAGCTGGCCTTTCTGCAGGGCTGGGGACGAGCCCCATTCCCTCCCAGCTGGTCTGAGAGCTGCCTGGCTGAGGTCCATAACAGAGCAACACCGGTGTTATTAGGTAGAATGTTTAAAGTATAAATTTCTTATTCGTGCATCACGATTTGCTTATCTACCTCAAATCCCCATAAACGTAACCCAGAATCAAAACTACTTTTAATCTATTTTAGCGTTTCATTATACACGTACACCTTGCTTGATGCACTAAAATGTTATGTGAAAATGTATTTGAACTGAATTCTGAAAATTAACTATTTTTAAAGTGAGCGCTTTTAAGAAGATCAATAATTAGCCTTTTATCTCTCTTCCTCAAAAACCCATGTTTGTGTATCTGGATGGTGTCCGTCAGGGAACTGCTTAGCTGAGCTTGTTAGAAATGTCAGCAATCCTCTTCATCAACACAACTCACAGATACAGGCCTCTGTACACAACAGGTAAAGTTTGAACTCGTACATCACACCTGGCCGGCTTCAATGCGCCAGTGCGTTTTTCTTGCCTTCAGGACAATTTCAAGACAATTTCCTACATTCCTCCCCAGAATGCTGCAACTGCTGCACGGATCCTTCCTGCCAAGAGCCTGGAAGCCTGTTGCATCACACACACGTCCAGCTTCTTGAAAGAATTTTGCAGATTAAGCAACAGGCGCCTAACGCTCCTTCTACCCAACTAGCCGTAGAGCAGATCTGTTTCCCATTTCTAGTTGGACTTTCAAGGACTTCCGTTTTCTAATTGCTTCCTCCGGTGCTGCGAGCTGTGGGGACTGCTCCCCCTTCACTTCTCATGCCAGGACTTCGATGGCCATTGTGTTTTGTCACATGAAAGTTAGAGCCAACTGTGAGAAGCTGAGGGATGTTGGTTGCATCTGTTGGGCCAGCCTGTCAGTCATGGGAGCCATCATGAACTGCTTCTAGAATAAGTAAGCCTTCCAGCTTAAGCACCCCTGATGACTCAGCGGGATCAGTAATTAGCAGAGTAAGCTTTCTGCCCCAATCTGTGTGTGTGTGTGTGTGTATACATTTTTTTTTTCATGTGTGTGTGAGAAGCAAAACTTACCCTAACTCTGGCAATATTAATTCTTAAAAGGAGCAGGTTATCTTTGGGCTGCCTTCCGCCTTTTTTTTTCCACTTTCAATTGAACTTACTGGAGTCCAGATATCTGCTCTCTCTGAGTTCTATCACCCTGGTGTTATCTCCTCTGTCATTTACTGGGATAGCTCTGCCCTGCATTTGCCTTTGCTTTGTTCCTGAACAAAAACTGGTTTCTTTCTGAGGAAGTTAGAAAAGCAAGACTTATGTGACCAATATGTTTCCCAACCCTCACACGAGAAAAAGGGCACACCCAATGCTATCGAAAAACAACCCTGTACCAGTCACAGCGCCAGATGCTTTAAGCTGCTTCTTATTGTGGGCTCACTCGACATGAAATGAAAAATAAAACAGACTCCTGCCCGCCCCTCCACCCCCAACAGAGGCTTCCCGGCTCCAAGCTAAAACACAATTCCGAAAAAATCTTACCATTCTAGAGCTTTGAAATACCCTAACCAAACTGTCTTCCATTTTAAGTTTTACTTTTTTCTTTCTTTCTTTTTCTTCTTTTTTTTTTTTTTTTGAACACAAAGATGCTAAATTAAGGCCAGGCAAATTCTGGTTGTCTTTCTCAGATGATTTCCAAATCTCAATGGTACCTCCCACCTCTTCCTGTTCACTCTGTAAGTGGGTCTCTAACTGGGAGGGTTCCCAACTATTTGCCCCTCCGTGATTACTAATGCTGTGATTATTATCATCATTATTAGCACATGCAATTATCTTTCACTGCAAAAGGTTGCATTCGAGCATTTAAAACAATCAAATATTTTTGTACTATGCTTTTGTTACCGCTGTTGCGATTTGCCTTCTTATCATTCCAGAGATGGATTGACTGTTTCATTGTCTCATTCACCCTTCTTCTAGCTGGAGAGCTGTAACGTTTTTATGTAATCCACACATGGGTTTGGAAAATGTAGGAAGAAGAAAAACAATGAACCTTGGAGTAGATTTAGAAAGGAGAGGCATGAATTTGGCAGATGTGATGTTTTACATTTAAGACGTGGGGCACAGTTTAGAGTCAAAAGTGGAAGAAATCAGTTTGGTGATGGGGGTATTTTATTTTAGTGAAGTAAGAAGGAAAGCCAGGAGGGAGCTGAGAGAAGAACATTTTTGGAGCCACTTGATTTTGTGCAGAGCAGGAAAATTATCTACCCTTTTCCCTCCCCACCACCATATGCTTCCTGAAAGTTTTCTTTTTTCATACTTGAAAGGACCACAGATTTTAATAGTATTCATACATTTGAAGTGCTAGGCAATTCCCAGCTTCCTCTATTTTTTGCATTTATGGTAAGTAATTTTTAAAATCCAGGTTATAGGATAAAGTAAAAATAAAATAAATGACTACTATTTAATGAAAAATATTTCAAACGCAAAGGCAGAAAGAAAAAAAAAAGGCAGTTGACCTTAAATAAACTAAGGTTCAAGATCACAACCAGATTCAGGGTCTAAATTATAGGCCAGTCTCCCCCAGTGTCTAGGCTGAGAGAGTTTAGTAAGTTACCACAGCAAGCATTAATTTATAGACACCCCCAGGGCCTGAACAAGTTGAAACAACGTCATTAAAAGGTCAAATTTACTTAGAATGTCTCGAATTCAGATGTAATAGTAAAAGCAGACAGGGTGGAAGACAGAGACAGTCATGGCTCTCTGTACAAAGGTATATTTGTAATGTGATCTATATTGATGCCCACGCATCACACTCTATTATGTGCATCTCAGTTTGCGGGTGTCCAGCACTCAGAGCCCCTACTTTGTCAAGCAGAGAAATTTTCTTCCTCTTTGGGGGAAACCTGCACGTTGCTGCCCATGGGCAGAGGGTAGGACAAGAGGCAGCTGAGGGGGCACATACAACCCATCATTCCCACCAAGACAAAGGCTGTCTCTACGACCTCTGGTTTCCACAACCTTCTGCCCAAACTGCTTTCCCCTTTCAGATCTTCTCTGGAGGATCATTTTAACTGGAACCTGTGAAGGTAACTTTGGGGTGGGGGAGTGGAGGAGGGGGAGGGAAGGTGAGCGGTGCCTCAGCTCCATAGGATCCAACCTTGAACTTGCAGTCTGTTAGGACCAGCCCTGCATCTACTGTTTACCATTGTGTGGTCTTGGATGTATCTTTTTTTTTTTTTTTTTAAATTTATTTATTTTTGGCTGTGTTGGGTCTTCGTTTCTGTGCAAGGGCTTTCATCGCGGTGTGCGGGCCTCTCACTGTTGCGGCCCCTCTTGCTGCGGAGCACAGGCTCCAGACGCACAGGCTCAGTAGTTGTGGCTCACGGGCCTAGTTGCTCCGCGGCATGTGGGATGTTCCCAGACCAGGGCTCGAGCCCGTGTCCCCTGCATTAGCAAGCAGATTCTCAACCACTGCGCCACCAGGGAAGCCCTTGGATGTATCTTTTAAACACCTTTGATGTCTGTTGCCTTACTCATAAAATGGGTTTTACATGGTCATTTTGTTGTATGGATTAGAAATAATGTGTATAAGTGACTGGTACATAGTAGGTGATGAATAAATGCAACACATCTGGTAGTATTGACTGCAACACCCGGAGTCAGAATGCCTCTGTTTCTGCCTTTCATCTTTGGTTCCAAGATCATAGTCTGCTCACAGAACCGACACTTGAACTAGAAATAGCTCTACAGGCTGCTGCTGTCCCTCCCTTCCTTTCACAGCTTTGCAGCAAACGGCATTCACTGGCAATTCCACCGTCTTGTGGCTCATGGATAAGGTCTTTGGTAGAAATGATGTGTATGTAGTGTGCTGGCCCCCACTCAATAGCAAACCCCTGAGCCACAGTCCTCTGATTCCTATTCCCCCACCCATTCTCAGGCCATTCCCAGTAGCAGCCAAGGTTCCTGGGCCCACAGTACCCCCTGATGGCTAAATGGGGAACTTTCTTTTCTCAGTCATTCTCTCTCTGAAACTCGCCCAGGCTTTCACTGTTCACTGCTTTGTTCATTCCGCCATAGACCGTTCATTTCTTACAGATGTTGTGTGGCCTCCTATGCCTTGCTTTTTTCTTTTTTTCCATTTCTTGCTCAATTATTTCAGAAACATCTATCTCCCTCCCTGGTTCCCTCACTTTGTTCCACTTAATGAACCCTCAAGTTACGGCGATTATGGTTGCAAGTATAAAATAGTAGGATGAATGCATCTCTCAAGAGAAAAACCCCAGGGAATTCCCTGGTGGTCCAGGGGTTAGGGTTCCATGCTTCCACTGCAGGGGACATGGGTTCGATCCCTGATCAGGGAACTAAGATCCTGCATGCCATGAGGCAAAAAAAAAAAAGAAAAGAAAACCCCATCCATTTAGAAGTAAAATAAGACATAGTTGTAGAACCAGCAGCATTAATCTCGAAAGCCCTTTGCAACATCCAGATGTCTTCCTGAGAACCTGTGCAGAAGGTGCCATCTACCCCCCTCTTTCTCCAAGGAACACTGATATTTTCTCAACACTCATTATTTTCCTATTTAGTTAATCGCCAAAATTGTACTAGTTTGTCCCCTACTGTTTCATTGCAAATATGATTCGGCTACAGTAAGGGTTAAGTGCATTCCTATGGGTTATTCTGGAAACCAAAGCACGATCTTTCAGCATTAGTTCTCTGTGGGAAACTGAATTCAAAGCTCCGAACAGTTGCTTTAGAATGAACTTTTGGGAAATGCTGCCTATTGTAATTTAACACTGGAAAGTTTTGGTTGGGAGTGGTCAGTTTTCAATAATTCATATTGATGTCTGTATTCTCTGGTTTTCATTTGTTGAACGGTGACATCTACTGGGATTAGTACTTAGAAAGGTATTCAGGTGTGACTTATCTTATCTGGATAAGATATTGACTCTTCCTTATCAAAGAGAAAATATACTAACCAGATCCTGATTTGATATGTTGATATGTTATGGGACTATTCTAGAAGGTTATTAAATTCATGTCCATGACTATAGATTGACTGTTGGTAAAAATACATCAAATGTCTCAAAATGCAAATGCTAATTTCCCTTAGCTTAAATTCAAATATGCCAACAATTTATGTTTTTATTTATCAAGGCTCACATTTAAAATACGTTTTAAAATACAAATGATTTTGATGTGGATTAGTAAAATACCTTTAACTTTATGCTTAATTGTTCTGATTTAGGAAATTTATTCTCAAGCTAGAGCTCAGTAATTAGAAGCATCTAAAGTCCTGATTCCACAACAAATTGAAAGATTTCTTTCACAAATTAATATCAAGTGGTTTAATTTTTCCAGTTTCTAGTAGTTAAACTTTAAAAGTTTATAAAAATTGGTATGAAATAACTGAATTAGTCAATAAAATGGTAAATGAGCTGTTGTGACCATATATAGACACATATGAAAAACATAATTTTAAAGTGTTTTCATAAAATATTTCCTAGTTTGGTCATAATTCAAGCTAATGCTTGCATAGGAGTTTTTTCTTTGAAATGATTCCCATATACTTAGAATTGAAACTATTTTCTCCTTTAAAATAAAAACTGCAAATCAGTTAAAGTAACAGGTAAATAACACCCATCCAATTTCATCAAAATTCTGTGAAAACTGATGTTCTACATAAATTCTAAATTCATACTAATGTAACAATAATGAAGAATATGTCATAAAATAGCTGTGTGGTGCAAAAGGTATTTTAATTGATTGTTCATCAAAGAACATTATTTGAGTTGACACATTCACATTTTTCTGAAAAGAAGTATTTGCTTCCTGATAATATATACCTTTTGAATTCATAACGTTTTGGAGGTACAGATTAAAACATTCAGTGTTAACGTTTTTGAAAGCATTAAGTTTAAATTGTTTTCTCAAGACCCAAGGAGAAAACACCAGAGGAAACATAAACAGACTGAATTGTTTAAAATGTATTTTCCCTTTAATTAAATAAGAAACATCTGTCCAGGGATTTTGGAAATGAATGTAATCCATCCACACTCTGCTTGTACTAGTTTGCATCCAATGTCCAATATTTTGAAAGAAAACTCTCTCTTTCTGTAAAGAATTAAACAGCAACATGGAGTGATATCTGGGTCTGTAGCAGCTGACTCTTGCCTCCAGAGCTTGGGCACTGTTAATGCTAAGGATCTGTCTTTTCCCAGATTTGTCCTTGGGAAGTAACCAAATTCTCTCCGGAATCAAGGTTAGGGTATAACATCTGCCTTTCTCCAAACCATCCACTCCCCCTGAAAATGCTTATTTCGGAAGAGTAAGGGAACAGAAGTTACCAGGATGCGCCCAAAAACCCACGCTCAAAATACCGTTCCCCCTCTGGGGTGCACTCAACATTTTCCTCCCCTTCACTCCGGCTTTAAAAAGCTGATTTCTCTAGGGACCTGCGCTGCCCACAACACAGACCCATCAGACAGGCCACGTGAGCACAAAGAAAGTGGACAGTTGACTCCAGGATGGCTGTGGCTCTTTGAAACCAGGACCCACAGTTGAGAATGACAAGTATCACTTACTGGTGTTGTCAAACGGTATCTGCCTGCACTGCACGGACCCCTCGGCGGGCCAAGGACAGTAGTAGACGGCTCCCCCTTCCACGATGTCTGGCTGGCTGGTGTTGGCTTTGGGCGCTCCCACCAAGACACTCGCTCTGCGAAAAGGGTTGGAGAGGAATTACTCTTTGGGAATCATAAACGTGAGCGCAGGCGACGCAGTCTCTGGAGCAGCCTGCCCACGGAGACTAGGGTCGGGGTCAAGGGCAGAAACGTGTTTAGGATGGAGACCGACTGTCCAACCTGATTTCCTCGCGGAAACCTATGGGCGTCTGAAACCTGGTTTGGAAGAGGGTGCAAATAGTCCTAATTCTTCTCTACGTGGAGCTATGTATATAGTGAGTTGAGGGAAGAGGGGCGGGCGGGGGTGGGGGGGAATAGCCAAGGACAGAGCCCAGCTGCTTGTAGCAGACAGCACTTGCGCCCAGACCCTTAACGGTTACAGGCTACGTATAAACAGACCATGTTGCGGTCGTGGTTTTCACTGGCTTGAGTCCGCTCGGTCCCGTTTCCCCCTTTGTACGATGCTGAAGTCTTTGTCTCGGGACCTTCGGATTCTAGGCAAGCGGCATGTCCCTAGCTCAAAGTTCACAAGGCACATCTAGCATGGAAGGCGAGAGAAGAGGCTGGTGGTGGGGAGCCGGACGGGACCCCCAGCGGGCAGCGCGATGGGCTCTCACGATCGCCTGCCATCAGGCTGCGGGAACAGGCGCGGGTCCCCCGGCAGAGGGGCAGGGACCCATCCTGGGGCGGGGTGGGCCCGCGCGCGCGGGGAAACTTACGTGCGAGCGGCAGGTACGTGGAAGTCCACCGCGTAGCCGAAGTAGCTGCCCTCGGGGCCGCCGTACACCGTGAGCTGGTCCACGTCCAAGTTGAACGCCTGCGAGGCGGGCGACCACAGCACCACCAGCGCGGCCGAGAAGCAGCAGAGGGGCGCGAGGGGCGGCGCCCGGTTGCCCCGGGGACCGCGGCGGGCCCGGGCGGACATCGCCCTCCGCCCGGCCGGTGCTCACCGGACGGCGGGAGCCGAAGACCCCGGCTGGGGAACGGCGGGCGTGGCGGCTGGCGGTCCCCGATGCCCGCGGCCCGGGTCGGTGCGCGCGGCGCGTCCGCGGTGACAGCCCCGGGCGATCCTCCGCGCGTCCCCTGCGGTCTGCCGGCCGCCTGGTCCCGCGGCTCGGGGGGCTGGCGGAGGGGATCCGAGCCCTCCTCTGGCAGCGGGAGGGGCCGCGGCGCGGTCGGGGCGCCTCCTAGCGGCGCGTCAGCGCACTGCGGGCCGGAGTCCGCGACTCCCTCGCCGCCCTCGGCTCCGCTGGCGGCCGGCGCCTGTTTCGGCCGCCCGGCTTTTCTACATCTCAAGAACGATCTGAGCCTCACACAGGCCAAGTCAAGCCATTGCTTTTGGAAGCCGATCTCCCCCCTCCCCTGGCCCCCGCCGCATGGGGCGAGGGTTTACTCCAGTGTCTCCCAAATGGAAGACTGTGAAAGCGTACCCCAGCACGACGGACGAGGCCAGACCAAGCCGGGATCTTTGCATCACCTCTACAGCCTGAAGACCCTTTCAGGGTCGATGTGCGTTTGTACAGTCCTCTCCTTCCCCACCTCTACCCGACCTCCCTGTCGAGGTAACTGATAAACAGAGCAATCCTGGAGATTTTATTTAGGTCTTTCTCAAAGGCACGTGGCACACGTCAAATGACTCGGCCCTATATGTCCTTAACCCTGTGTAATTGTGGTGAAGACTGGCAAAGGTGGGAATGTCGGAATTTCCAGTTTACCCCCAGCAGGGGTCGAGGGTGTAGGTTGGAGTCAGCGGGAGTTCAAACTTCAGTTCCAATCCACCACCGGTGTTACTGATCTCTTTCTGTGTCTTCTGCTTGGGGTAGGGAGTGAGGGATGAGTAGGGGGGAAGGCAGAGGAGAACCGTGATGTAGAAGCCCTTACATAACATGTGGTCTTCCAGGGAAACAGGACTGATGGAGAAAGAGAGCTGCTATTAAGCGTTAAACAGGGTGGTGCTGGGGTCATATAGGTATAGAGACGGGAGAGGTGCGTAGGGTCTACAGTATTTTAAGGAGATGTGTTGGTAGATTTCAACAGAAATTTGAATATGAGGCTTGGCTTTGGACATTGGGGGCGGAGTGATTGAGGGAAGGTATTAAAGACAGAAAGGCTGGGATGAAATGGTTGTGCAAAGGGATCAGAATCAAAGTGTGGGTTGGAGAGCAGTGGGAGGTAGGGATGGACGTCCTGAGAAAGGATCTTCACGACAAGAACATTTATTGAGGCAGAGGGAGCCGGTTCTACAGCAAAGGCATGACATGCCCACAGGGATTCCAGAAGTTTAGTAGAGGATGTGTGTGTGTTGGTGGAAGGCGGTTGGTTGTTAGAAGGAAGAGAAAGCAAAGCAGCTGTTGCCCAAATGCCCTGGCTGATGAGGACTTCGACATGATTAACAGATGGAAGGGAAAGGAAGCCCAACGGGTTAACTAGGAAGCCCAACAGGCCGTTTTCTGGCAGGGAAAGGGCCAGAAGACTGATGGCAGAAGGAAAGTGAAGGAGAGCCCAAGGCGAGTCTGCAGGTATCGACCAAGAAGAGGAGAATCACAAACAGAAGCAATGGGCAAGGAGAGCGGACTGGGAGGTAGATGGTGAGTTAGATGCTGGACCTGTTGAGTCTGTTACTAGCATGGGATCCCGGAGAAGCTGGAAGCGTAAAGTGTGATTCAGAGCAGTGGTCTAGTCTGGCGGTGCAGATGTAGGAGTCCATCCACGGAAAATCTCTGCTCCCATTGAAAAGCTAGACTCTCTCTTACATTAGAACCCACTTGGCAGACTGAATTAAATTTTACATTTTCATCTTTGCTTGTCTCATCCCTGTAGAAATGCTAAAAATTAATAAGCGATCAGAAGATTATGTAGCAAATCATCACATCTGGATCATTTCCTAACTGTATAGTCCTTTCCCAGACAAGGACTTAAAAGTAGAGGGTAGAAAACATTTTTCTCAGTCCAAAAGTCCACTTGTGTTGGATACAAAGTCCACTACCTTGGGTCAGGTTACTAGTGTTCATAAAAGTGACATTCCCTAGAGTAAATTTCAATGGGTAATTCACATGCAACATACACATGGGCATATTCAGAGCTGTGGGAGACCTTGAGACTGGGAAATAACCTCAACTCCATCACTTCCTGAGACTGCATGCTGAAATGTGTAAATTCATCACATTGCAGGCAAGTCTTATGTTGAAATGGAACACCTAAATAGGTAGAAAGTAATGGGGGGGTGAGGAATTGGGAGATTGGGATTGACATATATACACTGTTGATACCTGGTATAAAATAGATAACTAATGAGAACCTACTGTATAGCACAGGGAATTCTGCTCAATGCTCTGTGGTGACCTAAATGAGAAGGAAATCCAAAACAGAGGGGATATATGTATATCTCTAGCTGATTCACTTTGCTGTACAGTATAAACTAACACACTATTGTAAAGCAACGATACTCCAATAAAAATTATTTTTAAAAAAGTATTTTGAGTTAAAAAATCCAGCCTTTTCTCAAGTCTTTATGAGGGCTTGTTTCAAAAGATTTACAAAGATAATATAAGCAATCATTATCTCTATTTGTTTAAATTAATAAAGTGCAATTAAAAACAAAAAGAAAGTAAAAGCATAATCCTAGATGTACACTTGGTCCACATACCAACTTACCAGACAGAAGTAGCTCAATATTATAAAATGCTTTGATTTGTATAAATCAGCACATCACCAGGGTATCCCCTTTTGCTACTGTCTCGCTTTTTGATATTTCTAGCATGTTCCTTATTTTGAATTCAAGATAGGGGTAGGCCAGGAAAGAAAATTCTACTTATTGCCACATAATTGGATACATATAGTTGTCCGTTTCTTCTAAAACACACTTGTTCTTGATTTATACAACAAGCCTATATTCTTAATAGTGTCACTTTCCACTGTACAGATGAGGGCATTAAGGTTCAGAAAGGTACAAGCATATACAAAGTTACAGAGCAAGTAAGTGGTGTGATTTGAACCCAGGACCAGCAGATGCCAAAAACAGTTCCTCATACTATTAGGTCTATAAGTATGTTTTTGTAAGTTATGGCAATAATGAGAAGTCACCTTTCTAAAGTAGCAAGCTCTTCTGGGCTGGCCCTTTGAGCATGCCCATGAGTCATGATTGAGAGGTGGCATAATGTAGCAGTGTGTTAAGAGGTCTCAGAAAAGGGTTTGGTGGTACCTTGGTATTCAAAGAGTGGAGGGAAAGCAAACTTACTTGAAGCTCTTTGACCTCCCTGGGAGACCAAGAGCCTGGGAGAGTAGTAAATCTTCCAAGAAGCCAGAAGAAAAAATCTGCAATAATTACAGGGACAGAATAGGTCTGCATAGGTGTCTTGCACATTGCACTATTCTGACACGTGGGAACCATGCCAATCAGTAAAACTTGGGGTACCGTCAGAGAAACACATGGACAGTGACAGGTCTTATGCTGAATGAGAAGTTTGACATTTTAAAGATCTACTAGCACTGATTTATTTGTCAGAAAAGCAAGTCTGGGAATTGTTTGTCATGCATGTGAGTACGTGTGTATATTTAATACTGAGAAAGGTATACATAGTTGTTTGCCTAAACAGAAAAGAAAAGAACCCAAAGGTCAAAGGTGGAACAGATTTGGCCCAAACGTTCCAAAAATAAGTAAAGAGTACCCTAGGAAAAAAAAATGCTCTCTGGGTTGTAGCCATGTACGAAGTACTTAAAAATAGAGATGTTGTAACATTTTTTAACCATTAGTGCATACTTTTTAACAGAAGACCAAATACGTTTTAACTTAATAACCAATTACTATTCCCCACTGTTTATTTTATTTCTTAACAATTTTTAAAAATATTTCTTTAACTTATTTATTTTCTTAATTTTTTTGGCTGTGTCGGGTCTTCGTTGCAGCACGGGGGCTTCTCTCTAGTTGTGGTGTGAGGGCTCCAGGGCACGTGGGCTCTGTAGTTTGCAGCACGCGGGCTCAGTAGTTGTGGTGTATGGGCTTAGGTGCCCCGTGGCATGTAGGATCTTAGTTCCCCGACCAGGGATTAAAGCTGCATCCTCTGCCTTGGAAGGCAGAGTCTTTACCACTGGACCACTGGGGAAGTCCCTCCCCGCTATGTTTAAATCTGTTTCTTTATGTGATAAAAAGTGATCCTGCCTCCAAATCAAGAGCTAGGGGAGTCCCGATCTGATTATTTCATTAATACAACCACAATTTCAATATGTTGAACCATTTACAAAATAAGCCAGTGTAAAAACAATGTGTTCTTGAAGATTCCATCAGCTTTAAAAACGAATGCACCACAAATGGAAGGTAGTTTTTCAATCTTTTCTTGTATTTTGGGTAACTGAGGTGATCTCAGGGGTTTTTTGGTTTGTTTCTTTGTTTTTGGTTTGATTTTTTTTTCTTTTTTTTGCCCAACTGGACTCAGAGTTTCTGCAATATTAGAAACCACTGATTAGTAAACACTGGTCAATTAAACTTACTTTGGGCAAACAACTTTTAAATCTGTCAAGTGTCTCTGCTAGCATAAGCTTATGTCTGCAAATTTTCTCTTTCTGGTCCCTGGAGGATGAATCTCATTATAGTAAAATCTTTTTTTTTTCTTTTTGATAATTTTGTTTGTCATTCTCTTTTATGATTTCCCTTCGTGATTTTATTAGCCACTTTTAAGTTAAAAGTGCTGCAGCAGTGGCCCCCGTGCTGGCAGACGTTCAAGCACAGCCAGCAGTTGGTTCAGCTGAAGGAAAATTCCCACCAGACTCTGACTAGATCTCTTTTTAGAATGAGCCTTTTAAAAACAACTCTGCTTTAAACAAAAATAAAAATAAATAAAACAATTCTTTCTCTAAAAAAGGAAGGTAACTGAGGCCAATGATGTTCTTCCAGAACCTGGACATCCGGGGATAAATCTTCCTGAGAGTCAAAGACCCCAGGCAGCTGAGCTTATACGCAAGACCTTGATTGACAGATTTTAATTAGGGCCAGTTCACTCCAGAATCTTGAAAAACCTACACACGTCTGATGGGTTGGCCACAGTGACTAAAGCGAACTTCCATGGGAAAAAGCTCACAACATCTTAGTTGTAAATGTGGAGTCTGGCAGTTGGGAAGTGCAGTTCTCCAAAGGCTTATGTTTGAGTCCAGTCAGTGCCTAGGAGGCTGTGGGAATATATTCGAGGGGCTTTATTATTGTTAAATTTCAATAAGGTGTTAGGGTGCAGGGCCTCAACACTCTGGTGCTGCGGAAAGAGAGTCACTTAAAATGAGGAGTGAGGTATTCTCCCCACCTGTGCATGTGCCAGGCGTCTTAATTCATTCAGGCAGCCGTTAACTAAATACCATAGACTGGGCGGCTTACTTCTCATTGTATTCTCACATGGCAGAAAGGGGGTGAGAAAGTCCTCTGGGGTTCCTTTTGTAAGGCACTAATTCCATCATGGGGCTCCACCCTCATGACCTCCCAAAGGTCCCACCTCCCAATACTATCACATTGGGGGTTGGGATTTCAACATGCATGGGGGAGGAGCGGGGCGGGCTGGACACAAACACTGACCCCATTGCACCAGGACTTGAAAGCAGAGGCTTTTGTGAACACAATCCTGCAGGCATCTCTGTGGACCCAGGACAAGGGTAAATAGTTGTGGGTTCCAGGGGGAGACAGCAGCTGTGGCCTTCTGAAGCAGCCAAACTCTTCATTCAGCCCTTAGAGGATGCTGAAGGACTCTGGCGAGACACAAAGGTCTCCTACAAATAGGTGAGGGAGTCACAGAGGAGTCCTCCACTTATGGGAGGAGATGAAGACTGGAGCATCTGATTGGTGATCTGAGTGTGTTTTCTTTTTTTAAAAAATTTTATTTATTTATTTTTGGCTTTGTTGGGTCCTTGTTGCTGCGCCTGGGCTTTCTCTAGTTGCGGCGAGCGGGGGCTACTCTTCGTTGCGGTGTGCGGGCTTCTCATTGCAGTGGCTTCTCTTGTTGCGGAGCACGGGCTCTACAGCGCAGGCTCAGTAGTTGTGACACATGGGCTTAGTTGCTCCGCGGCATGTGGGATCTTCCTGGACCAGGGCTCGAACCCGTGTTTCCTGCACCGCCAGGCGGATTCTTAACCACTGCTCCACCAAGGAAGCCCTCTGAGTGTGTTTTAAACCCCAAACTAGGTTGCTGTGTTTATTCCACGGTGGGAAGATGCTAAGAGGGTGTCTAGGACTGCCCTCTAGTGTCTGTGACCCTATTAAAGCGTGTGAGATTTTCTTGTGAAAAAATGATGTAGTCTCACCATTTAGATGACCTTTTCATTACAAAGTTCCCAAATTTGAGTTGGTCTCTCTCATGTTTATCACCATCTTTATTTCCTTGTGGTAGCTTTGCAAATCAGGGAAAAAGAAGAGAGAAAATAAGGAGAGAAGGAAGGAAAGAAGGGAGGAGGGGGGGTAGGAAAGAATTTGCCCATAAAAACAGTATTTCATATTTTCCCAGCTAGCTATTAGTCAAATCAGATTTCCATGTCACTCGTGCAAGGACTCTATTCCACGCAATCTCACTGGCCTACCTAACTTTGTTATTTGTTTATTCCTTCTTTTTATCCCATCAACAAATATGAGCGCCAACTATGTCTTAGGTACTGTGCCAGCCCTGGAGATACGCTTGTGAATTTAAGAGATACAGTTCTTCCCTTCCTGGAGCTTATGATGCAGTGAGGAGATGGCAACCTGATAAGAATATAATTAAGTGGGTAAGTGCCAGGAGCAAAACTAACAGGGGGTGGTTAGAGAAGAATGGGTGTGGGGAAGATTTTAGGAGAGCACTTACCTCCGAAGAACATGGCCACGTGATCAACCAAAGAATAAAATGGACTATTAATGATGCAACTTTAAAAAAAGATGAGGTTGTTACTCTGCTCACACCGATCTGGAAAACAAGGGACCCTATGGCTTGGGGTCCCTTGGGGCCCCTGACTTAGAAAAGTTCAATCTTAGCAGAATTCATCTGTGCTAAGACATGGAACCAAGTTAGGACATTTAGAGCCCCTATAGAATGCCATACGCCTCCTATGGTATCCATGCATTTTGTCATCTGTGTAACTTACATTCAAAGGCTTCCTGCTTACCATGACAGTTAAGTTATCTGTACCCATGACCTTGATCACTTTAATTCTCTCTGTGCAGGAATGCCGTAGTCTGTTTCCAGGGTTAGCAGCCTTCTTTTTTTTTTTTAACATCTTTATTGGAGTATAATTGCTTTACAATGGTGTGTTAGTTTCTGCTTTATAACAAAGTGAATCAGCTATACATAAACATATATCCCCATATCCTCTCCCTCTTGCATCTCCCTCCCACCCTCCCTATCCCACTCCTCTAGGTGGTCAAAAAGCACCGAGCTGATCTTCCTGTGCTATGCGGCTGCTTCCCACTAGCTATCTATTTTACATTTGGTTGTGTATATATGTCCATGCCACTCTCTCACTTCTTCCCAGCTTACCCTTCCCCTCCCCGTGTCCTCAAGTCCATTCCCTACGTCTGCGTCTTTAGGGTTAGCAGTCTTTGAGAGAACAATTTGAAGGCTGGAAGTGAATTTCTTGTCTTCTACTTAGATTGCTTGAAACGTGACTAATTGACTTAAGTTGACCTTTCTGGTTTTTATTGTTTCGACTTATTAAAAAATGTGTCCTTTTCCCAGAGGCCTCTGGGCACACGCACAAAAAACTAGAAATATGACAAGTTAAATTAAAACCAGCAGATGAAAGTTAAAACACTCTCATAAAAGAAAAAGAAAGATGCCAAGTAGCATTTCTGGAGGGAGAAAACTAAACCAAATGGATTAAGCTTAGCCATTTTTCAACTGGTTTGCGAGGAGGACTTGTTCAATGTAGATGTTAGAGTGACTTCCTATGAAATCCCTGAAAAACCTGTGCCACTACATATTTTCATACCAAATCATGGAAATAATGGTAATCCCAGGGAGAGAAGGGCTCTAAAACTTAATTCTTTTTATAGTGATGTTAAGATTGCTGTCTAGCCCTTAGTCACAGTGTGATCTCATTCACGTGAATCTCACTCTTGGGAGGTGAGAGATGAGCTCTAAACACTGTCAACATTTCTCTACTGAACTCTAATCCTTGCTGTCAGCTCAGTCCTACTATGATTCTGTTTAGAAACCATTGCTGCTCATACGTGCAGAGACAGTAGGTATTAAGAACATGGGTTCTGGAGCCAGATATATGGGTCCATAGCTCAGCTTTGTCGCTTAGCTGTGTGACCATGGGCAAGTTACTTACCATCTCTGTTTCCCCAACTGTAAAATGAAGATACTAAGAGTATATCATATGGAGTTGTGAGGACTAAATGAGTTAAAATACATCAACCTATGAGGGTCCATATGAAAAGCATTATGAGTGTTAGTCATTATTATTACTTACACTTCTGATTGCTTATGGATTACTCATGGAATTATGTAATCTTTCCTTTCACTTATCCACATGTGCCTGCCCTTCACTGGGGACCTTGGGTCCTGCTGTCTTAGCTGATCCTTCTCAATTAACACTCCTTTGGGCAATATCAGGTTGTAGAGAGGTTACCAAATAATTCTGAGTATTTTCTGGATAAGAAATTATGTTTGAGGAACATTAATTTGACAGCTTTGTAAATGAGGGAGAAATAGAGAATAGTAGTTACATAAATATATTAGTCTACTTGTGAAAAAATAAAGGTCAGAATTAGGATGGTGCAATGCAGTGGGGATGGGTAGTGAAACGTTTTTGTTTTAGTGCTTTTAACATGTGTAGTTGTGATTTTTTTTTTTATTTATACTTCATGAGGTATAGAACTTCTTGAACCTGTGGGTTAATATCTTTCATCTGTAAAAAAATCCTCAGTTATTATCTCTTCAAGTATTCCTTCTTTCCCACTGTCTCTGTCATCTTCTTTCGAGACTCCAATTAGTGTATGTTTGACCTTCTCACAGTAGAGCCTCTATTGTTATTTTATGTTGATATTTTCCATCTGTTTTGTTCTACATGTTTCATCTTAATATTTTTCTTGTGATTTATCTACCAGTTCACTGATTAGCTCTGTAATTGTGACTAATCTGCTACTAAATTGGTCCATCAAATTCTAAAATTTGGTTAGTGTATCCTTAAGTTAAAGAATTGCCATAGGTTATTTTATTTTTATAGTTTCCAGTTCTCTGTCAAAGATCTCAATCTTGGGTTTTGTTTTATTAAACAGTTTTGGAGTTATTTTAAAGATTGTGTCTGTTAACTTCATTATGTGAATTATGGGGGAGGGGTTTATTTATATCATCTGTTGTTTCTCTTGTGTTTTGATCACATTATCTTGTTTACTTGGTGCCTTTCAAATAAGAACATATGAAAAAAATTAAATGCCAGGGTATCATATATGAAAAGCTACACAAGTAACTTGAGCCCTGCAATGATGTCCTCTTCATTCAAATAGAATTTAACGCTTATTTTTGGCAGGCGACTATGAGCAGTCATACCACTCACTCATTTTAATCAATTTCCAGAGATTGAGATGACTTGAAGCTGAGCTTCAGTCCCTGGGAGGGCCAATCTATTTCCAATTCCTCCTTAGAGTATAGACTTTTAGAGTCTCAACACTAAATATGGAGTATTTGCCATTGAACAACCTCTTTGCAAGACCATGGATTATGATTTTTGTTCCCTTCGTCCCGTTAAGTCCTATCCACCCCAGCCTCTCAGTATTCCATTTCATTAGAGGAATAGAAAATTCTTCTAGGGAAAAATGGCTCCAGATATTGGCTACCCTCTCTGAATTTCCTTTTTCTATTGGACACTGGCTTGACAATTCCTTAATGGCTTATAAATGCTCCTATGTCTTTAAGACTATTGAAAAAGTACTTTGTCAATATTTTATTTTATTTTATTTAAAAAAATTTTTAATTAATTTTTATTGAATGTTGAGTTAGTTTCTGCTGTACAGCAAAGCGAACCTATTCCCATATAGGTCGTTACAGAGTATTGAATAGAGTTCCCTATGCTATACAGTAGGTTCTTATTAGTTATCTATTTTATATATAGTAGTGTGTATATATCAATCCCAATCTACCAGTTTATGCCCCTCTCTTTCCCCCTTGGTAACCATAAGTTTGTTTTGTATATCTGTGACTCTATTTCTGTTTTGTAAATAGATTCATTTGTACCTTTTTTTTTTTTTTTAGATTCCACATATAAGCAATATAGTATTTTTCTTTCTCTGTCTCCTTTGTCAATATTTTAAAATTATACTTAGCAGGAGGGTTAGTCTGAAATATCTAGTCTGGTATTATCAGAGCTTGAATCTGGATAATTAGGATGAACTATGGTACTACTCCCTTTAGAAATGTAAAAATCTAATGTTCGGAGAATTCCCTGGCAGTCCAGTGGTTAGGACTTGGAGCTTTCACTGCCATGGGGGCAGGTTGAATCCCTAGTTGGGCAACTAAGATCCCACCAGCCACGTGGCACAGCCAAAAAAAAAAAAAAATTCCAACGTGGGACTCAGTTTAGGGAAAAGAATTTAGCTTAAAATATTTCAAATTTGAAGTAATATCTATATACCCATTTAGAGTTGTCCAATAGCTAGTCTGAAATACAGGACAGAATCTTCATAAATAAGTTAACTTATTCTTGCATTGGATTTTGCATGTGGAGAAAACTATTTACCAAAGTAGTTTTTGTGCAATTATCTCTTGCTCAAAAGTCCAAATTGCAGACATAATAGGTGGCCCATGATATGATAAGGGGTTACTAATATTTATTGATCATGAGCTTTATGGTTTGCTTTGCCCTTTATGTACATAATCTCTTTTAACATATTTTTAAATATTCCATTTTAAAAATAAGGAAACCTAAACTTTATGGGGTTAAGTAACTTGCAAGAGGTTACTTGTCTGGTAAGTGGTGAAACCTGATGATAAATCACAGGATTTCTGTCTGATTCCCAAGAACTTACCTTTTCTATCAACCTATTTCTCCTTTTTAGGTTTGGGACAAGACACTATATCAGACTCTGAAAAGTCAACATAAAAAGCACTAAAAGAACTGCTGTTGCCGAGAGGGCCTAGAGGCAACAGCACTCAATAGCAGCAAGCAAACCCAGGAACCAGATCTGGGTTTCTAATACCATTGTCCAATAGAAGGAATTCAGGGCCTTTGGAGAAACAGCTGATTCTAAGGCTGGAGCACGTAATATACAAGATTAACCTGGGGTATCTTGTAGCACAGAAAATAAGGAAGTGCTCAAAAACCAAACTGATGGGATATGTCAAGGGGACACAAGAGTCAGCTGAAAGAGCTCCCACAGGCTACTTGAAGAGCAAAATAAATAATATAGTATTGGATTATAACCCAAAGTCTAAAATAAATAATTCTGAGCCCTGTTATGGGCTGAATTGTATCCTCCCCCCCAAAATTATTTGCTGAAGCCCTAACCCCCAGTGATACTATATTTGGAAATAGGGCCTTTAAGGAAGTAAATAAGGCTAAATGAGGTCATAAGGGTGGGGTCCTAGTCCCGAAGGACTAGTGCCCTTTTAAGAGGAAGAGACACCAGAAATCCTTCTCTCTTGGTATGTGCACAGTGAGGATATGGTGAGAAGGTAGCCATCTGTAAACTGAGGAGAGAGGTCTCATCAGGAACCAACCCTCCTATTACCTAGATCTTAGAGTTCCAGCCTCCAGAACAGCAAGAAAATTAATTTCTATTATTGAAGCCACCCAGTCTATGGTATTTTGTTATGGCAGCCCTAGTAGACTAATGCAAGTCCATACTAATATAAATGACTGAATATACAGATAAGTGGGGAGAAGAGACAAATTCCTATACATTAGAATTTTTAAAAAATGTATGTGGATACTGCCCCCTTGAGGAGGTAGAGCACAACTCCCTACACTGTGTGCAGTGACTTTCTTCCAAAGATACAGTATGGAAAGGGGGTAAAAGTACAGAAGATTAACATCATCAGTGGTAATTCATGTTGATAATGTACCCTTGATATGACGTAGTGAGAATGGCACTTTACCTCCCCCAAACTATAATCCCAGTCGAAGCAAAAGAAAAACATCAGACAAACCCAAATTGAGGGACACTTTACAGAATTTCTCCAAAGTGTCCAGGTCACCCAAAAGAAGCAAAGTCTAAAACTGTCACGGTTTAATGGATCCTAAGGAGACATGATGACTAACTGTGATGTGAGACCCTGGATGGAATCCTGGAGCAAAGCACTAGGTAAAAACTAAAGACATCTGAATAAGGTATGAGCTTCAGTTAATAACAATGTGTCAATATTGGTTCATTAGTTATGACTAATGAACATATTCATGTTAGATCTTAACAGGGGATACTGGGCACAGGGTATATATGGAAACTACCTGTACTTTTTTTTTTTTTTTTTTGGTAAGCTTTCTGTAAATCTAAAGCTATTCTAAACTAAACAGTGTATTTAAAACAAAGATGTGAAATGGTGCATTTGTTATGTCTTCCACACGACTTCTGTTTTATATTGTTTCTCTGAATATTCCAAAGTGAATATTCACTTACTTTGTGTTGGGAGCAGAGTTTAGCTTAGTTTTGTTTCTTCTCACTGAGCAGGGCCCATGTGTAGTCCATATTCTGCCACATCTTGGTAGAAGCCCAGCTGATAAAGATTTGGGGGACAGGGGAAGGGGGAGGATCAAAATTGAGCATGTTTGTCTGCACGAATAAGGAATTCT
Organism: Delphinapterus leucas; assembly: GCF_059928025.1. Taxonomy (NCBI): domain Eukaryota; kingdom Metazoa; phylum Chordata; class Mammalia; order Artiodactyla; family Monodontidae; genus Delphinapterus; species Delphinapterus leucas. The sequence continues at coordinate 6,485,622 of NC_143130.1, read as the reverse complement.
TGTAGGTATTTTTTAAAGATTCATGTGAGTCCTCATGTTTGAAACATCTTCACAGTTTTATTCTTCTCTCTCTTTCAATTTTTTTTCTCTTTCTGTAGACAATATCTGAAAATCCCTGAAAAAAAGACTTGCTTTTAGATGTTTTGGATTAAATTCTCTATTGTCTTTTTCCTTTGAATCCTCTTGTTCTCTTTTCCCACAGAGAAACTCCCCGATTTTTTCATTTTATTTTAAGATTATGTTACTGAACCAGATGATACAGTTTCATCCTTTGCTTCTCAGGCTTAAAAAGAAAGAAAGAAAGAAAAAATGCCCGTGCTGTGGGATTTAGCAAACACTTCTCTCTTCTCTTCCAGACCCTGTCAGCTGCACTTTTCCAACCGCAGTCAAAGTGGATCTACAACTCCAAACCCTGTTCCTCCTGGATTTTCGTGCTGGCCGTCAACCAAGAACTGGCTCCAGCTGTACTGGCCTCTAATTTGCTTAACTCTTTCCTCTTCTTTACTCTTATGTTGAGAGTTAGAGATGGAGGAAAGGAGATTCATTCATTCTTCCCACAAGTATTTATCGGACACCTATTATATGCCAGCCACTGGGGTTACAGCAGTGAATAAGGCAGGCGAGGTCCCTGCCCATAGAAGCCACATTGTGAAGGATGGGTGACATCATGGCGCACTTATTATTGCTACAAGATTTATTTGCATGTGTGCTTTCATTTAGTGCTGATCATGTAGGCACTATCCTCATTTACCGAGACACAGATGCCAATTGACTTACCCAATACCATGCAGCTAGTAAGTGACGGAGACACAATTTAAATCAAAGGACTCAGATTCCGGAACGCTTGGATTCCTAACCGTGATAATATTGATGAAATTGTTCTTTTGTGTAGATAAATACGGTCCTATTTCTATCTTTCTCTTTCGACTCTAAAAAAAAATTAAATGCTGCTTCTAAACAATATCTGTAGTCTCATGACAATTCGAAAAAGAAAAAGCAGTTTGTTTCTTTTTCTTTTTTTTTTTTTTTTTGAAGAAAATGGTGCCGTTGGCATTCAATAGTTGCTTTTGTAGCATCCATCACCTCTCCCATTTCTAGGTGAACCACAGCCCCCCGCCCCCACCCCATTGCAGAGTATCCAGGTGGTTCAGGTGGGCTGAACCCAGCAGGAACTCTATGGCGAGGCTCTGACTGGCGTAAGCCAAACAGCCTGTGCCTCTTTCTGGCCATGTGATTGGTGGGGGAGATGAAGCTCGTGCCCCAGGCATAAACCAATCAATGCCTGGCATTCTAATAGCTACTACGATTCGTTCAGGTTTATAGAACGAGAGATGCGAGGTGAGGCGCTTTCTCCTCCAGGTTAGGAAAGAGGTGGTACGTAACCCCAGTTGCTGGCAGCCATCCTGGAGTAGGAAACTGAAAGCACAGATAAACGGAGCTAAAGTTCTAATTCCACCGCGCCTGATGTCTTCCTCACTCCTCGACTTTTCAGGTACGTGAGTCCTAAACACTCTTTATTAAGTCACTTTGACTTGGAGTTTCTTTTAGTTTCATTCAAAATCATGCCATGTGACAGATGATTTCTTATATTAGGCATATAAACCTAAACATTTAAGTAGACCTTTAAAGAACAAATTTCACAAGAAACTAAAACAGAAGCAAACAGAAAACTCCACTGAATTATCCAAAGGGCTTCAAACGTCCAGAGAACATTTGCAAACAAATTTGGATCTCTGATTTATGTGAAAAAAAAAAAAAAAAGTAAAGTACGCCTAGACCTGGAATTCCTTTGTTTTACACGTGAAGATGATCAAGATTGAGGTTAATAGCTTGGGCCCAGATGTAACAGATGCTCAGTTAATTGGCCCTCGCTATACTGGGTTCACGTTTTAGCACACAATTGTCTTGGATTTTGTTGCTAAAAACACTCCTGTTTTTGCCAAACAACACTGTTTTGGAGGTTTGCCACCACAAACACAGAGAGCTTGCTGTGATGAAGATTTGTGCGTTTGGCAGGACCACGAGATTATAATAGTGTGAAAGGCAAGACAAACCTGTATGTCTTCAATTAGTCATACATTATCCAGCAGATTTAAAACAGCGGCTTCATTCTCATTAACTAACAGCTAAGAGTGGAGATACGAGTGAAGCGATTTAGGACCTGAAAATGCACGGGGAGTTACGTTCTGTCTGAGTGTGTACACTTCCAAGGACATTCTCTCCATGTCCAACTTAATGTTCTACAGAGATCTTAGCCTCTAAGGACACAAGGCCAAAGCTAATTAGGAATCTGTTGAGATGTAGCCCAGTAAGGCTCGACTTTTACCAAATTGGGAAGATGGCAGTCAGGAGAAAGGTTAGCTCTCTAATCTGAGACAACCCATGATGCTTTCAGCTTCCCTGTTAGCTTAGTTGGCCCAAGAAGGCTCTGTAGGATAGCACAGTGAAAATGGCGGCTCTCCACTCTGCTCTTAGAACAAAATGTTAAGAAAATAGAAATCTGCCTGGCAGTGGAAAAAAAACAGATGGTTAGAAGATTTTACCTTCCATTTTTATTTCTTTTCATGTTAACTTCTGTATCTGACACTTGGGCCATGGATAGGCTTCAGTCATATATTTATTCCCACAGGAATAAAATAAACCTGGATCTCGGCCCTGTTCTAGTAAAACTAAAGAGGGTGCAACTCGTGTCTAGTACAAATGTGACTCCCTCTGAAAGCAGCGCCTGGGCTCTGAACACACGGTGCTACCAAAGCCAGTGTTTATGGGTTGTGTGGAACTTGGAACGTATTTTTTGACAGGAACAAATGGGATTAGCCCAAAGGCCAGCCCACCTGGTTTGCTCATAATGGCTTCATAAGGGAACCGCCTGTTACAAAACCCAATCACGGTGTTAACGGTGCTTCTGGCGGGAAATGGTTCAGACCACACTTGGGTTGCCGTCCTTCTCTCTGGCAGCAGTGGGCTTGAGGTCCTCCTTGGCTGTTGCATAGGGACACAGAGTTGGTTGAACTCTGGAGAAGGTTGTTGATGGGTGGGAATAGGCAAGGACTCAAGTATGGAAGCAAATAGGATTGAGGGGTTGTGAAAGAGAAGACTAGAGAGTGAGGGGATGAGAAGGTTGGAGGCTCCTAACAGCATAAGCCCTAAGGTCTCTGCTTATGACTTGTCTCCTTTTCAAAAAATTCTTATCTTTGAGGACAGTATCAGGGTTGCAGATTTTCCTAAGGTCACCTCATAGACAAAGGAAATGATGGGGCATTAGTTAAATTTAAAGAATTGGGGTTTCCAGGGAATCTTGACATAAGCCTGGGCTCTTCTAACACAGTTGTTACCAATCAGGGTTCTTGGCCTCCTTAATCAATAGAAGTTGATCGGAGGCCAGACAAGAAATTCAGGCAAGGCTTTATTAGGGCCCCTGCTGCAGCAGGGGGTAGTGAGAACCAGTAACAGGTTCCCTTGCTGAGGGAGGCAGGCTGGTTCCCTATATGGGGTGAGGGTAGGGATGGGCCCAGGGGTCGGGCCGGAAGGGTGGCTTAGGTGTTTTGCCCACCACTTTGTGGTGTTGAGTGCAGGGGGCGTGCGCAGTACCCTGCTTTTGCTCCCGACACCTTGTTTTTGCTCCCAGCTCTTCAGAAGTGGCAGTTGGGCTTGTTTTGGTCTTTTTGTATCTTTTGGCCAGAATTTGCCCCAACTGTGCACGCACACAGTTATTTTTAGTCCCTTATAGCTTACTTGTGTGTTGTAGCTCGAGGAGACATTTGTCCAGGTGCAAGCATTGCAACACTGCAGCAAAGGGCCCCAGGCCTGTTTCACAATGAACTATAGAATTCTGATTTTATTGAACACCTCATCAGAATTTTGTGTATTGGACTTTTCAGCAGTTACGGCCATCAGAAAGAAAAGTCAAAATTGAATAGATGTCAAACTTTACCCCGACATGGACATCACTGTAACCAAGGCCTCATTATAATTTCATCTTATTCAAGGCAAAACAAAATTCAGCTGTTTGTTGAAATGTGAGCAGAGTTCAAATTTTATTTTTCTTTATTTGTCAATTTTAATTTAGTTCAATTTTTATTTCCGGAAGTACACATTAATTTTTGCATGGAAAACACAATTACACATCTTTTAAATGGTTGGTCTATGTGAACAAAAACCATCTACAGTGAAATACATAAACTTGGGAGAAAGATCCATACTGTCAAAGCATTCATGTCCCCCCAATCGTCAAGATTCATTGCCCCTACAAGAATGAAAGTACAGGCATTAATTTTGGATCCACTTTATAGTTAGTTGTAATGTGATGAGTGGCTTTTGAGAGGAGCTGGAGAGTTTTCAGTATACAAAACGGTGATTGTAGGGCTTATTCATTGGAAAGTACTAAACGCGTCAGTTTCTGTTTCAAGATGACAAATGCAAATTTTAAATATACTTGTGGGGTTTTTTTAAGTTTGAATTTTTATTTTTTAACTTTATTGAAGTGTAGTTGATTTGCAATGTCATGTTAATTTCTGCTGTACAGCAAAGTGATTCAGTTATATATATACATATATATATGCACACACATTCTTTTTCATATTCTTTTCCATTATGGCTTATGGGATATTGAATATAGTTCCCTGTGCTCTACAGTAGGACACTGTTTTTTACTTGTGGGGTTTTAACCTATGACTTAGTTTATGAAAGAGAAATATCGTTGTAAGTGTATAATATATATAACATATATTTGTATATAAAATTATAATATTCATAATATAGGTATTATTTAAGCTGATAATAATCCCTGATTATTAAATTATTATTTCTTGCTATGACACTTGGTCCAGGTTATCGTTAATGAAAAAGTGTCGCTTTCCGCCATCTTTCCGTGTTGCTGTCATGGTGCCCATGAAGGTCCTGGCGGATGCTCTCAAGAGCATCAACGATGCTGAAAAGAGAGGCAAACCCCAGGTTCTCATTAGGCCATCCTCCGAAGTCATCATGCAGTTTCTAACTGTGATGGTGAAGCATATGGTTACGTTGGCGAGTTTGAAATCATTGATCACAGAGCTGGGAAAATTGTTGTGAACCTCACAGGCAGGCTAAGCTGGTGTGGAGTGATCAACCCCAGATTTGATGTGCAATTCAAAGATCTGGAAAAATGGTAGAATAACCTGCTCCCTTCACGTCAGTTTGATTTCATTGTACTGCCAACCTCAGCTGGCATCATGGACCATGAAGCAATATGAAAACACACAGGAGGGAAAATCCTGGGATTCTTTTTCTAGGGATGTAATACATCTGTGCACATAAAATGCCTCAGTGGACACACACACACACACAGACACACACACAAAGTATAATGTGTAAGCTCTTTAGAATTGGGAACCCTACTTTCCATGTTCTTTGAATCTCCTTAAGACCCAACCTCTTGCTCTCCATCTTTTTATATAAATCAGAACCTATTCTATATCCCGGCAGTGTAAGTACTCGCTCGAGGTCTGGTTATCTTTCTTTACTCTGGTCTTCTTATCACCTCCACCTGCTCAATATTCTAGTTCTCTTCAAGTGTTGCCTCTTTGTCAATACCAACTGTTAATCCTCTTAATTCTTTCTGATTTTCCAGTGTAGTCAGCTTTGCTCACTTTACCAGATTTCTGTTACCACAGGCTTCCTGAAATCCCCCCATGCTCCAGTCTCCTTGCAGGGCAAGAAAAAATTGAACATAAACATTTGATAGCCATCATCTGAGCACACTTTGTATGTGTCAGGCAATAGGATAGGTTCTGGGGACAAGATACAGTCTCTGCCCTCAAAGAGTTAAAATCCAGGCAGATTAAGCAGCCTGGTAGACCCTTCCAGGAACTTCTGTCTCTCTGCTAGGAAGGGAAAGGGCTGTTGTGAATGAATAGTTTGGGTGCTACCCACCCTGCCGTATTTACCTGTCAACGAACCCATGTCCCCTGCATCGGCAGGCGGACTCTCAACCACTGCGCCACCAGGGAAGCCCTTGAACTGTATTTAATCGGCAAATCAGTCAGTCCACAGAAGTTTACCGAGCAGGGGTTGTGATGTGCCAGATTCTGGGGACACAGCGGAGAGCAAAGCCAAGACCCTGCCCTCAGGAGTTTGCAAGCCATCAGGGAGAGAGGAGATGGGGGATCTGTTACAGCGTCACTGAGCTCATTTCTCTTAGTCTTGGTCTGATTTAGTTCATGTCATGGAAGTCTATAGATTGCTGGTTTGGTTTGCTCAGTGGAAGCAAACCTGGAACTCAGAACTTCCAAGCCTGCAGGGTGTGACAAGACCCCTTAAAGGGGTTCACTCCACAGCGGTAACAATGGCTTCTTCTCTGCTCTGCTGTTGATTTTACTGGCTTTGCGTGTGGATTGCTTTTCAGTAGAGGGACAGTGGTAACCTTAACTGCCCTGAATTGAGTCACAAGAGTCTTCTTTTGCCAAATTCTTCTACAAGATAGACTGTCTCCCGTTCGTTGTGCGCTCCTGTGAGACTCCTAAAGGTGGACATAATCCACAATGTTACTAAGTTTTTCTAGCGGGATTTTCATTTCTGGGAAAACCAATGGTAAACAAAAGCCTGGGGTACAGCCTTCAAAGCACTGAGAAGGCAAATATCTAAGCAGAGTGGGGTTTGAGCCGTGTCAGTCCACTCCTGGCCTCACCCTCGTACAGCCGACAATTCGCTCCTCCTTACTGAGGTCGTGACGTGTCCCTCCGTCCTCATTCAGGACCCTGTGCAAACGTGCGCTGGCAACAAGGACCTTCTTCAGATGGCACTATGAGTCTCTCTCGTTCTTTCTAACACTGTGACTTCCAGAGGGGATGAATACCATTCTGGCCAGGTGGTGTTCTGATGGATTGGGGGGGTCTATCTAGTTCTTTTAGCCACCCCTCTACAACGTGGGAAAGAAGGACACCCCTGTTACTGACTGCCTGTGCCTGGTACTCTCTGATGCTTGAGGAGGGACAGTCTTCTAGGCTGATGAGGGTGCCCACTCGACGCTGTGATGGTTAATTTTATGTGTCCACTTGGCTGGGCTGTAGTGCCCAGATATTTGGTCAAACGCTACTCTGGGTGTGTCTGTGAGGGTGTTTTGCATGAGAGTAACATTTAAATGGATGGACTTTGAGTAAAGCAGGTTGCCCTCCACAATGTGGGTGGGCCTCACCTAATCAGTTGAAGGCCTGAATAGAACAAAAGATTGACTTCCCCCGAGCAAGAGGAAATTCTGCCAGCAGACAGCCTTTGGACTTGAACTGCAACACCAACTCTTCCTTGGGTCTCCAGAGTGCGAGTCCACCCTTCAGATTTTGGTCTTGCCAGCCTCCATAATTGTGTGAGCCAATTCCATAAAGTACATCTCTCTTCTCTCTCTCACTCTCTTTTTTAATAAATTTATTTATTTATTTTTTGTCTGTATTGGGTCTTCGTTGCTGCATGCAGTCTTTCTCTAGTTGCGGAGAGCGGGGGCTACTCTTCGTTGCGGTGCGCAGGTTTCTCGCTGTGGTGGCTTCTCTTGTTGCAGAGCATGGACTCTAGTCACGTGGGCTTCAGTAGCTGTGGCTCGTGGGCTCTAGAGCACAGGCTCAGTAGTTGGGGCGCATGGGCTTAGTTGCTCCGCGGCATGTGGGATCTTCCCGGACCAGGGCTCAAACCCATGTTCCCTGCATTGGCAGGCAGATTCTTAACCACTGCACCACCAGGGAAGCCCCTCTCACTCTCTCTCCTCTCTCACTCTCCCTCTTGTACACACTACCTATCTACACACACACACTCAGTACATCCTAGTGGTTCTGTTCTCTGGAGGAGTCTGACTAATGTACTTAGTCAACAGATATCAGGGCTCCCAAGTGTCCTCACAGGGAGTCCTTTGGCCCCCAAACTTTGGGATGCTATCGCTCTAACCAAGTGATGGCACAGGTATCATGGCCCCTCCCTGAACTGAAGAGGCAGTCATGAAATTTGGAGGGTGCAAAAGAATATGGAGGAAGGATTGTTCTACATAGCAACCTGGGGCGGCTGAGCCCATGTACTGTGCCTGTGCCATGGCAATACCCCAGCTGACCCCTGGGCCCATTCAAAACATTAAATGCAATCCAACCAAACTTTGAGTGGCCTTGTATCTGCCATGACATTACATTATGCGGCCAACTAGTGGACAGGTCCATGGATTGACTGACTGAGTTAATTAGAAGAATTTGGACCGTTGGAACCCCTTCTCGTCTTGATCAAATTGAGCAATTAACACCAGGGACTTTAAAATGAAATGTGACCTGCGTGCTAAAGAAGGATGTGGTGGCAACAATAAACTATCTACGAGCTCTTCTTCTACCCAAGCTCACAAGGAGGATATTTTCATGGGGGGGGGAGAATATATGGCTAGCAAAGGTTAATAATCTCCTTGTACCCTGGCTTGACTTGTGTTGGGATTACATTTTTTCCTTGCTTTCCCTATGGGGCTATCCTCCAGAAGAAGGTGACTCTTAACTGACATGTTTCCTGCAGTCGTCCCACTTTTCAAAGAGCCCTGCTTTCTTACAGTGTGTTCCACTGTGCCTCCTGCCCTTCCCCCCATTGTTTTTTAAATATTTATTTATTTAGGCTGTGTTGGATCTTCGTTGTGGCACGTGGGATCTCTAAGTTGCGGCATGCGGACTCTTAGTTGTGGCATACATGCGGGATCTAGTTCCCCGACCAGGGATCGCACCCGGGCCCCCTGCATTGGGAGCGTGGAGTCTTACCCACTGGACCACCAGGGAAGTCCCTCACCTCCCACTGTTATCAGAGTTGAGCTTTGTTTCCACTGGTGGCTCTTGTTCTGATAGCAAGTGTGTACAAGCCATGGGCCTATCTACTCAGTCAAGTCCAATCAGAAGAGCAGTGATTCAAATCCTGTTGGGGGCCACCATATTTAACTTAGTGAATTAAATACTTAGGGATAAGAGATGTACCTGGCTAGCTCAAGCTGACGAGAAGATTCTCTCTGAGTGATATATTTTAAAAACACCATCAATATCTAACTTTAAACATGCCCACTATAACTTTCACTTCTCATCCAAGAAAGAGAATCAAAATAATATTCTTGGGGAAAGGCTTGAGCACAGACTAAAATGTCTTCTTTCCCCTGTACCACCTAAAGGGAAATAATCTCAAACAGAATTTGAAGTCCTTGCCTGTTAGCCCCATACTGAAGGTACACTCTTCACTGGATCAAGAGCTGTCACCCTGTTTGTCAAGAAGGCCTTCTGATTCCACAGATGACCTAAGCATATAACATCCCCACAGGTTACCTGGCCCCAAATATCTCCCAGTTTAGCTGACCACATAATATCAGAATTCAGTCCTCATTTTGTATCCCAATGTTGTAAAGCATTGTTCAAGGATAGTAGTTCACCACCCTGGCTATGCCCCCAGAATCACTTGTGGAGTTTGAAAAAATGTCTGTGTGCCCAGGCTCCACCCCTAGTCTGATTCAGTAGATCAAGGATGAGGCCCAATGAGCTGTAGTCTTAACTTCACAGGTGATTTTGTTGTCAGACCAAACAGCCCACTGTCCTAGACCTTCTGGTTCCATCTGCCTACTGAACACAGACCATCAGCCATATGGACTGCATCAGTTGGTACTCCAGTGAGAACTCCAGAGTAGCACCTCTTACTCAAAAAGACACATGCTCTTTGTGTTCACGACAGAATTCAGTTGTAATGACTCACTGTGGCTCGCTGGCCAGAGCCCTCCCTTTGGCATCCATCATCATTCCCCTCCTGCTGGTCCCCTGCCATCCCTGGCACCACTATTACCCTAACAGCTGGTCAGTATTAAGGAAGCTATTACCATATACATATAAGGAGTTTTATAACTAGTGCTGGGCCCTGGGGAGAAGGGGTAAGGGGGAGTGGGTTGTGAGTCTGGGCTGGCCTCCAGATACAATGTACGTTCTGCTCAAGGCAGCTGCTGGAAGAACACAACTTTTGGGTCTCTGAGGTAACAAGAGATGCTATCTTCAAGGTCTTCACACCTTTGTGCATTCTATTAATGCTTCTCTAGATCACCAAGACCCAAGACTCCCTTCTCCACCTCACATCCCTGAGTGTGTGCTGGAAGAGGTTGTGGGCATCCAACAGCATTAAAATCAGCCACTAGGAAGTGTCTGGGTCAGAGACGTAGGTACAGGAACTCTTCTTCCACCTCAGAAATGTTCTAGGGAACATTAGGGTCGGCCCTGGGTAGCTGTTGTAGGAAAGCTCCTGATGGAAGGAGTCACACCTGGTGGGAAGTGGCGTCTGCATTCAATAAGCCCTTTGATGACTCAACCCACTAAAATCCATGGGTGCAATTCCTTTTAATAAAAGCTACTGCAACTGTTTTCTTTGACTTGGGGAATGTTCCCAGACTCTGTGCCCATCCTCTGGTTTCACTTACCCTGCCTTCCTTGGCTTCTAGCCAGGGGTCGCCCTCCTACCTATAATTTCTTTCCATCTCTTCTCTTTAATTCCAGCCTCTTTGAATTTCTGATCGGATGTTCTACAGGTTTCTGACTTAAATTCCTCTCAGAGATGCTGGTTCTTGGGTCTCTAGTGGTCAAGTGACCTTTTCCCCAACACCCTTCCCAGGTTTGGGGGATGGAACACCACAGCTCAGGCCCGACACCTAAACTTCCATTTTTGGGGGGGTAGGTGAAGGGGCTGCACCCAAAACATCCAGCAAGACTCAGTAGGAAAATTATTGCAACTTCCTGCATGGAGGGAAAAACAGCAGAAGAATACCCAGTCCCAGCGGGGTTTCTTCCTCTGATTGCCATAGCAGTTTCACGAGGACTGAGTTATTTCTTAATTGCTTCATGGTTATCTAACTCCTGACTTCTCGTTTCTTTCATCTTACTAGATTGTTAGCCCATTTGGGGTAAGAATAATGTACTGTGTGTACTGTGTGTCCTCATAGTATCTGGTAGAGCCTTTTACTTGGGATACGGGACCAAATTACATCAATATGTTTAAACACTAAGAAATATGCAGATATACGTAACTAGTGCTATCTCTATATACAGAGCTAGAAATAAATGGGATGGCCTCAGAGAAATTTCTGTGATTTTAAATGAAATGTGCTAGTTGAATAATCAGAGGTCTCTAGGAAGAGTCAGTGAGGATGTATCCAGTCGTTCTAGGAGGGGAGCAGGTGTCTTACAAATCCAACAGAAGGATTTACTGAGAATGGCTGAACTCCATGCTCAGAAATGAGAGCTACATACAATTACCTGTATGTTTTGCCAGATCTCTCCCGCAAAGCTAAAAGGAACATCTAGTAGGTTATGATGACAATCTTTTACTCTTTCTTCATTCGTGAACCTACGATAGCAGTAACCTGGGTGGGTTAGAGACTCTTGTCTGGAATCTTCTTTCTGCAGGGATTTGTTGTGCACCAGCTGTGCTGTGATTTTTTGTTTGTTTGTTTCAAAGCTCCTGTAACTAAACACAGAAAATAGCTAGTCTTATGTCACTGCTCCCAGTGTCGTCTCTAACTAATGAATCTTCATGAATTGATTTTTAGGGAAGGTTTTGCTTTTCCCTGTGTATTTTGCAAATACTGGCTAGACTCTTTAAATTGATGTTGCATCTCTCTGTCTCTCTCTCTCTACCTAGATTAAACTGTGTTTGGAGTCTCCTTGCAGGCTTTATTCTCTTTGGGCAACGAGGTTCTTTTCGTCCAATTAACATACTCAGTGTGTTGTTTTAAACAGCTTTGGGCGGGGGATGTTCAGTCCCTTTCTGCTTCGAGTCTGAGTGGAAAATGGGTTTCCATCTGTGCTGCCACGACACTCGCTGTGTCTCAGAATCCAGCAGCTCTGATGCATTGTCTCCATGCACTCCCACTGGGCTCAAAGGCAGGGCCCGTGGGAGCTGTGGTTGATAGGGGATGAGAAGGAGGGTGGGCGCTGCTGTTTGTATCAGTAATTGGAGATGACAGTTGTTCAATGATGGGGGAAAGGAATGCATTGTAAAAATCCCCTTTAATCCCTAATCATTTTTTAAATCAAAACAATGTGTATAATTTAATCAATGGAGAGCCAGTGGTAGATTCTGTGGACAGAGCAGGTTAAGAAAATGTACTAAGGAAATATGATTTTTGTTTCTAGGCATGAGACAAAATAGGAGGAGACAGAGGTAGGAAGGTTGGGGAGGCACTTTTACAGGAGCCAGGCCTATGGCTGCTTAACCGTGGAGAAAGGAAACAGTTGGGACCGGGTAACGGACTGGAAGGAGTGAGGGAAGAGAGGTGATGTGCACCACAAGGTCCAGAAGAACATGAGCGCTGCTGCCAACACTTAGAAACCAGAGAATGTGGAAGTGGGATCTGTTGTGGGTTAATGAGCTGCCTTCGTGACAGCCCTTCAAACGAGAGGTCAACTGCCCACGCTCATTGGCTCATATGTTCCGCAGTCTTGGGTTCTTGAGTTGGCCTGAGCCCCGGCACTGCGCTCTGGGTGCAGAGTTTACAGGCCGATTGTTCCCATACTGCTTACTTTCCTCCAGACTCGCTCCCAGCTGTGCATAGAACTCAGCTTGCTGCCAGCCTGTGTGCATCTTCAAGGACTCGGGGGACTTGCTGCTGCAGTTCTGTGAAAACAAAGCTGTATCTTCTCCAAGGGGTATTCCAGGTACACCCCATAGAGCTCCTGTAAAAAGTGTAATGCTGGATAGAAAGTAAGTTTTTTTATGAATCCATCAAAAAGTCTATCTGGTGGCCTTCTTTTTCAGTTTGCATATGGAGGGGACTGGGGTTGGGGAAAGGAGTGAGAAACACGGGGGACAACTCAGGAGATGCATTTGGGGCAATGAAGGGGGGAGTATTTTCTGGTGTGGCTTGGCTTTTGTTTTGTTTTGGAGAGCGGTAAAGCCCGTGGCTCAATTTGGTTTTGATTAGCTGCAATTGCTGAAAAGAGACCCTTTGTCTTGGGCAAAGCCAGAGAGCAGTTGATATAGCAGTAATGTAATCCCAGATGCTTGATTTGGTTTCCTTGATTAAGGCCAACAGTGATAAGCACAGGCAATTCTCTGTAGAGGGAGCTGAGGCAGTCAGTGTAAGGGCCTGATTCAAAATGGTGCCAGATTCCTAAGATGGGATTTCAAATGTATCTGGAATTATGACTCAGTGGATTCCGGTAATGTAGGTGAGCTGTTTAAACCAGAGAGCATGGGTTTCTGAATAGGGCCGAGTTACAGGGTTACGTCTATGTTTTCATGAGGTCCTGGCCAGCAGCTGTGTGTGTGTGTGTGTGTGTGTGTGTGTCTTTGTCTATGTGTGTCTGTGTTTTGAGTTTAGTTCTAGGAAGCAGAGTTAGGAAATCAGAGGCTGTCTTGTGTGCTTCCACTGTTCCAAAAATTTTTTTCTCTCTTAACAACTCAGACATTCTAAATCTCATGCAGAAGTATTCAAAAATACCGTAACTGGAAAGACTTGAGTCAAGCCATTAACAGCTTGCTGGCACTAAATAAGGAAATGAAAGATGATCCCACTGGTACTGGGGAATCTTTGCGTGGATCGTGAGGCTTTTCCTAGTCACAAGAAGAGGCTGCCCCATGGTTTGTCATCCCCGACCACATCTGTCTTCCATGTAACTCACAGCCCCTGGGTACTAAAACAATAATGAAAATACCCTTTTCTTTTCCCTCCTCAAAAGTTCTGGGACCCACCTTCACCCATTTTCTCTACAAAAGAACAAACAAACAAAGACATTTCCAAGTATGTATTTAAGTTAGGAACAGTTCCGATTCTTAAGGAAATTAAATAAAAATAAAACCCCTCAATTTAAGAATAAATCAAAAAATCAAGTTAATCCCATAGTCCTCATAAGTAATGGATAAAGTTTTAGCACATAAGTCAGTCTTTGAATTGATGACATCACAAATGTCAGTGCATTCAACAGGATAGAAATGTGGAGCATCTCCAATTTTTACTGACAGCACTAAGAGCGTTGCATGCTAATATAACTGCATAGCATGCCTTTTATTAAAGCAATTATATTGTATTTTCCATGCTAATTGTCAAGACGTGAAAGTACAGAAAACATGCATGGGGAACATTTTTGGTAAATTGATAACATGTCATGTCTTTGGGCTGGAAGATTTTCTCATATTATAAGAACTGCTAACATTTGACCTGACCTATATTTTGGAAACTATGCCGTAGCGATTAATAGTTCTAGAGGCTCTATTCAATTTTTTTTAATGTCAAATTGGAATAAATATGTTTTTTTCCTTATCATGAAACCAACACGTTTATGAAGAAATTAGAATATACAACTAAGCATAACAAAGAAAATAAAAGCAATCAATAAGACTTCCTCCCCAGAATTAAGTCCTCTTAAAACCTTGGTGCACACTCTTCCATGTCCTTTGCTCTGTATGCATGTAGTAGGGTGACCAGCTGTCCCAATTTGATGACTGAGGAGTTTCCTGGGGCCTTCAGTTATCAAACTGATCAGTTCCGGGCAAAATGGGAGAGTTGGTTGTGTAGATGTATTTGTGCATGTGCGTGTGCGTGCACGCACACACACACGCATGCACACACATAAACATACACATGCATTAATAAATATTGTAAAACCATTTTTATTAGAAATGTCAAGTTCTGGGCCAGCCCTAAACTCTTTCCATGCATTATCATGATTCCCAGTATTCAAGAGAGCATTTTTAAAGCTTAGAGAGGCATTTTTCATTAGCGCGTGTCCTGTTATAGCCTGAGTCTGTTTCCTCATTGGGGCAGGGTGGTAGTCAGCCACGTCTATGTATTTTTTTCTATTTTGTCATTTCCTTTTTAATTTTAGTTCTGGTTTTCTACATACAGAAATTGTAAAATTTTATGTCAGTGCTATCATTTTCTCACTATAGGTAATGCTTAGAAAGTCTTTTTTCCATCCCAAGGCCATCTAAAGTCACTTAGAACTTTTACTAATACTCTTAAAATGTTTTTTCTAATTTTTTACTGAGATATAATTGATAAATAATTTTGTATTAGTCCATGGTATGAAACATAATGATTTGACATATGTATATATCGCAAAATGTTTACCACAATTTAATTAACATCTGTCATGTCACATGGTTACAGTTTTTGTCTTACAATGAGAGCTTTTAAGACTACTCTCTTAGCAACTTTCAAAATGCAATACAGTATTGTTAACTATAGTTATCATGCTGTATATTACATCCCAAGACATTATCTTATAATTGTAAGTTTGTATCTTTTGACTGCCTTCACCCATTTCACCTCACCCCCTGCTTTAGGCAAACACCAATCTGTTCTCTGTATCTGTGCGCAGTTTGTGTTTTTAGATACCACATGTGAATGAAACAACACAGTATTTGTCTTTCTCTGTCTGACACATTTCACTTCGGAAAATGCCCTCAGGGTCCATCCATGTTGTCACAAAAGGCAGGATTTCCTTCTTTTTTACGGCTGAATAATATTTGTATATTTATATATATATATGTGTATATATATATATATATGTATATTCAGCCGTAAAAAAGGAAATTCATATATATATATATATCACATTTTCTTTATCCATTCATACATCAGTGGACACGTGAGTTGTTTCTATGTCTTGGCTATCGTGAATCATTCTGTGGTGAACGTGGGGACACAGATAACCTCTTGGAGACAGTTATTTAGTTTCCTTTGGATAAATACACAGAAGTGGAATTGTTGGATCACATGGTAGTTTTATTTTTAAGTTTTTGAGGAATCTCCATACTGTTTTCCATAGTGGCTGCACCAATTTACATTTCCACTAACAGTGCACAAGGGTTCCCTTTTCTCTATATCCTGGCCAGCACTTTTTCTCTCTTGTGACTTTGGTAATAACCATTCTAATAGGTGTGGGTGATATCTCATTGTGGTTTCGATTTGTATTTCCATGATGATTAATGATGTTGAGAACCTTTTCACGTATCTATTGGCCATCTGTATGTCGTCTTTGGAAAAATGTCTATTCAGATCCTCTGCCCATAGTTTAATCAGATTGTTTTGTTTTTGTTTTTTTGGCTTTTTTGCTATTGAATTGTATGAGTTTTTATATATTTTGGCTGTTAGCCCCCATCAGACATACGATTAGCAAATATTTTCTCCCAGTGCATAGGCCATAGACTGCCTCTTCATTTTGTTGATGGTTTCCTTTGCTGTGCAGAAACTTTTTAGTTTGATGTAATCCCACTTGTTTATTTTTGGTTTTTCCTTTGTTTTTCATGTCAAATCCAAAAAAATCATTGCCAAGACCAATGTCAAGGAGTTTTCTTCTAGGAGCTTTATGATTTCATATCTTCTGTTAAGTCTTCAATCCATTTTGAGTTGATGTTTGTGTGCAGTGTAAGATAGTGATCCAGTTTCATTCTTTTGCATGTGACTGTCCAGTATTCCCAGTATAATTTCTTGAAGAGACTCTCCTTTACTCCCCCTGCCTTATATATTCTTAGCTCCTTTGTTGTAAATTAATTGACCACGTACATATGAGTTTATTTCTGGGCTCTCTTTTCTGTTTCATTGATCTATGTGTCTGTTTTTTATGCCAATACCATACTGTTTTGATTGCTATACCTTTGTAATGTAGTTGGAAATCAGGAAGCATTATGCCTCCTGCTATGTTCTTTCTCAAGGTTACTTCAGCTATTGAGGGTCTTTGTGGTTCCATACAAATTTTAGGATTGTTTGTTCTGTTTCTGTTAAAAATCCCTTTGGAATTTTGGTAGGGATTTCATTGAATCCATAGATTGCTTTGGGTAGTGTGGACATTTTAACAATTTAATTCTTCCAATCCATGAACGGTTATTTGTGTCTTCTTTCATCAGTGTTGTATATTTTCCATGTACAGGTCTTTACCTCCTTTGTTAAATATGTTTTTAGATATTTTATTATTTTGATGCAATTAAAATGGAATTTTTTCCCCTAATTTCTCTTTCTGATAGTTTGTTGTTACTGTATAGAAACCCAACAGATTTTTGTAATTTGATTTTGTAACCTGCAGCTTTGCCGAATTCTTTTATTAGTTCTAACAATTTTTAGTGCAGTCTTTAGGTCTTCTATATAAAATATATCATGTCATCTACAAATAGAGACAGTTTTACCTCTTCCTTTCCAATGTGGATACCTTTTATTTCTTTTTCTTACCTAATTGCTCTGGTTAGGACTTCCAGTACTATGTTGAATAAAAGTGTCAAGAGTGGGCATCCTTATTCCTCATCTTTGAGGAAACACTTTCAATTTTCTACTGTTGAGTATGATGTTGACTGTGGACTTGTCATATATGGCTTTTCTTATGTTGAGAAACGTTCTCTCTGTACTCATTTTGTTGAGAGTTTTTATCATGAATGGATGTTGAATTTGTCAGATGCTTTTTCTGCGTCTATTGAGACGGTCAAATAACTTTTGATCCTTCATTTTGTTAAAGTGATGCATCACATTGATTTGCGGATGTTTAAGCATCCTTGTATCCCAGGGACAAATCCCAGTTTATCATGGTGTATGATTCTTTTAATGTATTGTTGAATGCAATTTGTTACTGTTTTGTTGAGGATTTTTACATCTATGTTCATCAGGGATATTTGCCTGTAATTTTCTTTATCTTGTAATGTCCCTGTCTGGTTTTGATAGCAGGCTAACAATGGCCTTATAAAATCATTTTGGAAGCGGTCCCTCCTCTTCTGTTTTTTTGGAAGATTGAGAACGATTAGTTAATTTTTCTCTAAATGTTTGATAAAATTCATCAATGAAGCTGGTGATCATGGACTTCTGTTTGTTGGGAGAGTGTTGTTTACTGATTCAATCTTGTTACTAATAATCATTCTCTTGAGATTTTCTGTTTCTTTTTGATTGAGTCTTGGTAGCTTGTATGTTACCAGGAATTTTTCCATTTCTTCTAGGTTGTCCAGTATGTTGGTATAATTGTTCATAGTCTCTTATTCTTTTTTTAAAATTTAATTTTATTTATTTATTTTTTTGGCTGCATTGGGTCTTCATTGATGTGTGCAGGCTTTCTCTAGTTGTGGCGAGCAGGGGCAACTCTTTGTTGCGGTGCATGGAGTTCTCATTTCAGTGGCTTCTCTTGTTGTGGAGCATGGGCTCTAGGTGCGTGGGCTTCAGTGATTGTGGCATGTGGGCTCAGTAGTTGTGGCTCATGGGCTCTAGAGCACAGGCTCAGTAGTTGTGGTGCACGGGCTTAGTTGCTCTGCAGCATGTGGGATCTTCCCGGACCAGGGCTTGAACCCGTGTCCCATGCGTTGGCAGGTGGATTCTTAACCACTGCATCACCAGGGAAGCCCCAGTCTCTTATTCTTTTTTGTAGTTCTAAGGTATCAGTTTTAATGTTTCCTCCTTCAATACTGATTTTGAATCCTCTCTTTTTTCCTTGGTGAGTTTAGCTAAAGATTTGTCAATTTTATTCATCTTTTCAAAAAACCAACTCAATTTCATGTCTTCTGTTGCCTTTTTAGTGTCTGTTTCATGTATTTCTGCTCTGATCTCATTATTTCCTTCCTACTACTAAATTTAGACTTAGTTTCTTCTTTTTCTAGTTCCTTGAGCTGTAAAGTTAGGTTATTTGAGATTTTTCTTGTTTCTTAAGGTGGCCATTTATCATTATTTAATTCCCGCTTAGAACTTCTTTTGTTGTATCCCATAAGTGGTGATATGTTGTATTTACATTTTCATTTGTCTCTCTTGTGGTAATTGACTTCTAGTTTCATACCATTGTGGTCAGAAAAGATGCCTGATATGATTTCAGTCTTAAATTTATTGTCTGTTTTTATAGTCTGACATATGATTTATTCTGGATTATGTTCCATGTGTGCTTGAGAATAATGTGTTCTGTTGCTTTTGGATGGAATATTCTATTAAGTGTCTTGTAATTCCATCCAGTCTAGCATGTAGTTTCAGTCCAGTGTTTCCTTATTGATTTTTTTTTTTTTGGTCTGGATGATCTAACCATTGTTGAAAGTGGGAGTATTGCAATCCACAACTATTATTGTATCACTGTCTATCTCTCCCTTCAGGTTTGTTAATATTTGCATTAGATATTTAGGTGTTCCTATGTTGGTTGCATAAATATTTACAAGTGTTATATCCTTTTGTTGAATCTGTTACCAAGGTCACGTTTAGCTGCTTGCCACCTGAAAGCCAGTACTCGAGAGGCAAGTGTTAGGTGGAAAAGAAAGGTTGCTTTATTCAGGAGACCAACAACCTGGAGAGAAGGCAGACTCGTGTCCAAGAACCTACTCTAAAGATTCTGCTTTACCATGAAAGTTTTTAAAGGGAGAAAGGGGAAGTTAATCACAGTTGGTCATTTGGGAAAGGGGGTCAGAGTCTTCATTATCTTCTACTGTGTGCAGACTTTCTTCTGATTGGTTGGTGGTGAGGTAACAGGGCGGTGTTCCAGGAATCTTGTACTCAGCCTGAAGTTACCATCCTCCCTCTGGGTGGGGGCCTTAGTTCCTGCAGCAGAAACTCAAGATATTGAGTTCATATTGAGTACATATATATTCCTTGAGGAGGAGCCACAACCTGCACTATTGTTTCTTGGCTGCTCCTCCTTTGTTTCTGCATTCTCTCCCTTCCCTGAGTAGCCGCTGTTTGAATCTGCCAAGGAGGCTGAATGAAGCCTCGTTCCTACAGACAAGAAATGGGGGACATGGAAAGGATTTGTACCTAGAAGGGCCCCACAGAGTCCTGTTCAGTTTCAAATTGACCCTTCTATCACTATATAATGACCTTTGTTTCTTATTACAGTTTGTGTTGAAGTAGAAGTACAGGTACCCCAGCTTGCTTTTGATTTCCATTTGCGTGCAGTATGTTTTTCCATCCCTTCAATTTCAGCCTGTGTGTGTCTTTAAAGCTGAAGTGCATCTCTTATAGGCCACATATAGTTGGGTTTTGTTTTTCATTGATTCAGCACCCCCCACCCCATCTCTTTTGATTGGAGAACTTAGTCCATTTACATTTAAAGTAATGATTGATAGGTATGGATTTAATATTGCCATTTTGTAATTGTTCTCTCACTGTTTTGTAAGTTCTTTGTTCCTTTCTTCTCTTACTCTCTTCCTTTGTGATTTAATGATTTTCTATAGTGGTATGCTTAGATTCCTTCCTCTTTATCTTTTGTGTATTTATTATAGGTTTTTGCTTTATGTTACCATGAAGCTCATATAAAACATCTTATATTTACAACAGTCTAGTGTAAGCTGATAACAACTTAACTTAGAATGCATACTAAAGCTAGACATTTTGAAATGCTCCCCCTTGTTGTTTTGATGTCACAATTTACATTTTTTTATCTTGTTTATACTTTAGCAAATTATGTAGTTATAGTTATTTTTAATACTTCTGTCTTTCACCTTTCATGCTAGATTTATATGTGATTTACCCACCATGATGACAACATTAGAGTATTCTGAATTTATATTTACCTTTACCACTGCAATTTGTTCTTTCATATGTTTTCCTGTTACTAATTAGTACCCTTTTGTTTTAGCTTAAAGAAGCCCCTTTAACTTTTATTTTTTTTGGGTATGGCCAGTCTAGTGGTCATGAACTTCTTCAGTTTTTCTGGTCTGGAAAACTCTTTATCTCTCCTTAAATTCTGAAGAACAACTATTCCAGGTAGAATATTCTTGGTTGGCAGTTTTTTCTTCTTTCAGCACTTAGAGTGTATAGTGCTATTCCCTTTGGCTTGCAAAATTTCTTCTGAAAAATTTGCTGATGGTCTTATAGGGGTTCTCTTGTGCATAATGTTGTTTTTCTCTTGCTGCTTTAAAAATTCTCTCCCTGTCTTTAACTTATAAATTATAATGTGTCTTCTTGTGTGTCTTGTTGAATTCATCCTTTTTGGAATGTTTTGAGCTTCTTAGATCTGTATGTCTGTTTCTTTCCCCAAGTTAGGGAAGTTTTCAGCCATTATTTCTTCAAGTAAGCTTTCTGCCTTCCCTTCTCATTCTGTGACTCCTGTAGTGAATATTCACCCACTTGTTGTTCCATAAGTCCCTTAATCTATCTTCACATTTAAAAAAAAATTAATTAATTTGGCTGCACCAGATCTTCGTTGTGGCACATGGGGTCTTCGTTGTGGCACGTGGGATGTTTGTTGTAGCATGCAGGATCTTTAGTTGTGGCATGTGGGCTCTTAGTTTCAGCATGCATTTGGGATCTAGTTCCCTGACTAGGGATTGAACCCAGGCACCCTGCGTTGGGAGCACTGAGTCTTAACCACTGGACCACCAGTGAAGTCCCAATCTTTTAATTCTTTTTTTTTTTTCTCCTCTAGTCGAGTGATTTCCACTGCCCTGTCTTTGAGTTTGCTGATCTTTCTTCTACTTCATTTTTTCTGCTGTTGAACCCTTCAATTAAAATTTTCAGTTCAGTTTTTATATTTTTCAGCATCATGATTTCTGTTTGATACTTTCTTCTATTTTCTCTCTCTTTGTTGAAATTTTTACTCTGTTCATAAATTATTCTCCTGAGTTCGGTGAGCATCCTTATGGCTATTATTTTGAACTCTTTATCAGGTAAATCATTTATCTCCATTTCATTAAGGTGTGTTGATTGAGTCCTTTTGCTTTTGTTTGGAAAATATTCTTCTGTTTCTTGATTTTCCTTGACCCTCTGTGTGGTTTCCATGCATTAAATAAAACACTCACCACTCCCAGTCTTAAGGGCATGGTCTCCTGTAGGGGATTAACCTATCATTCGGAACTGCCCTAGCTCTGGGTTGTTTCTCTAACCTTTGTGGTTGTCCAAGTGCCTTCTTTGTTCTTAGTGGCTCCTAGTAGTTGAGGGTGTGCCAAGACCTTTTAGTATCCCAAAGAGGGAGGATCTTAGCACCTAGATGCAGGCTGATTGGAAGCTGGACCCTAGGCAGCAGCTTTTAAAGTATGCAAATAGGGGCTTCCTTAGTGGCGCAGTGGTTGGGAATCCACCTGCCGGTGCAGGGGACACGGGTTCAAGCCCTGGTCCAGGAGGATCCCACATGCCGTGGAGCAACTAAGCCCCGTGCACCACGGCTGCTGAGCCTGCACTCTGGAGCCCGCGAGCCACAGCTGCTGAGCTCACGTGCCACAACTGCTGAATCCCACATGCCTAGAGCCCATGCTCCACAACAAGAGAGGCCACTGCAATGGGAGGACCACTCGCTGCAGCTGGAGAAGGCCTGTGTGTAGCAACGAGGACCCAACGCAGCCAAAAATAAGTAAATAAATTTTTTAAAATTCTTTTAAAAAAATAAATAAAGTAAGCAAATAGACTTCTTTCAGGGAAAGACTGGGAGATGGGCATTTCCATCTGCTCCCTTGGAGCTCTGGGGAATAGTCAGTTAAGAACTGTTTCTTTGTTGTAATCCTATGGGACTGGTAAAGTAACCTCTGTTGACCACCTAAGCCAGGAGATCAAGGGCTGTGTCTCTTGGGTGGCCACTGCACAAGTTCTTTTCACGGAGATATTGGCAACCTAGAGCAGGGCAGAGAGAGAGAGCATGTAGCTGGTGCCCACTGGCCTCTTCATTCTCTGAAGAAGATTGCTGTCAGCCCCTAGATTTGTGTTAAATTAGGAGTCTAACCCTCAGGCAGAAGCTTTTAGGATAAGCAAATAGGCCTCTTTCATAACAAGACTGGGAGATGGGTGTTTCATTCTGCAGCTTTTGTGCTGAGCCCTGGGGTGAGAGCCACTGTGAGCCCTCATGAGCCCATATATTTGCTATATACCCTCGTGGGTCTTGTTGACTCAAGCTCCACTGGCTTTCAGAGCTAGGTGTTTTGGGGGCCCATCCCTCAGGTGAAAGTCTTAGAAGTTGAGGCACTAGATGTTGGGTACACCCCGTTCACTACTCATGGAGAACCAGGGAGCTGTGAATTCCCTCCCAATTGTATGTTGCTATGCCAGGGGTGGGTTTATGGTGAGATTGTGTCTCATCCTCTCCTACCTATTTTGATGTTGTATTTTTCTCATTTGCCCTCTTGTGTAGGTGACCCTCAGCTACTTTCTGGATTTCTTTCAGAGGGAATTGTTTTGTATATAGCTGTAGAAACATTGTATCCATGGGAGGAGGTAAATTCAGGCTCCTATGTTGCCATCTTGTACTGGAATCCTTACTATACTCTTATGATATCAAATCTTTTT
Source organism: Delphinapterus leucas (assembly GCF_059928025.1). Classification (NCBI taxonomy): domain Eukaryota; kingdom Metazoa; phylum Chordata; class Mammalia; order Artiodactyla; family Monodontidae; genus Delphinapterus; species Delphinapterus leucas. The sequence goes on along the minus strand of NC_143130.1, from coordinate 6,462,464 downwards.
CGAATATATTTTATTGCAGGGTATGAGGTAGGGATCTAACTAATTTTTTTCCCTCAAATGGATACATGTTGACACACAATTAAATCAACCATCCTTTTCCCTTTGGCTTGAAACACTACATATAAAACATGTGCGTGCGCACACACACACAAGCTCGTTTCTGGATCTTCTGCTTTATTCATCTCTCTATCTGTGCCTGAGTCTGTATTGAGCTATGTTAGTTATTGTAGTTCTATTATGAAGACAGATGAGCAGAAGTGTGAATTAATCCTAACCCTGATTTAGGAACTATGAGAGTAAGTTTGGACTAAAGATAACAATTTAGCCATGAAAGATTTATTCCATCTCAACTGTGGTTTGTTGAGTTCAGTGAGAGGAACACTGTGTATTTCAAAGTCATGCGCTGATGTTTTGCAGTTCCTATAGAGACAGGCTGTGAAGTGCTACAGTGGATTTTACCTTGTAAAGTTCTTAATAGCTCTCACAGACAACTTTTAGCCTCATGTCTGTTTTATTGTTACACAGCCCAACATAACATAACGTCTGAATTTCTGGTGTTCTCTCACATTGAGAGTACTGAGATACTTTAATGTTTTTTTATAAATTTTACTAGGTTCCATGTATTTTATGGCTAAACAAGTTTGAAAGGTTGGTGAGGACAGGACAGCAATAACAAAACTGTAGAAAAGAAATAGCTGCAATTGTAAGGGTATCACCCAATCTGGAATTGTGGTCCCATTCTCAAGTGGCTCAGTGGAGTAGTCCAAGTTTTCCTTTTTATTCTTAGTGATGATATTAACAATAATTAAAGATAAAAATATTAGTATCACTACTTAATTGCAGTGATAAATGTGTCTCCTTGCTTAGTGGTGCTGTTAGATACCTTGAACTGGTTTTATCTGTTTGCTCAGTAAGTGTAATTTAAGCTATTTCACACTTGTTTAAACCACTGAGGAAAAAGATAAGTAATTTCTCTTTTTTCTATAATTTCTCAGTGGCAACAAATTGATGTCTTACCCAAAACATGCTTGGCCTGTTTGCAGTTTGCTTTGGCTGTAAACTAATGATAAATGTAGTTTGAAAAGGTTTATCAGGTTTTATTATACATGACCATTGTTTTGTGGTCAAGTCCTTGAAAACATGTAGAGTTTGTTGTTTTTCCTTTCAGTTGCAGTGTTGTAGTGTTCAAGCAAAAGCATCCAAAAATAGCCAACTGAAAGGCAAAGGTTTTCTAAAACTCAGGCTTTTTCTAATCAACTCCATACACTCTAAAAACTTAATTTAGTTCATAAAGTTTGCATTAAGCGAATGAGCTTTAAATGTTAACAGAAAGTGAAAGGTATAAAACATATATCAGGTTGGTCAGTCAGTGCAGTATAATCAAAGGGGCAGAACTTCTGTAATTAATAAAATAGTGCAATATGCCATTTGTTCTAAAATTATGTGTCAAAACTCTACTAGGAGACTTCTGTAGGCTGAACGTTTGTGGTCCCCCCAAATTCATATGTTGAAACCTAGTCCCCAACATTTGGAGGTGGGACGCTTTGGGGTGATTAGGCCATGAGGGTGGAGCCATCATGAAAGGGATTAGTGCTTTTATTAAGGAGACCTCAGAGATCTCCCCTGACCTTTCTACCATGTGAGGAAAATGTCTCTCTATGAACCTGGAAGTGGGTTCTCACCAGATGCTGAATCTGCCAACACCTTGATCTTAGACTTCCAGCCTCTGGAACTGTGAGAAATAAATTTCTGTTGTTTGTAAGTCCCCCAATCTATGGTATTTTGCTACAGCAGCCTGAGCAAAGACAGAGACACTCCAAGAGCCTTGGTGTCTTTTCAATTGTTTTTCACGTGAACCTTGAAAAATTTGGAATTTTCTTCTCTTAGCTCTTGCATTAATTCACCCAACAAATATTTTGTGCCCGGGGTGTGCCAGACACTCGGTGGACAGACACAGCTGGAGCAGATAAAAGTCCTTGTCCTCATGAGGCTTTCACTCTAGAGAGGAAAGACAATAAAATAATAAACCCGTAAGGACATAATAAACCAAATAGTAGAATATCCTATAGAAGAACAGTAACACAAGTTAAGGGCGATAGCCAAGGCCTGGCCGATGGTTGGCAGGGGGACTATTTTCTTTAGAGGGGACAGGGAGGGCCTCGCCAATAAGACAGCATGGTGTGAACGTCTGGGCGAAATGAGGGAGTGAGCCATGGGGGTGTCCTGGAGAAAAGGATTCCAGGCAGAAAGTGCAAGAAGCACACAGGTCACGCCCAGTGGATTCTGCAGCACAGGGAGGTGGTGTGGATGTGATCTCGGAGAGACAGCAGTGAGCGGTCCTGAAGAGGGGTCCTAGTTCCCTGTAAGGAATTGGACCTGGGTATCCTGGATGAAAACCAGGAATCCTAGCCACTAGTCCACCAAGAATATTTCAAGGAGGCAAAAACTGTAAAAAACAGATACAAAGTTTATTATTAGAGACACAGCACAAGTGGGGAGAGCACACAGAGAAGCAGTTTGTTTATTTAAGTCAGAAGCAGGGCAGAAGTACACACCCAGAGAGAAAGGGTGTGGGCGTCCTCCCTAATGAGGAGCTCAGTAACCAGGTGATTGGAATCACTTCCATAGGACAGTCCTTCCGGGTCTTTGTTTACCTTTGGCCAATTATCTGGTTTCTTTTTCCACACCTGCCCTGCCCTAGGGCCCTCCCCAACATGCGTGCGCAACTTTTTGCTAAGATGGATCCCACCGCAGAAGCCTATGGGGGTGTGTCCACACTGATTATGGGGTGGTGCCCCTCCCTTTGTGACCCCCAAGGAGCCTTCCTGTGCACGTGCAGCTGGGGAGGTTTCCTTGACCCCAGGAGTGGTCATCTCATCTCTTGACTCCAGCAGAGCTCAGCTCCTGCCACTAACTTTGTCCTTGGAGTGTCTGGGTGAGAACAGAGCTTCCGCATTACTCTGCTTGACAAGCACCAGCTGTCCAGCCCAGGGGCCCATCTACCTCCTACCTGAGATGGAGTTCAGGGGGAGAGGGCCAGGCGGCGAGGTGAGACTGACGAGGAGGAGGTGAGACGGGGCTACAAAATGTGGGGTATTTTAGGCCGTGTAAGGATGTTGGTTTGCTCTCAGTGAGCTGGGAAGTCTTTGGGGGATTTTGAGTGGAGACCGGACCTTGGGCTCTGGCTTGAATAGGATTTCTCAGCTCCTTTATTGAGAACAGATCTTAAGGAGTCAAGGGGGGGGACACAGAGGTCTAATTAGAAGGCTAGTGCAATAATCTAAGAAGAAGATCATGTAGATGGGGAGAAGTGATTAGCTCCTGGATGTATTTTCAAGGTACAGCCAACAGTTATGCTCATGGACCAGGTGAGGGATGTGAGGGAAGGAGAGGAATGAAGACAGCACGGTGGTTTTTCACCTGGGCAACTGGAAGAATGGAGTCGAGCTAACAAAAAGCAACGGCCATGCTTATCTCACTGATGGCTATGGCTGTGGTTCTGGGTCTCTTTGCATTTACTTCAGGCCACACCACTCTACTGATTCCTTTTTTTTTTAAATTAATAACCTAAAAAGAATAGTCTGAGGTTCACAGGAAAATTGAGCGGAAAGCATAGAGATTTTCTTTATACCACGTTGACGCATCGTCATCGCCCCAAGTCTGTAGCTTATGTTAGGGTTCCCTGGTGTTGTACATTCTGTGGGTCTTGACAAATGTATGAAGACACATATCCCCCCTTGTAGTATCCTACAGAATCGTTTCACTGCCCTAAAAATCCTCCGTGCTCCGCCTGTTCATCCCTTCCCCACTCCTAATGCCTGGCAACCACTGATCTGTATATTGTCTCCATAGTTTTACCTTTTCCAGAATGTCATATAGTTTGAATCATACAGTATGTAGCTCTTTCAGATTGGTTTTTTTACACTTAGCAATATGCATTTAAGGATTGTCAGTGCCTCTTCATGGCTTGACAGCTCCTTTCTTTTTAGTGCTGAATGACGTTCTATTATCTGGATGTCCCACAATTTAGTCATCCATTTGCTTCTGAGCTTTGGCGATTATGAATGAAGCTGCTGTAAACATCCCTGTGCAGGTTTGTGTGTGGACATACATTTTTGACTTCTTCGTATAATACCAAGGAGTGCAATTGCTGGATCGTATGGTAAGAGTATGCTTAGCTTTGGAAGAAGCCGCTAAGCTGTCTTCCAAAGTAGCTGCACCATTTTGCACTCCCACTCACAATAAATGAGAGTTCCTGTTGCTGTACCCCTAACTGACATTCAGTGCTGTCAGTGTTTTGGATTTTGGCCGTTCTAGTAGATGTGTAGTGACATTTCATTGTTTCAACTGATTCTATTTTTAATGGTTGCTAAGAATTCCTTTTTAAAAATAGATTGGCCCTTTCCAAGACCTCATCCTCCTGCATCACTAAGGCCTTTGGAGCTTCATCTCAGATTAGACAAACCAACAAACAAGGCCATTGCTAGTAGACAAAAGTCACCCAGACACTGTGTTTATGCCACTTCAGTCCACTTGGTGCTCTCCCTATTCTGGTCATTTGTCTCTGGGAATAGCCCTCTGACTCTCCTTCATCCTGCTAGCTTCTTGGAAGTAGCGTATCTTTTTTTTGGTAGGTTCCAGTCCTTTTCTGTTGATCATTGTTCAGCAATTAGTTGTGATTTTGGTGTTTTTGTGGGAGGAGGTGAGCTCAGATCCTTCTACCCCACCACCCTCGCCCCAAAGCCATGCTGCTAGTTTCTAAATAAGAATGTTCCCTTTGGCATGACTTGCCGTTCCCACTTCGTGCTTAGTCTGATAGGATATATGAACGTTGCAACCATCATACGTAGGCTAAGAAGTCTCAAATGTACATCTCCAGGCCCAACTTTTCACCTAAATTCTAGCCCTGTATTTCTAGGTACCTAGAGAATGCCCCCATCCCGATTATCTCACAATTCTTTCTTTTGCTGTCTCTCAAACTATCTGTGTGTGTCTGTCTCTACTTCCCTCTCAGTGTCTCTCACGGTGTCTCTCTCTGGGATCTGCAGGTGTGAGTCTTGCATGATTACTGTCTGTTCCTCACACCCTACCTTGAATCCATCAGCAAGTCTTCCATCAGAATGTATCCACCGACAGGTTATCAATATGTGTCAGCGCCTCTCCTGCTAGCACCCTAATCTAGACCAAAATCTCTTCCCTGGAGCCCTTCAGTAGCTTCCAAACTGGTCTCTCACCTCCACTTTTACTCCTTAATAATACATCCGCCATAGAGCAGCCAGAGCAATTTTTTTCCCCCAGTTTTATTTAGATGTAATTGACATGTAACATCATTAAGTAAATGTGTGCAGCATATTGATTTGGTACACTTATGTACTGCAACACAAGTGATTTTAAAAATCAGATCCTATTACTTTCTTGTTTAATATTCTTTGGTGGTGCCCCATTGCTATCAGAATAAAATCCAACCTTCCCACCATTACTTAAAGCCTCTATATTATCTGACCTCTGCCTCCCTTCCCCCAACCAGTGTCTTACCTTGCCTCTCTCATTTCCAGCTTTCAAATAGGCAAAACTAGTTCCCACCTCAGGGCCTTTGCACTTGCTATTCCCTCTGCCTGGAACGCCTTCCCCAAATGCTCCCTTCCCTAGCTCATTTCCACCATTCACGTCTCGGATTTCCCCTGACTTCTCGAAGTAATGTGGTTACCACCCTCCCCTATGAGTCCCATTCACTCTCTCTCCCATTTCCTAGTTTTATTTTCTTTGGGTCATTTATAAATTGTTATCTGAAATTATTTGCTTACATGTTTGCAGTCTGTCGCTCTCCAGTAGAATGTAAGCTCCCTGAGGACAGGGTCCTTGTCTTATTCCCCATTGGAGCCTAGAGCTTAGAACAATGTCTGCATAGTGAGAGCTCAAAATATATCTGTAGAATGAATGAATGTATTTGAAACTCAACCCCCCACCCATGCCAATAAGTCATCATCCTATTTTTTTCCATCCAATTCCAAATGATTTTGTTTCTCAAATTTCATTTTTTTCAATTCCCTAAATCAATATTTTGGAGTCATCTTTATTTCCTCCCTCTTTGTGTACCCTGTATCCAATACAGCCCTCAAAGCAAGTCCTTTTGGTCTTTCCTTCCTGTGATTTTTCAGATTCCTTCTTCCCTTCCCTAGTCACGGCCCACATCATGGATCTATTTTTCCTTCTTTAGTCTTTCTATATTTTCCTAACGTTCTGGAGGGCGATGCCAGACTGATGTTGCTAAACACCTGTTTGCAAATTTTATGCCCAAATCGGGTACATTCCCTTCTGGAATTGGAGGCAAGTACAAAAATGCTGCTCTGTATAACTGAGGCTAAGTAGAAGCATCAAGAAGTGAGTGTGATTGGCTCTTGGAGTAAGGTATGTGTGAGGTATTATGTATGTATTTTGCCGTTGATACCGGTATCCTTGAATTTCATCCAGAAACCATCAATTTAAATTTAAAATAGCAGAAGCTTTGTCCTTGGTAATCTGGTGGTATTTATGTTTGAAATAAGAATTGCATACATCCATACCAAGTCTTTAAAGAAGAAATTTAGAGAATGAAATCTGGTTTCTTGGTCTAGCAGTGTCCAGAGGGCTCATTGCTTTGATTCTAATGGACAGTTCCACTGATTGAGATGAAATATTCTGAGACTTGGAGAATGATAACACACTAGGTATTTTCAGTTTGCTGAAAATGTCCTTTTGACAGCGCAGAATTTCCTTCTTACTGATTCTTTGTGCACCACATGAACTGCCATTTGGTCTCCTGTTGACCCTTCCCACCACGAGGACCTGCTGCACCTATGTGTATGGTTCCAAGTTTTGATACAGATTTCCCAAGAAAAATGAATTGGCATTATCACTTTTAAGTCACACTCTCACAAAGTTGGTTTGTGTGAAATGAACTCCCAGATTAGTTCATACTTTATCACTTGGATACAGTGATGAATTTGAGATGTCGGATGTTCAATCTGTATTTGGTCCAGATACTCCCTGAGATGTTCCTTTGGCTTCCCACAATGACCCAGACACCCCAGTGCTCACGTCCTGGTGTAGTTGCCTCCCTCACTGCCTCTGATCTTGGCCATGCGTCTAACGTTGACCAATGGAACATCAACGAATGAAACACGAGTGGAGGCTTGCTTGGCACTTACAATTTGAAACTTGCCCTCTGAGGACATTCCTTTTTAGAATCCAGCTTCTACTCTGTTCAGAAGGCCAAGCAGCTCTATGGAGAGGGCCACGTCGCAAAGAACTGAGAACCCTGGATGTAACCCCAGCTGAAGTCCCAGCCAACAGCTGGCAACAATCTCAGCTCTGTAAGCAAGGCCATTTGGAACTTCCCACCATCCCAGTGTCCTAGACCCAACACAGAATTTTCCCATCTCAAAATACCTTTGGCATTTATACCCTAATTCCAGTTGCATATACTCCTTGACCTACAAGTAACAATAGTAGACATCATAGCAAACATTTATGCAGCGTTTGTTATGCACCGAGCATACGGATGACTGGCTTACTATTGTGTGGTCTCAATGCTGGGGTATTTTTCCCCCAATCACTGGTTTAAACCATAATTTGTCAAATCTCCTTTTCCTATCCTGTGACAAATTCTTGGCTAGAGTAGTTCATTCAACCAATGCTTACTGAGTTCCCACTGCGTGTTAAACACTGGTGATATAGCAGTGAACAAAACAAGCAAAAATCCTTGCTCTCATGGAGCCTACCTTATAGTGGAAAATACAGGTAATAAACAAAATAAGTATCAGTTAGATTAGTTAGGGGGTTTACATATAATGCAAACAATTTTAAACAAGGTTATATTGTATGGCCTCTGTAGGTTGGCTGCTTCTCTGCTGCATGTCTCCTTCAAGGTCAAGGAGACATCCCTTCCTGGGACATGCTGGTCCTTCAAGGTCAAGGAGACATCCCTTCCTGGGACATGCTGGTCCTTCAAGGTCAAGGAGACATCCCTTCCTGGGACATGCTGGTCTGTGGCAGAGGGAAAAGAGAGCTGCCTCTTTTTTTTTTTTTTTTGCGGTACGCGGGCCTCTCACTGTTGTGGCCTCTCCCGTTGCGGGGCACAGGCTCCGGACGCGCAGGCTGAGCGGCCATGGCTCACGGGCCCAGCCGCTCCGCGGCATGTGGGATCTTCCCGGACCGGGGCACGAACCCGTGTCCCCTGCATCGGCAGGCGGACTCTCAACCGCTGCGCCACCAGGGAAGCCCGAGAGCTGCCTCTTAAAGCTTCTGCTCAGCAGTATCGTGCATCAGTGCCTCTCATGTTTTATCAATACGTGAACAATCCTGATGGCGAGTGATTGGGAGCATAGTCTTCCACAACTAGCAAAATATGTTAGATGTACACAAGGGCTGAGTTGAAAAATAAAGAGTAAAATGGGGAGGAGAGTGCTGGGGACCCGGCAAAGGAAATACATTTTAATAGCATGGTCAGGGGTGAACTTGTTCAGAAGGTGACATTTGAGCAAAGAGTTGAAGGGGGTAAGTGGGTGAGGTTTGGACTATCTGGGTAAAGAGAGTTTTGAGAAAAAGGAAAGCAGGTGGAAAGGCCCTGAGGCAGGAGCATGTGTGGTATCTTGAAGAACAGAAAACAGGCCAGTTGTGTCTTTGTGGGAAAATGACAGGAAATAAGGTCAGAGAGAAAATGGGGATGGGGTGGGTACAGATCATGTATGACTGTATCGGCAAGTGTAAAGACTTCAGTTTTGATTCTGAATGAGAAGGGCAACCACTGGAGGGTTTTGAACAGGAGTGACGTGAACTGAATTGCATTTCAGTAGGATCTTTCTGTCTGCCGCATTAGAAACAGGCTGTAGTGGGGCAAGATTGGAAGCCAGGCTACAAGTGGGGAGGCTTTTTGCAATAATCCAGGCAAACAAGAATGGTAGCTTGTACCAGAATGTGTGGTGTACCGGGGTGGTGGTGAGAAGTGGTTGAATTAATGACATATTTTAAAGGTGAAACTAACAGCCTCCTTTGATGGTTTGATTGGGGTGTAGAGAGAAAGAAAGGGAATTAAGGGTAACTTTTAAGAGTCCTTAACTTTCAGCTCACTTAGTCATTAAATCAATCCAGCCCGAAGCTTCAATTTCAAATTCAATGTCAATATCACCTCCCTCTCTTCCACACCCTCACTAGGCTAGTACCCATTTGAAGTGAGACTCGGACTTCTCAGATTGGGGGGTAGGGAAAGTATTTGGACTGATGCTCCAATGTGCGGAACAAGGATGGAGGAGAGAGAAAGGGATGGAGTTGGAAAGTTGTGCAGTCCCCTCTTGGCTGATGGTCACTCCTTTCCTGGCTACACTGACCCACTGATATGCTCATTTCAGTGGGTTCCCACATGATGCTCTCTCAAGGGTGTACATGGGTGAGTCCTTTAGACTGTACCGAGGAGCTCCCTTCGGTGCAGCTACCTGGTGTGTGAAGTACTAGTCCCTGGTGGTGCTGCTCTAGCCGGGCCACCTGGAGACAGCTCCAGCACAACTACATCCCCTGGTGCCTCCAGCAAGTGGACATGATGCCTGCCCCACCACCTCGTCACCGCTGTTCCAGCATCCTCCTCCTTGATATCCCCATAGCTTCTGTCTGAGGAGGTACCTCATTTTGCCAGCGCCCACCATCTCAGAAGTGTTTCTCTTGGTGCCTCGCACATTTGGTTTCAGGGAGGGGAGACCCTTTCCCATCTATGCCCAAACTTGGTGTGAGGAGAGGATGCTATTTCACCATGAATGTTCCACTCCCACAGGGATGGACAACCAGAGAGCAACCTCTCTGCTCCTCTTCTTTCCCTTCTCATTTTCTTTTTTAATTGAGGTATAATTTTTTTTAAATAAAGTTATTTATTTATTTTTGGCTGTGTTGGATCTTCGTTGCTGTGCGCGGGCTTCCTGTAGTTGCGGGGAGTGCGGGCTACTCTTCTTTGCGGTGCGTGGGCTTCTCACGGCGGTGGCTTCTCTTGTTGCGGAGCACGGGCTCTAGGCACGCAGGCTCAGTAGTTGTGGCTCACGGGCTCCAGAGCGCAGGCTCAGTAGTTGTGGCGCACGGGCTTAGTTGCTCCGCAGCATGTGGGATTGTCCCGGACCAGGGCTCGAACCTGTGTCCCCTGCATTGGCAGGAGGATTCTTAACCACTGTGCCACCAGGGAAGTGCCAAGGTATAAGTGACATGTGACATTATATTAGTTTCAGGTATACACATAATGATTCGGTATTTGTATATATTGCAAAATGATCACCACAATAAGTCTAGTTAACGTCGGTTACCATACATAGATAATATGTTTTTTCTTGTGATGAGAACTTTCAAGGTCTACTCTGTTAATACTTTCAAATATGCAATATAATATTATTAACTATAGTCACCATGCTGTAAATACATCCCCAAGACTTATGTATTTTATAACTGGAAGTTTGTACCTTTAAAAAAATTTTTTAAATTGAAGAATAGTTGATTTACAATGTTGTGTTAATTTCTGCTGTACAGCAAAGTGATTCAGTTATTTATATATATACATTATTTTTTGTATATTCTTTCCCATTATGGTTTATCACAGGATATTGAATATAGTTCCCTGTGCTCTACAGTAGGACCTGGTTGTTTATCCATTCTCTATATAAAAGCTTACATCTGCTGACCCCAACCTCCCATTCCACCCCTCCCCCTTGGCAACCACCAGTCTATGCTCTATATCCTTGAGTCTGTTTCTGTTCTGTAGATAGGTTCATTTGGGTCATGTTTTAGATTCCACCTGTAAGTGACATCATATGGTATTAGGCTTTCTCTTTCTGACTTCACTTAGTGTGATGTTCTCTAATTGCATCCCTGTTTCTGCAAATGGCATCATTTTGTTCTTTTTTATGGCTGAGTAGTATTCCGTTGTATATATGTACCACATCTTCTTTATCTGTTCATCTGTCAATGGACATTTAAGTTGTTTCCATATCTTGGCTATTGTGAATAGTGCTGCTATGAACATAGAGGTGCATGTATCTTTTTGAATTACAGTTTTGTCTAGATATATGCCCAGGAGTGGGATTGCTGGATCATATGGGATTTATATATTTAGTTTTCTGAGGAACCTCCATGCTGTTCTCCATAGTGACTGCACCTATTTACATTCCTACCAACAGTGTAAGGGGGTTCCCTTTTCTCCACATTTATTATTTGTAGACTTTTTGATGGTGGCCGTTCTGACTGGTGTGAGGTGATACCTCATTTTAGTTTTCATTTGCCTTTCTCGAATAATTAGTGATGATGAGTATCATCATCACTAGGCATCACGATGATGCCTTTTCTCTACGTCCTCACCTACACTTGTTATCGCTTGTTTTTTTGATAATAAGCATTTTAACAGGTGTGAGGTAATGATTAGTGATCTTGAGCACTTTTTCATGTACCTGTTGGCCAACTGTATGTCCTCTTTGTAAAAATGTCTATTGAGATCTTCTGCCCCTTTTTAAAAAAAATCAGATTTTTTTTTGCTGTTGTGTTATATGAGTTCTTTAATATATTTTGGATATTAGCTCCTTACCAGATATATGATTTACAAATATTTTCTCCTATTCAGTATGTTGCTTTTTAATCGTGTTGATGGTTTCCTTATCTGTACAGAAGCTTTTAGTTTGATGTAGTCCCACTTTTGTTGTGGTTGTTGTTGCCTGTGCTTTTGATGTCAAACCCAAAAAAGTCATCGCCAGAACTGATGTCAAGGAGCTTACTGCCTATGTTTTCTTCTAGGAGTTTTATGCTTTCAGGTTTTATGTGCAAGTCTTTAATCCATGTTTTTAAAATAAATTTATTTATTATTTATTTTTGGCTGTGTTGGGTCTTCATTGCTGTGCGCAGACTTTCTCTAGTTGCAGCGAGCAGCGGCTACTCTTCGTTGCAGTGAGCGGGCTTCTCATTGCAGTGGCTTCTCTTGTGGTGGACCACGGGCTCTAGGCACACGGGCTTCAGTAGTTGTGGCACATGGGCTCAGTACTTGTGGCTCGCGGGCTCTAGAGCACAGGCTCAGTAGTTGTGGCACATGGGCTTAGTTGCTCTGTGGCATGTGGGATCTTCCCGGACCAGGGCTTGAACCGGTGTCCCCTGCATTGACAGGTGGATTCTTAACCACTGCGCCACCAGGGAAGTCTCTTTAATCCATTTTGAGTTAATGTTTGTTTATAGTGTAGCATAGTAGTCCAGTTTCATTCTTTTGAATGTGGCTGTCCAGATTTCCCAAAACCATTTATTGAAGGGACTGTTCTTTCCCCGTTATATATTCTTGGCCTCTTTGCCATAATTAGTTGATCATATATATGTGGATTTATATCTGGGCTCTCAATTCTGTTCCATTGATCTATGTGTCTGTTTTTATGCAAGTTCCATACTGTTTTGATTACTATAGCTTTGTAATATAATTGGAAATCAAGAAACATGAAGTCTCCAGCTTTGTTTTTTCTCAAGATTGCTTTGGCTATTCGGGGTCTTTTGTGGTTCCATATACATTTGAGGATTGTTTCTTCTATTTCTGTGAAAACTTCCACTGGAATTTTGATAGGAATTGCATGAAGTGTAGAGTGCGTTGGGTAGTATGAAGTGTTTAATGCTATTAATTCTTATAATTTGTGAGCCCAGAACATCTTTCCATTTATTTGTGTCTTGAATTTCTTTCTTTCTTTAAAAACAATTGTTTATTTATTGATTTTTGGCTGTGTTGGGTCTTCATTGCTGCACACGGGCTTTCTCTAGTTGGGGTGAGCTGGGGCTACTCTCCGTTGCAGTGCGTGGGCCTCTCACCCCGGTGGCCTCTCCTGTTGTAGAGCACGGGCTCTAGGCATGCAGGCTCAGTAGTTGTGGCTCGTGGGCTCTAGAGTGCAGGATTAGTAGTTGTGGTGCATGGGCTTAGCTGCTCCATGGCATGTGGGATCTTCCTGGACCAGGGCTCGAACCCATGTCCCCTATGTTGGCAGGCGGTTCTTAACCACTGCACCACCAGGAAGTCCCTTTGAATTTCTTTCATCAGTGTCTTAAAGTTTTCAGTGTACAGGCCTTTCACCTGCTTGGTTAAATTTGTTCCTGGGTATTTTATTATTTCTTATTTCTGATGTGATTGTAAATGGGAATGTTTTCTTAATTTCTCTTTCTATAGTTTGTTATTAGCATATAGAAATGCAACATATTTTTGTATATTGATTTTTGTATCCTGCAACTGAATCTGTTTATTCTATCTGGGTTTTGGTGGAGTCTTTGGGCTTTCTCTGTATAATATCATCCACAAACAGTGAGTTTTACTACTTCCTTTATAATTTGGATGCCTTTTATTTCTTTTTCTTGCATAATTGCTCTAACTAGAACTTCCAACACTATGGTAAAGGAAAGTGGTGACAGTAGACATCCTTGTCTTGTTACTGATCTTAGAGGAAAAACGTGTAGTTCTCACTTGTTGAGTATGATGTTAGTTGAGGGCTTGTCATATATGGCCTTTATTATGTTGCGATACATTTCCTCTACACCTATTTTGTTGAGATTTTCCATCATAAAAAGATGTTGAATTTTGTCAGATGCTTTTCTTGAATCTAGTGAAGTGATCATACGATTTTTACGCTTCATTTTGTTAATGTTTTATATCATATTGATTTTGAGGATGTTGACCCATTTTTGCATCCCTGGAATAAATCCCACTTGATTATGGTGTGTGATCCCTTTAATTATTATTGAATTCTGTTTGCTACTATTTTGTTGAGCATTTCAGCATCTGTGTTCATCAAAGATACTGGCCTGTCATTTTCTTTTTTTGTGATGTCCTTGTCTGGTTTTGGTATCAGAGTAATGCTGGCTTCTTAAAATGAATTTGGAGTGTTCCCTCCTCTACTATTTCTTGGAAGAGTGTGAGAAGGATTTATATCAATTCTTCTTTGAATATTTGGTAAAATTCAACAGTGAAGCCATCTGATCTTGGACTTTTGCTTTTGGGGAGGTTTTTATTACTGATTTAATCTCCTTACTAGTAATCAATCTGTTCAGATTTTCTATTTCTTCTAGATTCAGTCTTGTATGTTTCTAGGAATGTATCCATTTCTTCTAGGTTGTGCAATTTGTTGGCATAAAATTGATCATAGTAGTCTCTTATGATCTTTTTTATTTCTGTGGTATGAGTTGTAACATCTCCTCTTTCATATCTGATTTTGAGTCGTCTCTCCTTTTTTACTTGGTGAGTCTAGCTGAAGGTTTGTCATATTTGTGTTTTTTTTTCAAAGAACCAGATCTTAGTTTCATTGATATATTTTGTTGTCTTTTTAGTCTTTATTTCATTTATTTCCACTCTGATCTTTATTTCCTTCCTTCTACTAATTTTTGGCTTTGTTTTTTCTTCTTTTTCTAGTTCCTTGAGGTGTAAAGTTAGGGTGTTTATATGAGATTTTCCTTCTTTCTTGATATATGCATTTATTGCTATAAACTTCCCTTTTAGAACTGCTTTTGGTGCACCTCACAAGTTTTGGTATGTGGTAATTCTGTTTTCATGATCTCAAGGCATTTTCTAGTTACCCTTTTGATTTTTCTTTGACCCATTCTTTTTTCAGTACCCTGTTTAATACTCACATTTGTGAATTTTCTGGTTTTCTTCTTGTAATTGATGCCTAGTTTCATAGCACTGTGGTAGGAAACAATGCTTGATATGATTTCCATCTACTTAAATTTATCAACTCGTTTTGTACCTTAATATATGATCTATCCTGCTTTATGTTTCATGTGCCCTTGAGAAGAATGTTTACTCTGTTGTTTTTGGATGGAATGTTAAGTCCATCTGGCATAATGAGTCATGTAAGGCCGATGATTCCTTATTGATTTTATGTCTGGATGATCTATCTCTTGATGTAAGTGACTTATAAAGTCCCCTACTATTATTGTATTGCTGTTTATTTCTCCCTTTAGGTCTGTTAATTGCCGTATATAGTTAGGTGCTCCTAGGTTGGTGCATACATACTTACAAGTGTTATATCTTCTTGCTGTTTGACCCCTTTATCATTATAGAATGCCCTCCTTTGTCTCGTATAAGAGTCCCTGTTATAGGATAGAAAGCCCAGAGATAAACCCACACATATGGTCACCGTATCTTTGATAAAGGAAGCAAGAATATACAGTGGAGAAAAGACAGCCTCTTCAATAAGTGGTGCTGGGAAAACTGGACAGCTACATGTAAAAGAATGAAATTAGAACACTCCCTAACACCTTACACAAAAATAAACTCAAAATGGATTAAAGACCTAAATGTAAGACCAGACACTATCAAACTCTTAGAGGAAAGCATAGGCAGAACACTCTATGACATAAATCACAGCAAGATCCTTTTTGACCCACCTCCTAGAGAAATGGAAATAAAAACAAAAATAAACAAATGGGACCTAATGAAACTTAAAACCTTTTGCACAGCAAAGGAAACCTTAAACAAGATGAAAAGACAACCCTCAGAATGGGAGAAAATATTTGCAGTTGAAGCAACTGACAAAGGATTAATCTCCAAAATTTACAAGTAGCTCATGCAGCTCAATAACAAAAAAAAAAACAACCCAATCCAAAAATGGGCAGAAGACCTAAACAGACATTTCTCCAAAGAAGATACACAGATTGCCAACAAACACATGAAAGAATGCTCAACATCACTATTTATTAGAGAAATGCAAATCAAAACTACAGTGAGGTATCACCTCACACCGGTCAGAATGGCCATCATCAAAACATCTACAAACAATAAATGCTGGAGAGGGTGTGGAGAAAAGGGAACCCTTTGCAGTGTTGGTGGGAATGTAAATTTCCCACCCACAAAGTCAAAATAGACTGGACTCAAAGTTTTGTGAGTCCCTGCTCTGCCACTTACTGCTGTAGGACCTTGAGCCTGAACCTCTGGGGTTTGCTTTCCCATCTGTGCAGTGGGGATAGAACATGACATCTACCGAGTACTGTCTACCTTTTGGGAAAGCCCCTCCTGCCTACTGTTTGAAAGTTTCCCCATCTTGGATGGGGCTGTCTGGTTTTGGCTCCTAAATATCCCATCCCGGTTATGACACCTTTACCTTTTAAGAATATTGACCTGGGATGTTTGCATTCGGCCTTCTCCCACCTCCCTTCCTGCCAACTGTCACCCACTTTCCACAGCCTGCACCTAGACATCTAGGCACCTCTAATCCTCAGTACAAGAATCTACACCCAAGTCCCTGGTGCTTCCGCTCCAGAATTATCATATACCTCCTCTATGGCCAAACCAAAGCTACTATTCCCCCAAGGTCTGGCTCTGTATTAGGAGAGAGACAGAGCCCTTTCCGCCTAAAGCCATCTTTCTTAGCCCAGCGCCTGAGGTTTTTACCTAATCTTGTAACAGACTCTATTTCAAATTTCATCAATCCAGATTCATTTGGGTTACCCAGTATCCTCATTTATTGGAGTATGGGATCTGCAGATAATGTGTTATTTTAGTCCATATTCATCTCTTATCCTAGTTGTACTAGGTATTACATTTAATGAGGACAAGTGGAGGAAAGTTTTAGAACACCAGCAGTTTAAGAGAAAAATCAAATCATGAAATTTCACTTCCTCAAATGAGTGAAGATTATAATGGGTTGCAAATAGGTATTATATTGAATAACAATTCAACATACCACTCTGAAGTCTCAACTGTGTTCCATAAACTGTTACTAGAATTACAGATACGAATAAGATCTGGTTGCTGCCTCTGAAAAGCTGAACTTATTGCAGTGATTTAATTTAACATTGTAAGTGGGTTCTCAAGCCCACTTTTGCTGAAAACTTGCCCCATCCCACAAAACATTGAATTGTTTGAAAGCTTGAACACTTTAAATGTAGTTATATTTTTCTGTCTATTCCCATTTGATTTGCGTAGCGTCTCCTTTATAAAGTTAGTCTTTTTGGTTGATCAGGATCCTGACTCATTTGTTGGCAAGTGAGGAAGCTCATAATCAATAATAACAATTAGAATACCCACCACTGGGAATTCCCTGGCGGTCCAGTGGTTAGGACTCGGGGCTTTCACTGCTGGGGCCCAGGTTGAATTCCTGGTGAGAGAGCTAAGATACTGTAAGTCGCTGGGCATGGCCGGAAAAAAAAAAAAAAAAAGAATACCCACTATTTATTTCCTTTGCACCAGAAAATTTATGCATAATATTTAGTATTCTTACAACCCACTTCTCGGGTGAAGAAAATATAGAAACCAAGGAACTGATTTAAGGATTCATAGTGAGTGGTAGCACGTGTGTCAGAGGTCTACCCTGCCTTCAGAAATATCCATTATGTCATCTTCTGGCTCCAGCTTCTTGCAAGGAAATAATCTGTATTTCAGTTAGAATTTTGGAATTTTGCCATGGGAAAAAACTTGTACTCACTTTCTAGGATTTGTAAAAGTAAGCAGATAAGAAGTGTGACAGAAAACAAATAAGACCACATAAGAAATGTAGTAAATAAAGAGAAACTTTTTTTTTTCCAGAGCAATGTGATTTTGACATGGCGTATTTCCCCTATTAAATTTTAACAAGATTATATATGTGTTTATAGACAAAATGTTTTAATTTAACTCTACATGACAGCTGGAAATTGCTCACATTTGCTTTTTTGCTCAAAATATTTGTTTAGAATTAGTCAATTGATTTAATATGTAACATCAGTTAGTGTGAACAAGAAAAAAAGTGCAGTCGACAGGGAAGAAAATATTATTGTATAATGTGACCATTGTGTTGATAGAATGAGTTAGTGTTCTTCAGTAGAGACATTTCGTGTTAACTCTGATGTGGAACATACTGAAAAAAATTGTACTGTCAATCTTACACTCAGATAAAAAAACCTTTGTAGCATAACAGGTTTTTTTAATTCATGCTTAGAAAATTAAGTCACATACCTTGATATGATAAATACTGTGTTACATTACAGTGAGTCATGTAATGTATTTTCTTCTTATAGTTACAAATTCTGGGCTGGTATAGATTTGGCCATGTGGTGCAAGTGTCTCCCAAGTACATAAAGCAATTCCGTCATCTTCATAAGGAAGCGGTGGGAAGAAAAGAACAAACGTTGATTTGATCATCTAGTATGATCAAAAGCTAGATATAAAGCTAGAAGGCTTTATATTTAAGATCTTATTTAGTACGTACAGTAATGCTTCCTCAGGTCTTGTGAATGAAAATGAGTATCATTTTCATCTCCATTTTACATATAAAATATTTAAGTAAATTGCCCAAATCCATGCTGGGAGCAAATATTCAAAGTGAGACCGGGTTCCTCTTGTGTTTCACTGTACTGAGTGTGTAAAGTCATCCCTATTTGCAGGTGTAGGTGACCTTGACTGTTCTCTGGGCTTAGTGCCACTGTGGTTTGCTGGCATTCAAGAGCAGTGTCACCAGAGATGGTTAAGCCTGCCTTGTGTCTCAGCCCTGCCATTGTTCTGATTGTGTGATTATGGGCAGTAAGTTTGTCTCTAAACCTCAGGAACTACACCTATACAACAGGGAAACTTATACCATAGGGTTGTTGAAAGGTCATAGCTGATTCAGAGACACTGTAAAAAATGGTTCCTGTAATTATAATTTAAAGACACTGAGAAAATGATACTGGACACATGGTAAGAACTAATGAAAACTTTACCCACAGTGTGACTATTTCTTTTCTAATTGCCCTCTTTTTGTTTTTTTCCTGATTATTATCCATAATCTTTATTCTGGGGACTTAAGTGAAAATGTTTTCAGTCAACTATTATTGAGTGTAGCTCACTTTGCGAGGTAGGTATAATGATTCCCATTTTATAGCAGAGGAATTAGGATTCAAAACATTAAGTGGACTGGAGAGAGTCGATAAACGCTTGCTCAATGAATAAATAAGTAAAGTAAGTGACAGAGCCAGGATTTAAAACCAGATTTTATAAGCTTAAGTCCAGTGCTCTTTCTGCTTTATTGTTTGTCTTCCTGGAAAGGATTGGGTGAGCCTAAGCCGTCAGTGGTATCCTGTGCTATGTATTCAACAATTAATGCTTGATTTTGAAAGAAGAGAATTATGTTGGTTTCATTAGCCTTTATTTAATGATAGATAAAGGGCTTGTGTACCTTTTGCTTAGCCTATAATTTATAGGCTATCCTTAAAATTATTCCCCTATCCTTCAAATTATTTTTAGATATAACTGACACATAACATTGGATTAGTTTTAGGTATACAAAATAATGATTCCATATATGTGTATATTGCAAAGTGATTACCACAATAAGTTAACATTAATCACCATGCATAGTTATAAACTTTGTTGTTCTTGTGATAAATTTTACCTCTTAGCAACTTTCCAATATACAATACAGTATTATTAACTATAGTCATCATCCGGTATGTTACCTCATCAGGACTTACTTATCTATTAATGAGAAGTTTGTACCTTTTGACCCCATTCACCCATTTCACCCACTCCCTACCTCTGGCAACCACCAATCTGTTCTCTGTATCTATGAGGTTTTTTTTAACCTCCAGGTTCCGCTTATAAGTAAGATCATACAGTATTTGTCTTTCTCGGTGTCACTTATTTCACTTAGCGTAATGTCCTCTAAGTTCATGCATGTTATTGCAGATGGCAAGATTTCCTTCTTTTTTATGGCGGAATAATATCCTTTTATGTATATACCACATTTAAACAATTCATTTATCTGTTAGTGCACACTTAGGTTGCTTCCCTGACTTGGCTTTTGTAAGTAATGGTGCAATAACATGGGAATGCAGATACCTTTTGAGAGAGGGATGAAATTTCCTTCGAATACATACCCAGAAGAAGAATTACTGGATCATAAGGTAGTTCTACTTTTAGTATTTTGTGGAACCTCCATACTGTTTTCCATAGTGGCTGTATCAATTTACATTCCCATCAACAGTGCCCAAGGGTTCCCTTTTCTCCACACCCTCTCCAGCATTTATTGTTTGTAGATTTTTTTGATGACGGCCATTCTAACAGGTGTGAGGTGATACCTCACTGTGGTTTTGATTTACATTTCCCTGATGATTAGTGATGTTGACCACCTTTTCGTGTACCTAACGGTATTTGTATGTTTCTTGGAAAAATGTTTATTCAGATCCTCTGCCCATATTTTAATCAGACTTTTTTTTAGGTGCATGAGATCTATATCTATCTATCTATAGATTGAACCCTTATCAGATATACAGTTTGCAAATATTTTCTCTCATTGCCTTTTCGTTTCGTTGATGGTTTCCTTTCCTTTTCTGTACAGCTTTTTAGTTTGATGTAGTCCCACCTTGTTTATTTTAGGTTTTGTTGCCCTTGCTTTTGCTGTCAAATCCAAAATATCATCACCAAGACTGATGTCAAGGAGCTTACCACCTATTTTCTTCTAGGAGTTTTACGGTTTCGGGTCTTATGTACAAGTCTTTAATCCATTTTTGAGTTAATTTTTGTGTCTGGTGTAATGTAGTGGTCCAGCTTCATTCTTTTGCATGTGAGCTGTCCAGTGTTCCCAGCACCTTTTACTGACAAGTCTGTCCTTTCCCCATTGTATATTCTTGGCCTCTTTGTTGTAATTAATTGACCATAGATATGTGTAGATTTGTTTCGGAGCTCTCTATTCTGTTCCATTGATCTGTGTATCTGTTTGTAAGCAAATACCGTATTGTTTTGATTACTATAGCTTTGTAATATAATCGGAAACCAGGAAACATGAAGCCTCCAGCTTTGTTCTTAAGATTGCTTTGGCTATTTGGGGTCTTGTATGGTTCCATATACATTTGAGGATTGTTTCTTCTATTTCTGTGAAAACTCCCATTGGAATTTTGATAGGAATTACGTGAAGTGTAGATTGCTTTGTGTAGTATGAAACGTTTAATGCTATTAATTGTTACAATTTGTGAGCCTAGAACATCTTTCCGTTCATTTGTGTCTTCCATGTCTGTCATCAGTGTCTTAAAGTTTTCAGTGTACAAGTCTTTCACCTCCTTGGTTAAATTTGTTCCTGGGTATTTTATTATTTCTGATGTGATTGTAAATGGGATTGTTTTCTTAATTTCTCTTTCTGTAGTTTATTAGTGTATAAAAATGCAACAGATTTTTGCATATCAATTTTGTATCCTGCAACTCTACTGAATTTATTACTTCTGTCCATTTTTGGTGGAGTCTGTAGGGTTTTCTATACATATCATCTGTAAATAGTGACAGTTTTACTACTTCCTTTACAGTTTGGATGCCATTTATTTATTTATTTATTGTCTAATTGCTCTGGCTAGGACTTCCATTACCATGTTGAATAAAAGTGGCAAGAGTGGGTATTCTTGTCTTGTTCCTGATCTTAGAGGAAAAGATATTAGTTTTTTTTTTTTAACCAATGAGTATGATAACAGCTGTGGGCTTGTCATGTATGGCCTTTATTATATTGAGGCATGTTGTTCCCTCTACACCCAGTTTGTTGAGAGTTTTTACCATAAATGTATGTTGAATTGTCATTTAATTTTTCTGCCTCTATTGATTTTTGATTACTGTTTCAATCTCCCTGCTAGTAATGAGCCTGTTCAGATTTTCTCTCTCTTCATGATTCGGTCTTGATAGGTTGTATCTTTCTAGGAATTTCCATTTCTTCTAGGTTATCCAATTTGTTGGCATACAATTGTTCATAGCACTCTCTTATGATTCTTTGTATTTCTCGGTACAGTTGTGTCTCCTCTTTCATTTCTAATTTTTTTTTTTAGTCATCAATTTTATACACATCAGTGTATACACGTCAATCCCAGTCGCCCAATTCATCACACCCCCACCGCCACCCCCTGCTGCTTCCCCCCCTGGTGTCCATACGTTTGTTTTCTACATCTGTGACTCAACTTCTACCTTGAAAACCGGTTCGTCTGTACCATTTTTCTAGGTTCCACATATATGCATTAATATACAATATTTGTTTTTCTCTTTCTGACTTACTTCACTCTGTATGACAGTCTCTAGATCCATCCACATCTCAACAAATGACCCAATTTCGTTCCTTTTTATGGCTGAGTAATATTCCGTTGTATATATGTACCACAACTTCTTTATCCATTCATATGTCGATGGGCATTTAGGTTGCTTCCATGACCTGGCTATTGTAAATAGTGCTGCAATGAACATTGGGGTGCATGTGTCTTTTTGGTTTTCTCTGGGTATATGCCCAGTAGTGGGATTGCTGGATCATATGGTAATTCTATTTTTAGTTTTTTAAGGAACCTCCATACTGTTCTCCATAGTGGCTGTATCAGTTTACATTCCCACCAACAGTGCAAGAGGGTTCCCTTTTCTCCACGCCCTCTCCAGCATTTGTTGTTTGTAGATTTTATGATGAAGCCCATTCTAACTGGTGTGAGGTGATATCTCATTGTAATTTTGATTTTCATTTCTCTAATAATTAGTGATGTTGAGCAGCTTTTCATGTGCTTCTTGGCCATCTGTATGTTTTCTTTGGAGAAATGTCTATTTAGGTGTTCTGCCCATTTTTGGATTGGGTTGTTTATTCTTTTAATATTGAGCTGCACGAGCTGTTTATATATTTTGGAGATTAAGCCTTTGTCCGTTGATTTGTTCGCAAATATTTTCTCCCATTCTGAGGGTTCTCTTTTTGTCTTGTTTATGGTTTCCTTTGCTTTTCAAAGGCCTTTAAGTTTCAGTAGGTCCCATTTGTTTATTTTTGTTTTTATTTCCATTACTCTAGGAGGTGGATCAGAAAAGATCTTGCTGTGATTTATCTCAAAGAGTGTTCTTCCTATGTTTTCCTCTAAGAGTTTTATAATGTCTGGTCTTACTACATTTAGGTCTCTAATCCATTTTGAGTTTATTTTTGTGTATGGTGTTAGGGAGTGTTCTGATTTCATTCTTTTACATGTAGCTGTCCAGTTTTCCCAGCACCATTTATTGAAGAGTATGTCTTTTCTCCATTGTATATCCTTGCCTCCTTTGTCATAGATTAGTTGACCATAGGTGCATGGGTTTACCTCTGAGATTTCTATCTTGTTCCATTGACCTATGTTTCTGTTTTTGTGCCAGTACCATACTGTCTGGTTACTGTAGCTTTGTAGTATAGTCTGAAGTCAGGGAGTCTGATTCCTCCAGCTCCATTTTTTTCCCTCAAGACTGCTTTGGCTATTCGGGGTATTTTGTGTCTCCATACAAATTTTAAGATTTTTCGTTCTAGTTCTGTAAAAAATGCCATTGGTAATTTGATAAGGGTTGCATTGAATCTGTAGGTTGCTTTGGGTAGTATAGTCCTTTTCACAGTATTGATTCTTCCAATCCAAGAACATGGTATATCACTCCATCTGTTGGTATCATCTTTAATTTCTTTCATCAGTGTCTTATAGTTTTCTACATACAGGTCTTTTGTCTCCCTAGGTAGGTTTATTCCTAGGTATTTTATTCTTTTCGTTGCAGTGGTAAATGGGAGTGTTTCCTTAATTTCTCTTTCAGATTTTTCATCATTAGTGTATAGGAATGCAAGAGATTTCTGTGAGTTAATTTTGTGTCCTGCAACTTTAGTAAATGCATTGATTAGCTCTAGTAGTTTCCTGGCGGCATTTTTAGGATTCTCTATGTATAGTATCATGTCATCTGCAAACAGTGACAGTTTTACTTCTTCTTTTCCAATTTGTATTCCTTTTATTTCTTTTTCTTCTCTGATTGCCAAGGCTAGGACTTCCAACACTATGTTGAATAATAGCGGTGAGAGTGGACATCCTTGTCTTGTTCCTGATCTTAGAGGAAATGCTTTCAGTTTTTCACCATTGAGAATGATGTTTGTTTTGGGTTTGTCATATATGGCCTTTATTATGTTGAGGTAGGTTCCCTCTATGCCCACTTTCTGGAGAGTTTTTATCATAAATGGGTGTTGATTTTTTTTTTTTTTTTTTTTTTTTTTTTGCGGTACGCGGGCCTCTCACTGCCGTGGCCTCTCCCATTGCAGACCACAGGCTCCGGACGCACAGGCCCAGTGGCCATGGCTCACGGGCCCAGCCGCTCCGCGGCATGTGGGATCTTCCCGGACCAGGGCACGAACCCGCATCTCCTGCATCGGCAGGTGGACTCTCAACCACTGTGCCACCAGGAAAGCCCCTGGGTGTTGAATTTTGTCAAAAGCTTTTTCTGAATCTATTGAGATGATCATACGGTTTTTATTCTTCAATTTGTTAATATAGTGTATCACATTGATTGATTTGTGTATATTGAAGAATCCTTGCATCCCTGGGATAAATCCCACCTGATCATGGTGTATTATCCTTTTAATGTGTTGTTGGATTCTGTTTGCTAGTATTTTGTTAGGGATTCTTGCATCTATTTTCATCAGTGATATTGGTCTGTAATTTTCTTTTTTTGTAGTATCTTTGTCTGGTTTTGGTATCAGGGTGATGGTAGCCTCATAGAATGAGTTTGGGAGTGTTCCTTCTGCAATTTTTTGGAAGAGTTTGAGAAGGATGGGTGTTAGCTCTTCTCTAAATGTTTGATAGAATTCACCTGTGAAGCCATCTGGTCCTGGACTTTTGTTTGTTGGAAGATTTTTAATCACAGTTTCAATTTCATTACTTGTGATTGGGCTGTTCATATTTTCTATTTCTTCCTGGTTCATTCTTGGAAGCTTATACCTTTCTAAGAATTTGTCCATTTCTTCCAGGTTGTCCATTTTATTGGCATAGAGCTGCTTATAGTAGTCTCTTAGGATGCCTTGTATTTCTGCGGTGTCTGTTGTCTACTTTTTCATTTCTTATTTTATTGATTTGAGTCCTCTCCCTCTTTTTTCTTGATGAGTCTGGCTAATGGTTTATCAATTTTGTTTATCTTCTCAAAGAACCAGCTTTTAATTTTATTGATCTTTGCTATTGTTTTCTTTGTTTCTATTTATTTCTGCTCTGATCTTTATGATTTCTTTCCTTCTGCTAACTTTGAGTTTTGTTCTTCTTTCTCTAGTTCCCTTAGGTGTAAGTTTAGATTATTTGAGATTTTTCTTGTTTCTTGAGGTAGGCTTGTATAGCTATAAACTTCCCTCTTAGAACTGCTTTTGCTGCATCCCATAGGTTTTGGATTGTAGTGTTTTGTCATTTGTCTCTAGGTATTTTTTGATTTCCTCTTTGATTCATTAGTGATCTCTTGGTTATTTAGTAATGTAGTGTTTAGCCTCCACATGTTTGTGTTTTTTACGTTTCTTCCCCTGTAATTCATTTCTAATCTCATAGCGTTGTTGTCAGAAAAGGTGCTTGATACGATTTCAGTTTTCTTAAATTTACTCAGGCTTTATTTGTGACCCAAGATGTGATCTATCCTGGAGAATGTTCCATGCGCACTTGAGAAGAAAGTGTAATCTGCTGTTGGTGGATGGAATGTCCAATAAATATCAATTAAATCTATCTGGTCTATTGTGTCATTTAAAGCTTCTCTTTCCTTATTTATTTTCATTTTGGATGATCTGTCCATTGGTGTGAGGTGTTAAAGTCTCCCACTATTATTGTATTACTGTCGATTTCCTGTTTTACAGCTGTTAGCAGTTGCCTTGTGTATTGAGGTGCTCCTATGTTGGGGGCATATATATATTTATAATTGTTATATCTTCTTCTTGGATTGATCCCTTGATAATTATGTAGTGTCTTTCCTTATCTCTTGTAACATTCTTTATTTTAAAGTCTATTTCATCTGAGATGAGGATTGCTACTCCAGCTTTCTTTTTATTTCCGGTTGCATGGATTATCTTTTTCCATCCCCTCATTTTCAGTCTGTATGTGTCCCTAGTCTGAAGTGGGTCTCTTGTAGACAGCATATATATGGGTCTTGTTTTTGTATCCTTTCAGCAAGCCTGTGTCTTTTGGTTGGAGCATTTAATCCATTCACGTTTAAGGTAATTATCGATATGTGAGTTCCTACGACCATTTTCTTGTTTTGGGTTTGTTTTTGTAGGTCCTTTTATTCTCTTGTGTTTCTCACTTAGGGAAGTTCCTTTAGCATTTGTTGTAGAGCTAGTTTGGTGGTGCTGAATTCTCTTAGCTTTTGCTTGTCTGTAAAGCTTTTGATTTCTCCATCGAATCTGTATGAGATCCTTGCTGGGTAGAGTAATCTTGGTTGTAGGTTCTTAACTTTCATCACTTTAAGTATATCATGCCACTCCCTTCTGGCTTGTAGTTTCTGCTGAGAAATCAGCTGTTAACCTTATGGGAGTTCCCTTGTATGTTATTTGTTGTTTCTCCCTTGCTGCTTTCAATAATTTTTCTTTGTCTTTAATTTTTGCCAGTTTGATTACTGTGTGTCTTGGCATGTTACTCCTTGGGTTTATCCTGTATGGGACTCACTGTGCTTCCTGGACTTGGGTGGCTATTTCCTTTCCCATGTTAGGGAAGTTTTCAACCATAATCTCTTCAAGTATTTTCTTGGGTCCTTTCTCTCTTTTCCTTCTGGGACCCCTATAATGCGAATGTTGTTGCATTTAATGTTGTCCCAGAGGTCTCTTAGGCTGTCTTCATTTCTTTTCATTCTTTTTTCTTTGTTCTGCAGCAGTGAATTCCACCATTCTGTCTTCCTGGTCTCTTATCTGTTCTTCTGCCTCAGTTATTCTGCTATTGATTCCTTCTAGTGTAGTTTTCATTTCAGTTATTGTATTGTTCATCTCTGTTTGTTTGTTCTTTAATTCTTCTAGGTCTTTATTAAACATTTCTTGCATCTTCTCCATCTTTGCCTGCATTCTTTTTCCGAGGTCCTGGATCATTGCCACTATCATTATTCTGAATTCCTTTTCTGGAAGGTTGCCGATCTCCACTTGATTTAGTTGTTTTTCTGGGGTTTTTTCTCGTTCCTTCATCTGGTACATAGCCCTCTGCCTTTTCATCTTGTCTATCTTTCTGTGAATGTGGTTTTTGTTCCACAGGCTGCAGGACTATAGGTCTTCTTGCTTCTGCTCTCATTTCTGATGTTTGAGTTCTCTTTTTCTGGGCGAGTCTAGCCAAATGTTGTCAATTTTGTGTATCTTCAAAAACTAGCTTAGTTTCAATGATCTTCTAATTGTCTTTTTAGTCTATTTTATTTCTGCCTGATCTGTTATTTCCTTCCTTCCACAAACTTGGGATTCATTTGTTTTTTAGTGTCTTCGAGGTGTAAAGTTAGGTCGTTTATTTGAGATCTTTGTTTCTTTACATAGGCATTTATCAGTATGAACTTCCCTCTTAGAACTGCTTCTGGTGTCCCATAAGTTTTTGTATGTTGTATTTCCATTTTCACTTGTCTTAATTTTTGATTTCTCTTTTGTATTCTTCTTTGACTCATCGGTTGTTCAGTAGCATGCTGTTTAATATCCACATATTTGTGAATTTTCCAGTTTTCTTCTTGTAATTTCTAGTTTCATACCACTGTGGTCAGAAACAATGTTCAATATGATTTCAGTCTTCCTAAATTTGTTAAGACTTGTTTTGTGGCCTAACATCATATATCCTGGAAAATGTTTCATGTTAGCTGGAGAAAAATGTGTATCCTGTTGCTTTTGGATGGAATGTTCTGTGTATGTTAAGTCCATCTGGTCTAACATGCAGTTTAAGTCCAGTGTTTCCTTTTTGACTTTATGTCTGGATGTGGTATCCATTTATTAAAGTGTATTATTAAAGTCCCCTACTATTGTTATACTGATGTCTACTTCTCCCTTTAGGGCTGTTAATATTTGCTTTATATATTTAGGTGCTCCTATGCTGTGTGTAATTTACATGTTACATCCTCTTGTTGGATTGACTTATCATTTTATAATTACCTTTTGTCTCTTATTACAGTCTTTGTCTGGGAGCCAGTTTTACCTGATTAACGTTTAGTTACCCCAGGCTTTTTCTTGTTTTCCATTTGTGCAGAGTATCATTTTACATCCCTTCACTTTTGAGTGTGTCCTTACAACTGAAGTGAGTCTGTTGCAGGCAGCACATAGATGGGTCTTGTTTTTTGTTTGTTTTTATACCTATTCAGCCATGATATGTATTCTGATTGGAGAACTTAGTCCATTTACATTTTAGGTAATTATTGATAGGTATGTACTTACTGCCATTTTGTTCATTGTTTTCTGGCTGTTTTGTAATTCCTCGTTTTTTTCTTCTTCTCTTGATCTCTTCATATGTGTTGTGATGATCTTCTGTAGTGATATGCCTAGATTCCTTTCTCGTTATCTTTTGTGTATCTATCTATTACAGGTTTTTGCTTTGTTGTTACCATGAGGTTTAAATTTATGTCTCTTTTAAGATAATAACAACTTAAGTTTGAATGTACTCTTAACTCCCGTCTTTTTAATATCTGGAGAATTTAAAGCAATGTTTCCCTTTTCTTTTTTGGTGTTAATAATTTATTTCTCATTTTGTTCTTGATCAATTTTGTTAGGTGTTTTTATCCTTTTTTATTAGTTTCCCCCCTCCCCCCAGAGAACTAACTTCTGGTGTTACTGACGTTTTTCATATTACATATCTGCTATTTCATGGGTTTCGTGTTTTATCTTTTATTCTTACAATTCAGTGTTTTTTAGTATGTTCTGTTGTGTAACCATCACATCTATTCTAGAACATTCTTATCACCCCAAAAGAAACCCCTATACATTGGCAATCATTTCCCAATTCTGTGCCTCCACTCTGTCCCCATCCTAGGCTCTTGTGACTGCTAATCCCTTTTCTGTCTCTATGGTTTGCCTATTCTGGACAGTTCACATAAATGGAATCATAATGTGTGGTCTTTTGCAACAGGCTTCTTTCTCTTAGCGTGTGTTCCAAGTTCATCTGTGTGGTTGCACATATCAGTAATTCTTCTTAATTTTCAAATAATTTTTCATTGTATGTATATAGTACATTTATTTATCCACCCATTGGTTAATGGACATTTAGGTCGTTTCCATTTTTGGCTAGGATGAATACCACTATAAATATTTAAAGAAAAAATGTTGTGTGTATATATGTTTTGCTTCTCTTGGGTGTATCCCTAGGAGTGGAAATGCTGGGTCATATGCTCACCCTTGATTTAACTTTCTGAAGAACTGCACTACTGTTTTTCTAAAGTGACTTCACTATTTTATATCCCCACCAACAATTTAAGATTTCCATTTCCTCCACATCTTTGCCAACACTCGTTACTATCTAGCTTTCTGATTTTAGACATCCTAGGGTAGGTGAAGTTGTATCTCATGGTTTTTAGTTTGATTTCCCTAATGACTAATTTTGTTAAGCATGTTTTCATGTGTTTACTGGCCATTTGTGTAGGATCTTTGGAGATATCTCTCTTCAAATCATTTGCCCATTTAAAAATATTTTTAATTTTATAAGATTTCTTTATATATTCTGGATACAAATTCCTTATGAGGTATGGTTTTCAAGTATTTTCTCCCATTCTGTGGGTTGTCATCTCACCTTCTTGATGGTGACCTTTTGATAGACAAAGGTTTTAATTTTGATGAAGTTCAATTTATCTTTGCTGCTGCTGTTGTTTTTGGTACTCTAAGAAACCACCGTCTAACCCATTAGGCGGATTTGATGATGAGGATTGTTTTTTCTTTTATAGTTTTAGCTCTTACAATTAGATCTCTGATCATTTTAAGTTAACTTTTACAGATGGTGTGTAAAGTCCAATTTGTTTTGCACGTCAGTATCTCTTTTTATCTCATTATTTACTTTGTTTTGTTTTTGAGATGAAAGCTTATTTTTCTAATTTCCAAACTTTCTATTTTTCTACCGTATTTATTTAAAGTTATACATTTCCCTCTAAGCACTGCTTTATTTACATTCCACAATTTTTACTATGTACTATTTTCATTATCATTCAGTAAAAA
Organism: Delphinapterus leucas; assembly: GCF_059928025.1. NCBI lineage: Eukaryota > Metazoa > Chordata > Mammalia > Artiodactyla > Monodontidae > Delphinapterus > Delphinapterus leucas. The sequence goes on along the minus strand of NC_143130.1, from coordinate 6,432,612 downwards.
AATATGTTCTAATTCCCAGTGCAATTCCACTTTGACCCTTGGGTTATTCAGAAGTGTGCTGCTTAATTTCCAGACTTTTGGGGATTTTCTAAGTTTGTTTTATGGTCCAGCATATAGTCTGTTTTGGTAAGTGTCCCACTTGGACGTGAAAAGAAAATGTATCTGCAGTTGTTTGTCTGATGTTGTGTTTGACAGTTGTCAGTTAGATCAAGCTAAGGTCCCAGTCATGCCAGTCATATGAGTTAAGAAACCTACAGTTTCCCAGCTGGGCCTCCAGATTGAGAGGCAGATAAGCCGTGCCCACTGTATTCTGTTCAAACTCCTGAGCCACAGGCTTTGTAAAATGATTATGTTGTGGAATTTTGGGATGGTTTGTTATGAAGCAACTGTAAGGAGAAATGACTACCCTGTAGGCTCAGTGTTTGAGAAGAATCTATGCTTTTTCATAATCCTTATGGAATTTAGGACCAGAGTTAGAGATTAATTCTAGTATAATGTGTTTTACAGCCATTTGGTAATAGGCAAGATGTACCAAAAATACACTTTACAGCTGTAACTGTAGTAGCTAGTATCACACTCCTGAACACAGTGCTACCAAAAGTTGTTAGTTATATATAAAATTTTGGCTACTTTTTTCCTATGCTAAAATCTAATCATTGTAATTGTTAATGTCTATAAAAATATAAATAAAACCCCCAAGAGACTTAGAGAGGAAATACATATTCAACTATACTGTTTGTTGAAGGTAAAGTTCAGTTCTAAAATTCCTAAGAGGATATCTTGTTGGCTTCTCAAGTGAAGGAAAGAAAGTATTTTCTGGCTATTCACATCTCAAATTGCTGGGCAACAAGCCTATCAACATATAGTAAATCTCTCTCAGAAATGAACAGGGTGGGGCTTCTGCAACTTTGTCCACTGATGCAGACAGCTGCCCGTCAGGTTCTGGTGCTCCTGGCTGTCTGAGTTACAGAAGTCCTAGGTAAGCGTAAGGTTTGGTGTCCTGTCGAGGGGTCGTGTGCATCTGGTAGGCGTCTGTTCTATGCTGTGCTCTCAGGGTTACTGGGCAGAATCATTTAAAAGTATTTATTTTGAGCCATGAATGTGAAAAATCAAGGATATGGCTGAAGAAAAAAAAGTGTTTATTTAGGCCATCCACTAGGATCATAATAAATAATGCAATATACTAATGTAATAACAGATGTTCTCATGCATTTATCACATTTAAAATATACAAGAAAGCTGGCTTACAGGGCTGTTGGGACAAATTTGGAGAAGTGTATTTGGCAATACGGTGAAAGCTGACAGTCTTAAGACTATCAGATTCTCCTTCACTCTATATGTCTGTGAATAAATGGTAATGTTCCCTTATAGCTTCTACTTTTCATAAACATGCCAGAGCTAAGCCAACTGTCAAAGGTCCAGGTTGACAATTTGTTATTTATCAATCAATGTTTCTAATGGAAACCAGATTTTAGAAAATAACAAAGATAAACTCTTGCGTTTCAGTGTGGAGGCTGATATGCTGCATGCCAGAATCATTTAAGCAAACTGTGCCTGAATGAAATAAAACCCCAAAGTAGAAGTTTATAAATAGTAACTGATACTCAATATTAGAATGTTATAATACGATGCTTGATAAATGACCAAATTATCTGACTGCAACAGTGATAAACTTTGATTACAGCTTAGTTTTGCTAGTAAATTTCACATAAAGAGTTTAAATAGGGTAACCTTTAACTTAAAGCTTTAAAACAAATAATTTAAACATATCTTAAACACTGAAAATGTGTTTTCAATTGTTATTTACAGTTAATCAATGATACCAGTGTATAGCTTAATTGAGCCAATCGCCAGTCTTTCACCCCTCTTTCAACATCTGCTATTACAATCCTATAAATACTTCGGCAAATCAGTTTAGTGAAGGAGACCGATCTGTGGTCCAGAGTAATTCAATGTATGGCCATTTGGTTTGGAGACAGCGTTTAATAGGAGTGTCATCTGTCTGTAGCATGGGATCTTCAAAACCCATAACAACTGCGGTTCCTTCCACATACATTACCTGTTGAACAAAATAAAGCCACCAAGGTCAATCAATCAATATTCTTAGCAAAGTCTTGTGAGGGATACAGAACTTTTCATAGGCTAGCAAATAGGGCACTGTGTACTGTTTCGTATGGAACTTTATATCTAGTTTTATTTTGATAGAAATTATAAGCTAGAATATCTGCTTCCTGATTAATGTGAAAATAAATCTGGAAATGAGATGGTGAAACAATTTTAACTACTAGCTGAATTTAGATTGTAAGATCATGATTTATAAGAAGTGTATGCAAATCCCAAGAACATACTATTTCTGATAAAAGAAAAGTCATTCTTCCAGTAATATATTTTCTTTATATAACAACATTTACTTAGCTCCTATTGCTTTAATATGGAGGCACTCAGCTATATATTCTGAGAAGGACTTTATTTTCTTCTTTCAATCTAAATGTTGAATTTCCAGAGCTGCAAGCAAACTGGATGTTTGTCAATGAAATTTTCTTCTATTATTGTACTAAATACTTTGAATATACTTTGTTCTGCATGAAAAATCATGGAGAAAAAAAATTAAAGGACGTCAGGTCAGAAACAAAAATCTCTATATGTAATGGCAATGACTATTAAAAAGATACACTGGCAGGTGGACAGATATCAGAAAAGTTTTATTCTGATTTCTTTAAACAACTTTTAGAAGTCATTTGTGAAGTAACATACTAGCTAAAGCCCTACCTCATTATAAGCGCCCACTCTATACATTAAAGCATTCAGTCATGAATTTCGCTTTGTACCAAGAGAAATTCTAACTGCATAATTTAAAAGGAACAGATACAGACGACTGCCCTCTTCCAAAGTATGTGTAATGATTTTTACACTCAGTGGCTGATACACATGATTGTAATTACGTTCTTCCAAGATAAAAGCTATAAACTATTTGACCAAGGAGCCAAGAGAAACAACCTGATTAGCCTTAAGTTGGAGTCTCCTTAAAATACATTAAATATGGGAATATTTTCTATTACTAGGCCAGATAATTTGGTTTCATAAGTCTCTTTTTAGGAGGCTCTAAAGACATACTTTAATGTGAAACAAACAGTTTTACTTTTTTGCATCTGTACTTTGGTTGCTGTAGTACTTTCTAGTTTTGATGGAATAAATTTACTATTAGAACTGTTAAGTCATGCTTTTCAGCTCTCCAAAGCAAAACTTTTCTCTGAAAATCCCTTGCTCATGGTGTTAGAGCAGACCTGCTTGGGAGGAGTACCCCGACCTACCTGTGTGGCCTCCCTGGCCTGTGACCCCTGGTGGGTCATATTCCCTTCTGCTTGGCCAGCCTTCTGTTGTCTGTTTCCTCAGATATTTTTAGTAGTACCTTACTCTGCAGTCTACCAGATTTCTAGCTCCTGAGTAACTTTATGGTATACCTCTGCAACTTAATGGCATACATGCTTCGTGTTAAGAGTGCTTACATACTACTGTCATGTTAATAGTTCATCTTTGATTTCTGACCTCTTTGTTAGTATGTCAGACGCTTGTCATGAGCACGACTTGAAAACTTACTATATACAGGTAGCGTGGTCAAGCAGACCAAGGACACGACTGGGAATCAGGAACTCAGTTCCAATCCCTGCTCTGCCAATGACTTGCTGTGTGACCCTGGGTGAGTCACTTAATCTCCCTGTCTCAGAGGCCTCATCTGTAAAATATGGATAATATTTGACTGACCTACCTTGCAGGGATTGTATAGGCAAGTAACTAAGTAGTGACTATAAAGTACCTTCTATGACAAGGCTACATAAAACTTCAAAATATAAAGGAAGCACTCATTTACACATATTAGAACAGAGCATACAAGTTGGCTTACTGACAATTTATATTTTGCTATAGATATCAGTAAATCATTTTACTATGAAAAAGATCTTCAAACCTAATGTAATAAAAGTTCTAATTTATATTGTTATGAAAATAAATTTTAGTCACAGGTTTAGATTTGCTCTAACTGAAATTATGCATCTAATATACATTATGATCTATTTTCTCTAGCCGTCCTCAATTTAGATACATCTGAAACCAGCATGGGTATTTCAAATTAAAAAGGCATGTTAGCCACAGTGGGAAGCAGCCGCACAGGGAGATCAGCTCGGTGCTTTGTGACCACCTAGAGGGGTTGGATAGCGAGGGTGGGAGGGAGACGCAAGAGGGAGGAGATATGGGGATATATGTATATGTATAGCTGATTCACTTTGTTATACAGCAGAAACTAACACACCATTGTAAAGCAATTATACTCTAATACAGATGTTAATCATTTAAGGTATTAAAAATGGAACCACTTGCTTCAGGACAATGGGGCCAGTTGCTGGCACTGGAAGAAGACACCCCCTACCACAGTATTTCAAGACACTGGAGGCCATTCATGAGGGAAGTAAATAGGGGTTCAGCACCAACTGTCTCTATGGCACCTTCCAACTCAAAAGCCAGTGGGAGCTCCCAACTGTGAGGGGTGAGTCTGTTGACGCTGCCGGGAATCGCCCTGCTCTCTGAAACACAGCGTGCTCAATTATCACCCTTTCTGTCATCATTTGTTCAAGTCTTCCTTTACTCCCTTAGTACAGTTTTATAATTTTATTTGTATAAATACTTGGTTTTTTGGTTTCTGCTTTCTGGGATTTAAAAGTTATAGTAAAATAAACTTCTGTATTCCCACACACACAAAAAAGGCACGTTAGGCTTTACACCTTCTAATATTAGCTATAGCTACTGTGACTGTTACTGGCATAAATGCAAACATAGGAGCTATATCTTAGGTGTAGGCAAAGCTCATTAATCAAAGAGGGTGAATGGGCGAGACCAAAGTTTTGATTTAAAGCCGGTGCGTATATCTGGACGTGAAGCACTGATGTGCCTTTGTCCGTGGAGCAAAGCACAGTGGGTGAGCCGTGGGCTCTAAGGGGGGGCGCCCTCGGCTCCCGTCGCAGCTCTGCCGTTTCCCGGCTGCCTGACGGCGGCAGGCTGCTTAATTCTCCCATGCGGCACTTTCCGCCACTGTAAAAGGGGGATATACTGGCAACACTTACTTCATGGGATGGTGTTAAACTTCAGGTAAAACAAAGTGCTTAAGCCAATTCCAGGTAAATGCTCAATAAATGCTAGGTGTTATGGATGTTAATTTAAATCCTTTAAAATATTTTTCTAAATCAAGAATCTCACTCTTACCCCTTCTTTCTCCATTTAAACGGATCAGTAGCTTTCAGCACACTAAACTTGATTTAGTAACATCTACAACACCCAAGGGTAACAACATGTATGTAGATGGGGTTACCTTGTCCCAGTGACACTACTGCTCCAAAATTCCAATGAAGATCTCACTGAGTCCAGGTCTAAAATATGCTCTGATAGTAAAGAGACTCCTAGAATAATCTCCTTCCTTAGGTGGCAAGTTTATGGGAATCAAACATTGTTATATACTCCTATATTTTATCAAGCCAGGTGAAGACAAATTACAACGTGAGTTATCATACCTTTTCATTGTAATTTGATTGCTTCAGTCCATTGTAGTGGTAGACAGTAAAAGACTCTGGACCACTGGAACCCTGTTATAAACAAAGAACAATTAAAACTTTAAATCTTTATATCAGGCAATTTCTAATTAGCAATTGAAATTAAAATGGAAGTTTCTTAATTCCACATCCTTTGATTACGGAATCATCTGACAAAGCAAGACACTTAGACTTACGCAGTTAACTACCATAAAACCTAAAAGCTGAAATTTGCTTCTGGGGAAGAGACTGGAAATTGGGGGAGTGCTGATTTTTATCATAAGCTCTTCTACAGTTTATATTTTTAAAAAGTGCATGTATTACTGTAATTTTTTTAAAAAAAGGACACAGTTCTAAAATGCAAAAAAAATTTCCTAAAATGTATCTCTGCTTTTTTTCTGCTTATAATTTGTTCCTCTCAATAAATACAGAAAGGCAGTGATACCACTTTCACTCAGATTCTAAACATATGCACCAATACTTCCAATTCGGTCCGTAGTACCAAATTGGGGGTTTCCATCCCCACAAATATCTTCTGAATATTGTGAACCTTAACTGTGAAAAGGAAACATAGTGCTGAGAGATTTAAACAACATTCAATAGAGAAAGGAAACTGAATAAATCAGTATACTAACTTCCAGAGAAAGTGATCATGTCATTCCCACTGTTCTTTGGTTCTCAGTTCGCTAAAGCTCAAGTTCACCTCCCTAAACGTAGCCTTGAAGGCCGTTAACGGTCGGGCCCCTGCAGGTGCCTGACTCCCAGTGATTCCCTTTAGTGCCTACGGCTGAGTGTCCCCGTGCCCATCCCCCTTAAGGATCTTCCTGGTCATATCTGATTGACTGTGACAAAAGTTGGGCCAGTGTCCCTCCTTGGAATTTTTTCCAGTTGGAAGCAAGAGAAGGCGCTCCTTTCCAACGAGAAGGGATGAGGTGGGGATGAGACTCCTTCCAGCTCCAGAGGCTCCCGGCACCACCTTCCAGGCGCTGCTTCCTCTGTCCTCCCGTCGCTCTGAGCTACTCCTCCCAATTCCTATCTTTCTGGCCCACGTCAGGCAGTTCAGGCTGGGATTTGCAACCAAGAAGCCTAAACTCCAGGACCTAACCCACCCTTCCAGTCTTATCTCCAACCACTCACCTTCCTGAATTCTGTTTGAGACAAGCATATTCTTCATCTTCCCATGAAGAGACCTTTGGTTGTTGGCTCTTTGCACATTTGTGATTTTTTAAAGTCTTTTCTCATTTTTCAAGATCTGGTTCAAATCTTACTTTGTAACGTTTGCCTTAAATACACTATTTGGATTCCTTATTACTTTGGGATCTTTCTAACAATTGTCTCAATTAATTTGTGAATCATATACTACTTTGCATTATCTTTTCAGTTGTTACATTTTTAACTGTTTTCAACTTTTCATGTCTAAAATCTAAGATCATAATTTTTTGTATCCCCTTCAAATGCTTTACAAAACAGAAAACTGTAGAATTTATTCAATCATCTTAATTGTATACATGAGTCAGTGCAATTAGTCACTTAGATAATTTGGCTGTTGATTTTCAGAGTTAGTTAATATACTTTAACCTACAAAATAAATATTTTACTACAACTGAATACAATTTACATATCTCCAGTTCTAGTAACTAACAACTGATATAAAATAAATAGCAATGAAAGGTAGTGTAAAACAGTGGTTAAAGTACTTTGTCTCTTTGCTTGGATAACCTACACTGGATCCTGAATTGGCCTCATGCTAGCAGTATGACGTTAAACCATTTTCTTAAGTTCTCTAATCCTCTGTTTCCTCATTGACAAAAATGGGGGAAAAATAATACCTAATTTGTAGGGCACACGGTGCCTGAGTACATAGTACATGCTCAATAAATGGTAGCTGCGCCTGCTAGTCTTACCATAAACCATGTTGGTATCTGATGAAATGATCACAATACACCTGGCTAAATAATTTGGGTGGGTGGTAAAACCCTGCACTCAGATAGGAAGACAAGCCAGGTGTAGGCTGTAGAATTAGCCAATGACACAGACATAACTTGAGCATACTGAGACGGGTATAGATAGGTCCTTTTAACTCAGCTCCTGTCACAGCCAGTGGAAGGCATGTCCCAGCATGAAGCAGCACAGCTCCACTCCAGTAAAAGGCTTTCCTTTTACTCAACTAAAATTCTCCTCGAACTTAGCACTGGTAGCAGTTCGCACTACATGCAGGCTCCTTTGCTAGTATTTAGAAAGTTCTAAAAAGATACATACCAATCAATTAACAACAGTTACCCGAGAGAAGGAAAACAGGGGTGGGAGTGGTTTAAGAGAATCTTTCTCTTTTTACTCCACAAACTTCTGAATTTGAATCTTCCTTTAGAAAAACAATATCAATGTGTCTATATTGGTGTATATACTCTCTTCCACCACCCCTGTCCCCCAAAGTTTTGTGTTGCTGTAGTGGAACACACAACTCTTCTATCGTCTCTGTTGGGAAAGTATTTACATGATAATAGTGCTTATTAGTCTAATATCTGCATGTGAGAACATTTTTAACTAGTAGAAAAAAATGCTGAAACAATCATAATATGATCCTCCCAACAGAACAAAACAATAAATATATTTCTTCAGCTATGTTACCTGATCAGGAAAAAATTCTTGAAGAAATGGACCCAATAATATGATTCCTAATCCTTCTGGATCTAATTTATTCTTCATGAGATTTATACTATGGGGAGAGAAAAAAGAAAACCAGTGGATACCAATGGAAAAAAAAGCTTATTTTTCTTCTTTCATGGTTAAATTACTATAACACATTTGACTGCCAAAAATCCTGACAGCTGTTCTTTTTAAACCCTTAATGACAAATACACAGGATGACATCTAATTTGCCAAAACTTGGTTATTTTTAAACCAGAGTAATCTGTTACTATTTAGAATTTAAATTATGATGATGACTTTGGAATATTGTTCCTTATTAGGTAAAGTAACTTAAAAACCCAGGCTTGTAAAAAGAGGCTTTTAACCTCCCAAAGGCACATTCTCTTTGCTTCATGGCTATGCCTGAATTTAACTATCAAAAGAGGCATTTAACTTAAAATAAACTTTTTTTTTTTTAAGCCCAAAGAGAAAAAGAAACAGCATCAAAAGCAGTGGTACATCAGATAAACAGAAACATCTCCGAAAAAGCTTACTTTCAAGAACCAAATGAGGTGGAGGCTTAAAATTCTTACAGTGTAAACTGAAGGTTAAAAAAGGTAAGATAATTCTCAAAGAGCTGAACTATAGGTGTAACGATCAGGTAGGTGTAGCCGAGGCTGCTGACAGGTATTATGTGTGACTAGAAAGAAGGCGGAGAAAAGTGGACTGCAGTTTGAAGAGAGTTTTAAAAATGAAAATGGTCTTTTCAGAAAATTTTCATTCTCCATGTTATCTTTCAAACTATAAATGTCAGGTTAAATACAACTTATTATACAGTTGACCCTTGAATAACATGGGTTTGAACTGCACAGGTCCACGTATATGTGGATTTTTTTTTCAATAAATACATACATGTACCATAAATAAATTCTCTTCCTTATGATTTTCCTAATAACATCTTCTCTTCTTTAGCTTACTTTAAGAATACAGTAATATAATATATATAACATACAAAATATGTGTTAATAGACTGTTTATGTTACTGGTAAGGTTTCCAGTTAACAGTAGGCTATTAGTAAAGTTTTGGGGGAGTCAAAAGTTACACACGGATTTTCATCTGTGCGGGGGTCAGTTCCCCTAACCCCTGTGTTGTTCGAGGGTCAACTGTACAACATGCAAAGGATATGACACTTTAATGGGTCTGAGTAATGCCAGGAGGTTATGACATGAAACAGAGAAAGGCAAGGTCATATTATATTTAATATAATTTACTAGTCCTTGATAATAAGGCCCTGTTAATGGGCCATCACATATTATAAATGTGACTAGACCAAAGGACCGAATAAATAACTCAGTGCAATCTTTCAGCTACTTCTAGAAAAACAATTTGACTCTACTGTGCTAACTTTAAAATTCAGGGTATGTTATGTATTCTGATGAAACAAGGAAAATTAAGTAGATGACGTATAGGCATCTACGTAAGAATCTGAAACAAAAAACCAACTTTGCCTTTTTCCTCCTTCCCATCTTAAGAATTGTTAGTAACCAAAATTACCTCAGTTCAATTCCCTTTTGCATATTAGAGCAATGTAAACAAGGTCTCCACTTGGAAATCAGTTAAGAAATATGGTAGTTACTATTATCTCATTTATTGGACTAGTTCAACTGTCTCTGAATTTCTCGTCTTTAGTTGGAATCAACAATTATGTCTACTAAGTAAGGGTAACATCACAGCGCTAGGTACTGACATTGAGACATATTAATTCAGATGTGATTAGTTTGCAAACGTTTATATGTATTTCATACTTTCGAAGAAAATACACCCTAACTATTTAAAAACAGAACAGGATCAAGTTCTAAAAACTGTGTACCAATATGTTTTATGCTGCTTTTGCTGAATCCTTAAATGTTTCTAAGCTAAAGTTTGTTCATTGTCAGATACATTTTCAGAAGGGGGAAAAAACAAAACAAGACAATTGTGCAGAAAAAGGAAAACTTAGTGTAGATCAAATGTGATTTTTAAATCACCTATATTTGATTAATATATATTTGATTACCATATTTGATCAAAAGATCTATCCACTTAACCAGAGAGAGATTTTCCCATGGATAATAAAGATCCCAAATTTATGGAAGAAGTTATAGATGTAATAATGTACATTATTAACGAAGACAACGACTGATATTAATGTTAGGCAATACTGAAAATTATATTCTGTAACATACTGGGGCCACTTGCAAAGGTTTCAGATCATTTAGAATGTTCAGGGTCTTTATAAGACTGAATGTCAAAGGCCTGCTGGTTATTTAAGCAGGACGACTAGCAATACAGACATTCTACATAACTGTCCCTACTTTCGCTGAAGGTGCTAAAGACATGCACAAAATTTCAAAAAATGGAAGAAGTTTCACAGTGAGAAAAATAAGGAAAAAGGCATTTACATTTTTAGGACCCTTTATAAAAAACTAGACCATAAGTGCACAGAGTGGAAAAGGAAGTTCATTTTAAGTAAGTCAAGTCTCTGCTATAATACTGATTGGTCTGACTGCTTCCTAAATCGTTGCTTAATATCAAGTGCTATGCTTCATATATGCATAAACACTTAGATTTTTTAAAAAAAGGCAATAATGTGTGTATAACGTTTTACATTTAACAGAATCAAGAGTTGGTTAAGTAATACTTCGTATGTAGCTTACTATTCAGGATCTGAAACAAGGTCCAATGCTTTCATCACATCTTCTAGGAGTGAATCAGGTATGAATCCATTATCTGGAAAAGAATTACAGAAGCAATTTGGATTAAGTTTACTTCAAGAAATGCTATTATTGCTGCTCAGCCAGACTCCAGTGAAGAATCACATAAGAGGGATACAAAGAATTAAGAAACAGCATATTAAGTTTGTTTTGGGCACAATATTATTATTAGGTACTCTTAGTTTTCTTGGGCACACAGGTGAAGATTTATTTTCAAGGTTAGTTTTCTAATACAAAAATGAACCACACGACTTCTCCCTGAGAACTCCAAGGAAACCTGAAGAAAGCCAAATTACTTCTTAAACAGGCTTACAAATTTAAATGAGACAAGTTTTTTCCTACTTAAGTTTTTAGCAGTTAGTTATCCAATTAAAATAAAACTTTACCAGTAAATTCTTTTTGTCGCAATGTTATTTTAGCTTCTTGCAAGAATGTTCATGAACCACCGTTATCTAGATCTCTGACAATATACGATCAAGAAAAGATATCTCTTGACTTAAATCAACAGACCTGATTTAAATAAAAGCCATAGATTTAATAGCGAAAAAAATTCAAAGTTGGAACGCAGAGTAGAATCAAATGTTGATGCAGAGTAGTTTATGGAAAATGTTCCTTTTCTTGGGCTCGATGAAGAAATAGCATTGTAAATGGCCCAAACTCAGATGATGCGATAGGACGTGATACACACAAAAAGCTTGTAGGGCAGTTTGAAACCACAGTACTTATAAACAAGCAACTTGATTCCCTTAAATGTACAATGCCTGACTTCCTCTACCCATTTATTCTTTCCTGAAGACTGTCTCAGCTTTAAATCAACTTCCAACACAATAACCTTTTCAGGGATTAGGATAATTAAGGAAAACAAACAAACAAACAAAAAAAACCTTGTCCTGGAGGACAAGATGCCCAAAAGCCCTGCTTCTATAATCAAACTATAGAATAAAGTGGAGTTGCTCTTTCTGCACATAGTGTGTACTCTATCAGCAAGGAAATAAAGAAGTTAAGATTTTTTTAAAAGTCTTTTCTTAAACCTCATAAGCACATGCTTACCCATGTGAAGACAGATTGGCTTTGACTAAAAGGCTAAGAATCATTTAGGATAATTAAAAATTATCCTAAATATAATTTTAGAAAGTGAACATTTAGAATAATTCCAGTTTGTCAGGTTACCAATAATTGAAGGTATAGAGAATAAAAAAACTTGTTTGAAGGCACCTGTGAAAAACATTCAAGCTTTATAAGCCTCAGTTGATGAGTCTGAAAGGCAGAAAATTACTCCTTTTGCTTAGTTAGGTCACAGCTAAAAGCTTAGCATTTCCGAATGTAAAACAGGCTTTATGTGGCTACTGGCGGCCAGCAACAGTTATCCGGATAGGTTTCCATGTTTACGGGCTGTCATGTATATCACTTGACAGCAGCCGTGTGGATTACAATATTCTTCTGAAACACTGAATGGCAGGCAGCCTTATCTCTTCTTACTGTAACCGGAGACTCAGCTCCCATCCCCAGAAAGGGCTAATGGGCTGTATAGGGACACAAACAACAACTAGGAAAACAACATAATGACCTCCTTAACTCAAACGTGATTAACCTCAAGCTTAAACATTCCACCACATTTTTAAGGGGCCTAAGAGATTTACAACGTGTAAACACGGACATTCTGGAGTAGAGCAATGACTACACCAAGCCAGTGACTCTAGTTTTTGTACATACAGTATTTTATAACTGGAGATTGCAGAATCATTTTTTTCAATACCTCAAAGACTTTTAATACACCCAAGATTAGAAGAGGAGATTTGGAATTACTTTTTAAAACACTAATTTTGAAATTACTTTATTCTTTAATAATCATACCTGTCAAGACAAATTCTTTAGAAAAAGCAGCCTTAAGTCTAAGCAGATCGAAACTCACTCCATCTAGTATTTAGTCAGCTGGTTCCTCAGAGAATATGGAAACAGAGACACAATGATAAGAAGACCTCAATACCAACAGCAGAGGAAATCTGAGCATACAATTTGTTGATTGCTCAAGCCGACCTAAGAAGCACCAAAGGAAAAAGCAGAACTTGAATGCATCGGTAATTTAACCACATGAATATAAAATGGCCTTGTACAGGCTTTCAAGCTCAGAAGAACGGGGAAGACGGGCGGGGAGGGCAAGGGGGCAGTGCCCGCGGTTGTGACGGTACGCAGCTACGGTGCCAACATTCACATACAGTTAAATTGTGTTTAAGACATTTGAAAAGGAGGAAAAAAGCTGTTCGTTTATAAATTTAAAAAAGAGGGGTTTTTTTGTTTCTTTAAAACCCAGTAAACAGACGGCAAGAAGCGCCCAGCTCCTAGAGCTCGGGAAGAGGAACTCTGCGCAGAGCAGCGCTGGGTAGGGGCACAACGGTGAAGTGAACTAGCAATTTGCTGGGTAGGAGGATCAGTTCAGAATGGTGAAGAAGTCGAGCTGGCCTCGAAGGAGAAGGAAGGACCCATCATGATTCCCATTTGGAAAGACGGTGGGGAGCTTGGCAGGCCTCCTAGCAGAGGCACCAGCTGAAGGGAGAGCTGCAGGAGAGAGCAGGTGTCAGGAAGCCACAGCGGGACAAGAAACAGCGTGAGAGGAGATGGGGACCCAGCACTGGGGACCGTTAATGTTTTCAAACCCCTGTAGGTGAGAAAAAGTACAGTTTCTTAGGAACAGAGGAGACAATCAAGATCAAGTTGAGAATTTAAGTGCTGTTGGTTTTAGTAAAAAATTAACAAATTATTTTATTTTTACTCAATGTTGTATCATACTTTACCTAGCTATTATTATTGACGCTTTAATAACATATCCCTACAATTTAATAGAACTCTTAGTGAAAAAAAGTATGTGGCTTTTGCTCAGAGGCAAGGTTAGGGCATTTTCGTAGTCACGCTTGCCCTGGTCTCCTGGCTTGTGTCTCCCTGCTGCTTCGCGCCTCTGGCCCCGTAAACAGAGGCCACGGACAGCAGGGATGCCATGACCCGGGGGCCGAGCACGGTGCTTAACACAAGTAGCTGCTCAATAACATTTGTTACATTCAATTATTCAAGCTAATCCTAACTTCAGATTTAAACAAACTGCTCTGTTCAGGCACCATGGTTCAACCAAAAACAGCTCTGTGAATTGTACCTAGGAAGTTTACAATGAAATGAGTAGCTGCTTTACGGCCTGTCCTGCAGAACCACTTCAATTATGTGATGGGAAAGTTGCAAACCAAACTAAACAAGGTGCACAGGATAAAGAAAAAACTATGGCTGGGGCAGCAGGAAACAGTGATGAGAATGGTACAGCAAGGTGAATGGAAGTGACGGAAGGGATGCAAAGGTAGAAGACAACGTGATTTAAAAGGAAAAGACAGAATTAAACAAAAGGCAACTTCTAGATGATGTCTAAGGATGGGTGTATACTAAACTATCTACAACAAGTAAAATTATTCTTAAAGATGAAAAAAATGTACCACACTGAAATCATTCATACAAAAGATGCTATCAATATATTTTAGCAACCTACAAAGAATACAAGGGCTCTTTAAAATTAAAATATATATCCCTTGTCCAAAGAGCGTTGATGAAGTCTACAACGGGGCGGGGCGAAGAAAGAATAAGAGGGAGAGAGAGAGAAGAAAACAAAACAAACCCCGTTACGGGTGATGCTAAAAATTTCAAATACCATCTGTGTAGAATTCAGTTCTTTGGAGATTACTGAATAAGCTCTATGCTACACAGTTTTGGAATTTTTTCTTTTTTAAACAACAGTATGGTCAACTTATTGAGTACCTGAATAATGATGTAAAGTAGATACAAAGGCCATCTTACAGCTGAGGAAACTGAGGTTAAGGAACTTGCCCAACATCACACAGCTGAGTTTACACAGGTGGGATTTAAATCCAGGTTGTCTGATACCCACTGGAATGCTTTTAGCATTTTAGAAAGCCATTTTCTGATACCTGGAGGCATTCCAAAATTCCTCTCTTGTCCAGTATCTTTGATCACATTGATCAATTTACCTCTGTCCCTACTCTTTTGTTTTTAAAAATTACTATAAAATATGTATCTGAATACAAACCAAATATCCAAACTTTCTCCCACAAAAGAGATGTAAAAAAATGAAACGAAACAAAACATAAAAACAACGCCACCCCCCAACCCAAATCCCCAGGAAACAAAACTATGGACTTTCTCTAAAGCCCATATGTAACACTTTATATAGGACCAGTACCTGATTCTCTTTAGGATCTGAGCACACACACTAGTGTTCATTTCCATTTCTGAATTTGGGATTCTTCCTTAAAGGGACCATGTAATTAGAGATGGTATGTCAAGGTCCTGCTTGAAATTAAAAGGAGAAGCTAACAGCTAAAAATATATTTTTGAACTTATTTTATATGTATGCTTGGCGTCAAAATAATTATTGAGCTCCTTAGATCCTAAAGACTCTGAAGTAGAGACTAACTGCTCAGTGGGAATGACAGTCAATATCATATCCTTATTCCAATAAATTAAAAATAGTTAAAAGTAGACAAAGAGGTTAAAACACAGCTCTTTATGACCTCAGCCTTTTAAAAAGGTACTGGTAGTGGAGAGAGGGGGAAAGATTGCTTGACCTTCTGGAAGAACACCTCGAATCTGGTCTCAGTTCTCACAACTAGGCATGCAGCTCTGAAGAAGTGACCTAAACCCTCACAAGGTTGGCTTTTCTTAAGAACAAAATGGTGCTGGTCATCCCTGCTTATCTCCTAGGTTTATGGTAAGGTTTTAATGAGACCACGCAGGTAAACTGCTCTATAAACTGTGATGCTTCATGCAAAGGCCAGCCATCATGATAATTACTATTTTTAGACAGGTCCTCAGTTACTAATGGTCTTTTGAAACCTAAACCTGATTTATAAGTCACCTGTTTAGAACACTGAACATACAGTCTCACGGAGGCAATGCTGTAAATGGTGATTAGCCCGCAACTGCATTTAATTCACAAGATGCCTAAAGCAGGAGCTAACAGTGCTGCTTACAGGTCTACCTACCTGACAGGCGCGTGCAGACACCCGGGGTGGGAGCGAGGCTGAGGTGGGGAGGGTGAGACAGACACCAGAGTACTCACGGGTACCAGAACTTGGATTCTCTTCTCTTTAGCTTCCCTCTAGGTCAGTTTTTCTACAAATATTCTAAAGAGGGTGACAAACGGCAACTGTCACCACACCAGCCTCTGCTAAACGGAAACTGGAACTACCCACTACCCAGAAACTTGTAAGTACTGTTAATATAGTAAGTGTTCTGAGAAAGGAGATCTGTTCAGATCCTGAAATAAAAGTGTGCTATGTTGGGGGAAGGGGGGATCAAATCAGTAAATTAGCTGATTAGTTTGTGACTAAAAATGAAGAATTTTCTATTTTTAATCTTTCAGCTTCCTAGAGTGGACTGTCAATAGCTAAACCATAAACAGGGATATTCAAATGAGAAAGTGGAGTTTATTTTCTATGTAAGTCATAGATAGAAAGAGATAGCTTTTCTAAGATGACCGAACAAGTTTTGTTTGCTTCTTAACAATTCAGATTATAGTCCTGCTAAGTTGTCACACATAAAACCATATAGATGAAAACTAATTTATTTAATCAATAATTTTCTCTCTCTAGTAAAAACACAGCAAATTTATTTTCATATGTATTTCTCAGGACTCAATTCTGAAAAACTGCCACTGATCATAAATTGTTTTAATATTGCCAATAAGATAATTTTCCTTGTAATTTAGTAGACAAAATGGAGCCTGCTACCTCATTAATGATTTTAAAAAATTGAAATTGCAAAAAGCAAACAAATCTACTACTTGTGACTATAAGATACTAAAGTTTAGCTTTAGTATCTTTATTCCTGACGGAATTGTTTCAAACTGGCCTTCTAGAGAACATCAGGCTCTTCAAGTCCACGTCTCCTACGGCTGTGAACACTCCTTCTTGCTTTGAAGGCGTTTCTCTATGCCTTTGTTCCTTCACAGTTATTATCTCCTAAGATATTCTGATACTCTCCTTGTACATTTCCTTTCTCAAGAAACTCATTCACTTCCAATTTCAATTTCAGTTCTAAAATTCTCACTAAAGAAACTAATGCAGAGGGATCCAAAACGCCAGATTACAGAAAAGCCATACGTTTGGTTTGAGAATGGTCTGTAGTGGTTACACTGGGGTAAGAGTATGCTTGATATCTTGGACAATCATTTCAAATCAAAATTAAGCAGCACTATAAAGACCTGACTGGAAACTCTGGAAAGACACCCAGTTTATCCATGCCACCTTACATACTTCATCCTATAATGTATTCCACTCTAGAAGGAATCCTCCTCTCATACAGTAATTACTATCAATATGGGTAGAAACATGTCACCTAACGTATCTTGAAACAGAGCAGGCATTTACATATGTATGTGTATACCACTTCACGACCACTCTGCCCTGGGATATGAGATATAGAAAAGGCAAACATCTAGAAGCAGGGTGAGAGATGGCAGGGGAAAAAAACCTAGTACTTTAAATAAATCCTTAAGAGGAGGGTATGCCACAGGAAATCGCTTGACTCATTCTCTGAAATATATTTCTTTAAAATATAAATCCAAGCCTTGACCGTATTCCAATAACCATCACTTCTCTTTAGTACATGCTACATAATTATTTTTCTTGTGTCCTGTCTTTCCATTCAAGTCAAACACTTTGCTGGCTATTCCTGGTATATTTCTGTCTTCTACCTCGTGTTCATAGGTATCATTTTCTCTTCCTTGTGCTTCCATTTGCCAACATGATCGTACCTCCTCAGGTCTCCATGATAGCTCTCTAGCTAATCTCAGTTCACTTTGATCACATTTCTTTTAATCTTATATTATTTATATCAATCTTATTTTCATTTTAACTTGCTACCGTTTCCAAAAACTGTACTTGATTAAGTTTGATCCTAACTCAAAATATATTAAAAGCATTTAGGAATAGAAATGATTTATTTCCTATCTTTTCCATCAGAGGATTCATATTGGTAAAAGAATGACTGTATTTGTCACCCTCCATGACATAGTTCAATGTGCTACATACCCCATTATTTTTTTTTTTTTTTTTTTTTTTTTCCGGTACGTGGGCCTCTCACTGCTGTGGGCCCCCCCCTCCCCCCGTTGCAGAGCGCAGGCTCCGGACGCGCAGGCCCAGCGGCCATGGCTCACGGGCCCAGCCACTCCGCGCCATGTGGGATCTTCCCAGACCGGGGCACGAACCCATGTCCCCTGCATCGGCAGGCGAACTCTCAACCTCTGCGCTACCAGGGAAGCCCAATGTGCTACATATCCCAATGATTCCAGCTGAATGTTAACTTACTATAAGACGAATTTCATTCAGTGGTGGGAAGATATAAAGAAGTAAATTACTTTTACTTTTAAAGACTTGGAATGAAATGTTATTGGAAGTTTAAAAGATTATTAATTCCAAGAAGAAAGCAACATTTATTTTTCTTAAGTTAGGGAAAAGGCATAATGGAAGAAGCTAACTGAAGGTCAACTCACCAATACCAGCACCAATTAACCTGAGGTGTAGAGAGAGAGGAACTCACATTTATGAAGTAGGGGACCTACTATGTGTTAAGGACTGGGCAGGTGATTTCTACAATGCTATTCATTTAATCTTCATAAGGACTCTCAAGAAACAGGTGGTTATTATCATCTGATATATAAGAAAACAGATTTATAGACTGAAAAGTAACTAAAGTTATATGGTTACTAAGATTCCTAGAATTTCTATGACTGAAATTTTTAGAGATGGAAAGAGTAGATCTCCAAGAGTTAAAAATTTCAAGACAGAAGAAAGTGTATTTATAAAGATAACTGAGTCCATTCAGGAGTTGATAAGGATTAACCCAACAACGTAGGTTCCTTCCTGGTAATTTACAATGGAACATAAGGCATGGCTCGGTTTTAAAGTTATACTGGAAAAGTCAGTGAGTTAGCTGTCATACTTTAGTCATAACCATTATCGAAGTACATAAATGCAAAGATGATTAAAATAACCTAGCTAACAATGACAGAGTTGACACTGCAGTGACATGTATGTGAACTTTTAAGACAACGTTTGTTAGTGCGGTAGAGAAGCTAAGCTCAGGCTCAAAAGAGAATCCTAAAGATGATTTTTCTTATCCTTCTTCTGTATTTTCTTCTGGCACAATCAATTACACAGAAATATTCTGGGGAGTGACGTCAGCAAGATGGAGGGCTAGGAGACCCCAACTCATGCCTCCCGCACAAGAAGCCAACAAAAACAATAAACAGCACAAACTGAAGAAAACCCCCCAGGGAAAGTACTGGGCTACAAGGAAGCGGCAGAAAGCCCTGCGGAGCTCCAAAATAAATCAAGGATAGCTGCACAGGACGGTACGGGAAGTGTACTACCCGAGTCAAGCCATTACCCCGTCAAGAGCAGCCTGGCACCAGGAGGGATGGCCTCAGAGGAAGGTCACCACACGGGGAAAAGGAGAACCCCTGCAGGCCTCTCCGCTGGAGACATGTGCAGCCTTTGCTGCAGTGGTCTCCTACCAACATTGCTCCCAGCTGACGGAGCTGACCACAGTGCTTCCCAGCCCCTGCATCTACTCCCAGAGGCTAGAGTTGTCGCTCAGGAGACCTGCCCTCAGGGACCCCAGTCTCTGCTGTACCCTGCTCTCTGGAATGAGGTGCGCCTCAGCACCTCACCATATACAGGACTGGAGCTCTGGGCCTCATCCTTGGTTTCAGGGTAGTGGCTTTGTCCCACCATTACCAGCACAGTGTCTGCTGCCCTGGGCCCCGCCTACTGGATACCAGGTTATAGCTCTGACCCATCATCCTCAAGGATGCTACCATCACTGAGCCCTGCCCGCCCCCCCCGAGGTTGAGGCTCTGACACATCAGTGCTGAGACTGGGCAGCACTGCCCTGAGCCCACTGCTGAAGCTCAGCTTTAACAGATCAGCACTGCAGTTGTGCTGCTGCTACTGCCTTGTGACTGCCGCGTGGGGCCAAAAGTGAGACTCCGACCCACCATCCCCAGTCTATGCTGCTACTGCAGCCTGGGCCCAAGCCACCACCACAGCTTGTCATCCCAGGGCCTGTGCCACTGTCACACACCCCCACGCCCGTAAGCCACTATGGGGAGCCCCTGAAACTCAGGTCCCAGGTCCACGGAAGAGCTGTACGTATGTATACCGCAGACATCAGTGCCATACCTGCAGCAAGTGCACCTGTACCTCAGGACTACTGTGGTAGTTCTGTACGCACCGGATCCTAGGACCCTGGCTCTGTTACCCCGAATGAATAGCCAAAACGATCTTGAGAAAAAAAGAACAAAGCTGGAGGTAGCACACCTCCTGATTTCAAACTATATTACCAAACTATAGTAATCAAAACGGTATGGTATTGACCTAAAAACAGTCACACAGATCAAAGGAACAAAACAGAGAGCCCAGAGATAAACGTACACTTAAATGGTCAATTAATTTACAACACAGGAGCCATGATATACAATGGAGAAAGGCCAGTCTCTTCAATAAGTGGTACTGGGCAAACTGGACCACTATCTTACACCACACACAAAATTTGATCTATTTTGAGTTAAGACTTGAATGTAAGACCAGAAACATTAAAATTCTTATTATGTAGCAAACATAGGTGGTAAGCTCCATGACATCACTCTTGGCAATGATTTTTTGGATTTAACACCAAAAGTGGGGGAGTAGGTGAAATGAGTGAAAGGTTTCAGAGGTACAAGCTTTCAGTTATAAAATAAGTGAGTCATGGGGATGTAAGGTACAGCATGGTGATTACAGTTTATAATACTGTACTGCTTATTTGAAAGTCTCTAAGAGAACAAATCTTAAAAGTTCTCATCACATACATAAAAAATTTGTAATTATGTATAGTGATCAATGTTAATAGGCCTACTGAGGTGATCATTTTGAAATACATAAAAATATAAAATCATTATGTTGTGCACATGAAAGTAATATAATATTAAACATCAGTTACACCTTAAAAAAATAAAAATCCTGTGGTGGTGTGTGTAAATCACTTTGAACTCTACCATACAGGCTAAGAGACAAGGGTTAAAAATAACTACATCTACAATATTATGTTAATGGATACACAATATAAAGAGATGTATACTGGGACATCAAAATAAATTATGGAGGTCACGTAAATGCATTGAACTTTCTTATGTAATTGAAGTTAAGTTGTTGTTAGCTTAAAATAGTTATAAGACTAAGATGTGTTACAAAAGCCTCATGATAACCAAAGAGCAAAAACCTATAATAGACAAACCATAAAGAGAAGAGAATCAAAGCATACTACTATAAAAAAATCAAGTCACAAAGAAACCAACAGAAGAAGAATGAAACTACAGAACTACAAAACAATTAATTAACAAAGTGGCAATAGTAAGTCCTTACCTATCAACATTTACTGTAAATGTAAATGGTTTTATTTCTCCAATCAAAAGACACAGAGTGGCTGAATGGATAAAAGAACAAAACCCAACTCTATGTGAGTCTATAAAGACTCACTTAAGCTTCAAGGACATGGATAGGCTGAAAGTGATGAGACGAAAAAGATATTGCATACAAATGGAAAACAAAAGAGAACCGGGGTAGCCATCCTTATGTCAGACGAAATACCTTCTAATCAGAAACTGTAACAAGAGACAAAGAAGGTCATTATGTAATGATAAAGGGATGAATGTATCAGGAGGATATAACAACTATAAACATATACGTACCATATATTGTAGCTCCTAAATGTACTAAATAATTATTAACAAATCTGAAGGGAGAACAGAGAGCAATGAAATAAAGTAGGGGACTTCAGTACCCCACATTCAACAACAGTTTGATCATGTAGACAGAAAATCAGTACGGAAATAATAGATGTGAATTACACTTTAGACAGCATGTACCTAACAGACATATACAGAACGCTCCATATACCAGCAGCAGAATATGCATTTCTTCTCAAGTGTACAAAAAAGATTCTCCAGGATAGATCACATGATAGGGCATAAAACATGTCTTACCAAATTTAAAAGGACTGAAATCACACCCAGTATTTTTTCCTACCACAATGACAGGAAACTAGAAAAAAACCACAGGAAGAAAATGCAAAATATATGTAGATTAAACAACATGCTCCTGAACAACCAATGGGTCAAAGAAGAAATCAAAAGGGAAATCAAGAAATATCTTGAAACAAATGAAAACAGAAGCACAATGTATCAAAACTTAGGGATGCTGCAAAAGCAGTTTTAAGAAGGAAGTTTATACTGATAAATGCCTACATTAAGAAACAAAAAGACCTCAAATAAACAACCTCACGTTACACCTTAAGGAACTAAAAAAAGAAGAAAAACTACAACAGAGATATATGAAATAGAGAACAGAAATATAGAAAAAAGCAATAAAACTAACAGCTGATTTTCTGACAAGATAAACAAAACAGAATTAAAGAGGAGACATTGTAACTGTTACCACAGAAACACAAAGAGTCAGAAGAGACTGCTATGAACAATAACACACCAACAAATTGGACAAATGAGAAGAAACTGATTAATTCCTAGAAACATAAAACCTACTAAAAAGGACTCATGAGGACAAAGAAAATCTTAATAGAGCAGTAACAAAAAGGAGACTGACAATGTAATCCAAAACCTTCCAACAAAGAAAAGTCCAGGAACAGATGGTTTCACTGGTGAATCTATGAAACAACTAAAGAGGAATTAATGCCAATCCTTCTACAAATCATCCAAAAAAGTAAAGATGAGGGGATACTTCCAAATTCACTTTGAGACCAGCATTACTCTGATACCAAAGCCAAATACGGACACTACAAGAAAAGAAAACATATCATAATCCCTGATGAATACAGATACAAAATATTAGCAAACTGAATTCAACAGCAGATTAAAAGGACCATACACTATGATCAAGTGGGATTTATTCCAGGGATGCAAGGATGGTTCAACATATGCAAATCAACAGATCTGATATACCACATTTATAAAAGAAAAAAATTGTATGATCATGTCAGTATGCAGAAAAGGCACTTGATATAATACAAAATCCTTTCATAATAAAAAAGCTAAAAAATATGGTACAGAAGGAATGTTCCTCAGTGTAATAAAGGCCATAAACAACAAACCTACAGCTAATATCATACTCAGTGGTGAAAAGTTAAAATCCTTTCCTATGAGAACAGGAAAAAGACAGGATTGCCCACTTTTGCCATTTCTATTCAGCATATTATTGGAAGTCCTAGCCATAGCAATTCGGAACAAAAAGGAAATAAAAGGCATTCATGTTGGAAAGGTAAAAGTAAAATGATCTCTGTTTGTGGATAACTTGGTCTTATATATAAACCCTAAAGACTCCACTAAAAAACTGTTAGAAAAATGATTTCAGTAAATTTGGAAGATACAAAATCAACATACTGTTATCAGTTGCATTTCTAGACACCAACAAGAACTATCTGAAAGTGAAATTTAAAAAGCAACTGCATTTACAATAGCATCAAAAACAATGAAACGCTCAGGCACACGTTTAACCAAAGAGGTATAAGACACTGAAAACTGTAAGACACTGATGAAAGAGACTGAAGAAAACACAAATAGAAGGATACACTGTGCTCATGGATTATATCAAGAATTAATAGTGTTAAAATGTCCATACTACCCAAAGTGATCTACACAGTCAATGCAATCCTTACCAATATTCCAGTGACATTTTTTCACAGAAATAGAAAAAATTATTCCAGAATTTATTTGGAACCACAAAAGATACTGCACCATCAAAGCCATCTTGAGAAAGAAGAACAAAGCCAGAGGCATCATGTTACCTGATTTCAAGCTATACTGCAAAGCTCTAATAATCAAAAGAATATGCTACTGGCATAAAAACAAGCACCCAGCCCAGTGTAACAGAATAGTAAGCCCTGACATAAATTCATGAATATATGGTCAGCTAATTTTTGATCAGAGTGCCACGAACATACAATTGGGAACGGATAGTCTCTTCAATAAATGGTGTTGGGAAAAATGGATATCCACATGCAAAAGAATGAAACTGGACCCCTATCTTACAGTATTCACAAAAAAACACTTTGAAATGGATCAAACAGCTAAGTGTAAGACTTCAAACTGTAAAGCTACTAAAAGAAAATGTAGGAGAAAAGGTCCTCGCCATTGGTCTTGGCAGCGATCTCTTGGATAAGACAGCAAAAGAACAGGCAGCAAAACTAAAATAAACAAGTGGGACTGCATTAAACTAAAGAGGTTCTGCACAGCAAAGGAAATAATAAAATTGCAACCTATAGAGTGGAAGAAAATACTTGCAAGCCATGTATCTGATAATAGGTTAATACACAAAATATGTAAAGCAAAATATATAAAGACCTCAAGAGCAAAAACACAAATAATTCAATTAAAAAGTTAGCAATGGACCTGAATAGACATTTTTCTAAAGAAGACATACAAATGGCCAATAGGTATATGAAAAAATGTTCAATATCACTAATCATCAGGAAAATGCAAATCAAAATCATAATGAGGTATCACCTCACACCTGTTAGGATGAACTTTATCAAAAAGACAGGAGACTGGATTTCCCTGGTGGTCCGGTGGTTAGGACTACGCGCTCCCAATGCAGGGGGCACGGGTTTGATCCCCGGTCAGGGAAGATCCACATGCCACATGGCATGGCCAAAAAAAAAAAAAAAGACGAGATTAAATGTTGGTGAATTTGTGAAGAAAGGGGAAACTTTATGCACTGTTGGTGAAAATATAAAATGGTATCTCTATTAAAGAAAACAGTACAGAGATTCTTCAAACAATTAAAGACAGAACTACCATATGATTCAGCAATTCCGCTCCTGGGTATATATCTGAAGGTAGTGAAATCAGTAGTTCAAAGAGATATCTGCACAATCACTGCAATATTATTTACAACAGCCAAGCTATGGAAACAGCCTAAGTGTTTGTCAGTGGATAAAGATTACAGTGTTTATGCGTGTGTACACACACACAATGGGATATTATTTAGCCATGCCAAAGAGGGAAATCCTACCTTTTGTGACAACATGGATAAACCTTGAGGACATTATGCTAAGTGAAGTAAATCAGACGTAGAAAGACAAATACTGTATGATATCACTTATATGTGGAATCTAGAAAAGCTGAATTTGTAAAAACAGAGTAGAGTGGTGGTTACCAGGGGCTTGAGGTAGGTTAATTGGGGAGATGTTGTTTAAAGGTAGAAACTTGCAACTAGTAGATAAATAAGTTCTGGAGAACTAATGAACAGCAATGGTGATTATAGTCAACAATACTGTATTATAAACTTCAAAATTGTTAACAGATCAGATCTTAACTGTTTTCACCACAAAAAAGAAGTAATTATGTGATGTGATAGAGGTGTTATACCTAATGCTAAAATAGTAATCATTTTGCAATATATAAATATATCAAAGCAACATGTTGTATACCTTAAACTTACAGAATGTTATATGTCAATTATATCTCAATTATTAAAAAAAGAAATATTCTGAAATATTTATTCATCTGAATAAATAAACAAATGACTTAAGCTCTTTGAAAAGTTATTCAAGAGGTGGTATTTTTCCCTATTTAACACCATCAGAGATCAAGATTCAAGTAATCATAACTTTAGTACCACAAGAAACACAAAACCCTTACACCATGTGAGAATATGATGATCACTGAAGTTTCCTATTTTTTTTGGTTCCCATTTTCACCATTTCCTATTTAAAAATTTCAAGAAATGCAAGCCTACATTTCTTTCAATAATCCCATAACTCTTTAAAAATAAAACTCAGGAAAGTATCAATATATTGCAAACATATGAAAATATAAAACAGAGGCAATGTTAATAAAAAATAAAATCTTTTACCTTCTGGATCGTAAGTTTGAAAAACTCTTCTGGCTTGTTCTGAAGGAGCCTCAGGGGCAACTAAAGCCATATCCTGAAAACATAAAAAAGCATGCTATCAACGAGCTACAATATAATGGCATTGAAAATAATGACTGATAGTTTTGCTTTATATTATTGTCCAAGTAAAAAATCTAACTGGAAGCATACTCTAGCTTTCAAATATTTAAAAATTAAATCCAGAGATATGACAGCAAACAATTACATAGGAATGCAATTGAAATTTACTACTTTAGGAAGTATGTTACATCAATACCTAGGCACAGATCAATAATCAAGTTCTGCATGTTCAGAATTTTAACTTTTATTAAAGGAAATATCGAAAAGGCGGATTTCTTTTTCCCATAAAACTCTCTATCATGACTAGTTTCTTTACAAAGTAAGCAATATTACAATTTACCAAAAATAAGCACAGAATTCACTGTTATCTTGGACTCTTCACAAACCTTTACTCCACATATATCAACCATTATGAAACTCTACACTTGACTGACATGAAACTAGAAACTAGGTTCTAATTGTTTTCCTCTATTCGTAAATCTGGTCCAAGCATCTGCCTGTAATTGTGTTCACTCAGACACACCTCATCAGAGAACAAGTTTCCAAGCATCCCTTTTTACCATCTTGAATCCTTTATAAGAAGTGGGTATAAAGGGAACATATCTCAACATGATAAAAGCTATTTATGACAAATCCACAGCCAACATAATACTCAATGGTGAAAAGCTAAAAGCCTTCCCGCATATAAATTAATGAACTTAGAACACTCCCTCAACAACATACACAAAAATAAACTCAAAATGGCTTAAAGACTTTAATATAAGACATGACACTATAAAACTCCTAGAAGAGAACACAGGCAAAACACTGACAAACCACAGCAATGTTTTCTTAGGTCAGTCTCCCAAGGCAATAGAAATAAAAGCAAAAATAAACAAATGGGACCTAATCAAACTTGTAAGCTTTTGCACAGCAAAGGAAACCATAAAGAAAAAAAAAAAAGACAACCTACAGAATGGGAGAAAATATTTGCAAATGATGCAACTGACAAGAGCTCAATTTCCAAAATATACAAACAGCTCATACAACTCAATAACAAAAAAACAACCCACTCAAAAAATGGGCAGAAGGGGCTTCCCTGGTGGCGCAGTGGTTGAGAGTCCGCCTGCAGATGCAGGGGACACGGGTTCATGCCCCGGTCCGGGAAGATCCCACATGCCGCGGAGCGGCTAGGCCCGTGAGCCATGGCTGCTGAGCCTGCGTGTCTGGAGCCTGTGCTCCGGAACGGGAGAGGCCACAACAGTGAGAGGCCCGCGTACCGCAAAAAAAAAAAAAAAAATGGTTAGAAGACCTAAATAGACATTTCTCCAAAGAAGATATACAGATGGCCAATAGGCACATGGAAACATGCTCATCGCTAATTATCAGAGAAATGGATTCAGAACTACAGTGAGGTACAACCTTGCACAAGTCAGAATGGCCACATCATTAAAATGTCTACAAATAATAAATGCTGGAGAGGGTGTGGAGAAAAGGGAACCCTCCTGCACTGCTGGTGGGAATGTAAATTGGTGCAGCCACTATGGAGAACAGTGTGGAGGTTCCTTAAAAAACTAAAAAGAGAAGTACCATACGACCCAGCAATCCCACTCCTGGGCATATATCCGGGGAAACCCATGGTTTGAAAGGATACATGCACCCCCACGTTCATAGCAGCACTGTTTACAGGAGCCAAGACATGGAAGAAACCTAAATGCCCATTCACAGATGAATGGATAAAAAGATGTGCTGTATACACACACACACACACACACACACAATGGAATACTACTTAGCCATAAAAAAGAATGAAATAATGCCATCTGCAGTAACATGG
Organism: Delphinapterus leucas; assembly: GCF_059928025.1. Lineage (NCBI taxonomy): Eukaryota > Metazoa > Chordata > Mammalia > Artiodactyla > Monodontidae > Delphinapterus > Delphinapterus leucas. The sequence continues at coordinate 6,404,779 of NC_143130.1, read as the reverse complement.
ATGCACCTAGAGATTATCATACTAAATTAAGCCAGAAAGTCAAATACTGTATGATATCACTTATATGTGCAATCTAAAATATGATACAAATGAACTTATTTACAAAATAGAAACAGACTCACAGACACAGAAAACAAACTTATGGTTACCAAAGGGGAAAGGGGGTGTGGGAGGGATAAATTCGGAGTTTCGGATTAGCTGATACAAACAACTATATATAAAATAGATAAACAACATGGTCTTCTGTACAGCACGGAGAACTATATTCAATATCCTGTAATAAACCATAATGGAAAAGAATATGAAAAAGAGTATATATATTTGTATAACTGAATCGCTTTGCTGTACACCAGAAACTAACTCAACATTGTAAATCAACTATACTTCAATAAAAAAAAAAAAAAGTTGGGGGGTATAAAAGTCAAAAAGAATTTAAATTGCTGTTTCTCTGTGGAAATACATTTTTGTAAGAAATGCACTAATTAACTTTTGTCCTAATCATCCTGCCCTTACCTCAAAGATGAATAAACTCTAAGAGTCAATTAGAGTAGTTATTTTTTAAAACTTAATTAATTAATTTTTGGCTACGTTGGGTCTTCGTTGCTGCATGCGGGCTTTCTCTAGTTGTGGTGAGCAGGGGTTACTCTTCCCTGTGGTGCGCGGGCTTCTCTTGTTGGTGGCTTCTCTTGTTGCAGAGCACGAGCTCTAGGTGCGTGGGCTTCAGTAGTTGTGGCATGTGGGCTCGGTAGCTGTGGTACTTGGGCTCGGTAGCTGTGGCTAGCGGGCTCTAGAGCGCAGGCTCAGTAGTTGTGGCACACGGGCTTAGTTGCTCTGCAGCATGTGGGATCTTCCTGGACCAGGGCTTGAACCCGTGTCACCTGCATTGGCAGGCAGATTCTTAACCACTGTGCCACCAGGGAAGCCCCTAGAGTAGTTCTTACTGGGCCATGCCTGAACACCTCCTCAATAGTATGTTCGGTTCATATAGGAGCGGAAATCGAATGTGTATGGGAATCAAAACAACGGAATATATACAAGCTCCTACACAGTTTTAATGTGTTAAAATAAATGATGAAGTACTTTTTAAAATCTGTTATTTTATAACATAGTAAAATTTGGTAATGTACAATTATTTCCCTTTTACCATCCTGTGTTAGCAACTTTTAGGGTCTCCTTTTCGTGCATTTTCAATGTTATTTTGTAGATAATACACATGTCAAAGGACATGCTTTCATCTGGTTCAACCTTCAATGCCTTTCTGATTTTATGATCCAGTCCTTTACTGCTGGACACTTGGATTGTGTCTAATCTTTTGCCATAACCAATGCTGCACCAAAGAAACTTGAACATGTAATTTCATACATGAACAGTTGTATCTGTAGGACAGAGTTCCAGAGTAGGATTGCTGGGCCAAAGAAAGAAGGCATTTAAAATTCTGGTAGAATACTGCCAGATTCTTGGGTTAACTTTGTTCATTTAGCCTATTTTTAACAATATTTCTTAAAGTGCTTTTCTGTGTCCAATACATCACCAGGACAGTCTTAGCTCTATAATTACCTTTATATCAAGGCTAGGATTGCAGCGTCAGCTCTCAGATTTAGGGAGCAATTACTAGCACAGGGCTATCATTATTATTACTCCTTAGCTTCTTTTACCACTCCCAAACCTTAATTGCAAACATTTCTACATGGATTCCAGAATAAGCTTTAGCCCCCTGAACTACTTCCAACTCTCCTTTCTTTTTTCAATTCTTCCCTTTAGAATGGATGTTGGAATTTGTGGATGAGTGCTGTCACTGAAATTCTCATGGAGGAGAAGGTATACAGCTGTAGGTGAGATTTTACGCAAGGGGGAGCATTTGGAGACACAAGATGAAGATATAGTCATTCTTCCTATTCACCATCTGTTGCATTTCAACCTTTATTACTAGTAAGTGATGAGCCAAAGTCTGAAATGAGTTTTAAGACACTACTTCAAAATTTCTAAATATTAATTAAAAGCATGATCTAAATAGTAGGAAAGGGAATATTGTTTTTCTTGGTCAAAATAAAACAAACACTCTTTTGGGGGAAGAGGTGGCAGAGAATATAAGTGAAGCATCATTTTAATCTTCCTACAAAGTGAAGTGTTGGGAAATTACTACCATTTATAAAGTTGGGGGAACAAGGAAGATTCCATTTTTAGCCAGAGAAAAAGGTCTGCATCAAATTCTCCGGCATTAAAGATTTCAGAAAATGCAGGAGTGCAAAAAAAAAAAAAAAAAAACTTTAACGTGAACTACCTGATGCCTCATCTCTAAGTTCCAAGTGCTACAAATAAAAAATATACTGTGCTTACGTAGAAAACAACTAAACTTGATAAAATGTTCACTGCTTATCATCTGCCTCTGGTTATGAACATATAAAAAAATCAGGCTTCAGAAAATGTGTTCTTAGCTCTTGTTCGAATAGGCCTGGCCTGATACAGAAAGATCAGTCGAAGCCTAGGGAAAACTCCTGGCATACTCTGGTTTAACAAGTGTTCATTTAGAGTAAGGGCTGCCACATGTTTTCTGTAATGGGCCAAAAAGTAAATATTTTTGGCTTTGCAGGCCATAAGGTAGCATGATAATACAATGCATAGGCAGCAAGATGGTACGATATATAAACAAATGCACATGGCTGTGTTCCAATAAGTTACAAAATAGGCGGTAGGGCTTGCTTTGGCCTGTGGGCCATAGTTTGCTGACCCATGATTTAGAGAATATATTATATTTTTTCCCCAAATGCTCTAACACTGAGTAAACATGCCTTCTTTTGACTCATCTGCAGACGTAATGATATCTTAATCACCTTACTAGGTTCTACCAAGATGATATTTTGGGTCTCATCTGAGAGAGAAAAGAGGGTAGGAAGTTCTAGCTGGCAGGAACAGAATCATGAGAGGCAGAAAGATGTGAATTAGTGTAGCACAAGGGGAACTGACAGAGCTGAAGAGGACTGAGAACTGCGAGAGGCAAGGAGTAGTTAGGCAGGGAAATCAGTGTTGATGGGAGAACGAACTGACTCTAAACGTGCAGGGTTTGCAGGTGATGCACGTGGCTGTCTTAATGCTCGGCACACTACGATCACCCAGGGCTGCCCATCGTAGGCTTCTCATGCGCCAGGAGAAAGAGGCCATGGGCCCTAGAGGAGGTCAAGGCTGGAGAGCCTGCCAGGTAAGACACGGAAACAGGTGAACGCAGATTACTTCAAAGACATCAGAATAGAGTATTTCCAAAAAGGAATTTAGAGAAGTTCTTGCTTGAAGCTTAAAAGTGTGAAACAAGTATCTCAAAACGCTGTGAGGAAACAACAAAAAACCTCCAGATGTAAACTACCAAAACAGAAATTCCTTTTTTCCTCTCAAAATACAACCCAGTGGTAGTGGTCAGGTTCCACATAATAAAACCATCAACTCTAACTGTCATGACTAATAAAGCAAATTGTGTCTTGAACGATTAAGAAACAAAAATCTTGCTTGCTCCTTTAGTCTCAGTGATATACTAATAGCTAATATGCTAAACTCCTTAGGAATTAACCATTCTTAATCATATCACTTATTTTAAGATGTGTTTATACAAGAGGGGTGAAAAAAAACAAAGGCCAAAACAAAAAAGATTACAGTAAATTCTAATGAAAACATTCCAAAAGTTTTCATCCACAAATCAAAACCAGTACAATCTTCCAAATTGATTATTGCTTGCTTATTCTGAATGTTTACAATGCTTTTTAGGTTATTATAGGAAAAGATCTCTTAGTTAAAGCTTGTTTAAATTTATATAATGTTTAAACGTTCATAGATGAAATCAGGACAAGTTATGAAACCACCTTCTATTCCCATTAAAGTGCTTCATCCTGAACTCCTTTCACCTTTCTAATTCGATTTAAAATAACAAATTCCAACACTCACTTTTACCAATTTATTAACTTAAACACTTCTGAACAAGGCTTCCGGTTTAAGACCTGGAGCAGAATGATCCATGTAGTAATTTTGGTAATATATTAATATTATATATATTTCGTATTTGCATAGCAAGTTTGAACAGCAAGTATAGAATTCCATTAATTGAGAAAGAGTCCTTTACAACCTTAAGATATACAACTTGTGTGAGATGTAACTGCCAAATTTTTCTCATCGCACATGAAATGATTTAATTAGAAAGGATAAAGTAAAATAGAACTCTTACGTAAAGACTGTGTAGGTGTGAATAATAATACAAAGAAGAGGATTCTACCCTCAGATTTTCCATTTCCAAGACTTAATATGGCAATAGCTTTTAGATTACATATTTGTTTTTCCCATATAACTATCCACACGGCCATAATGTTTTGATACTGTCAAGCCTATTAGATGACATAAAGACCTAGTCTATACATTCAATGTCACAATCTAATGGAAGAGAGAAAAATATGTTCCTATGTTTCCACAAATATTATTATTATCTTAAAATTACCTTCTCAAATAACATTCAAACATACATTAATCCCCCACCCTCAAAAAACTGTTGAGTTATAAATAAGTAGAGATTCCAATGATGTAATTCCAAATTATCTAAGTCAGCAAGGATACTTGTAAGCATTTTCTTTTTTTTCATCCCCAGTTGTAGCACTTAGGAGAAGACTTCACTGTGTACTGCACCTGAAACTCTTTAAGGTACTCCCACTAGCAAGAGATTCTAAACATGAGTCTAGTATTTAAATAATATTTTAATTCACTATGCTTTTAAACTCTGATTTATCATCAACATTACTTTTACTTTAAAAGTAGTTCTCTACATTAGTCAAATATAATCACATGCTTTCATCACAGGACTGTTAGGGCAAACAGCCCCTTCTCAGCCAGTTTACTGGTCAACAGGGATTGCTAAACAATATGGCATTTAAAATTATCTACCCTCACCCAACTTCCCTTAACTGGCAAAGTGCTACAGAAGAGAAGAGGGGGGAAAAAAACCCCCAAAAGCCAACAAACAAACCAAAAAACCACCAAGGTGTAACGGGACTATCTAATATCCTAGAGTCATGAAACAAATATCTTTTTCATGTAGCACTGTCTGTTCACCATAAACCTTTTAAAATGTTGTAAAATTCGCTACCCTTCTAAACACCTACAGAAATATAAGGAAGGCCCGTGTTCAGCTCGTTAGCTAGGTGTAAGTATGTAGCTCATTACTGGAAAGGTCTTTAAAGCTTATTTATTATACCTTTCATCATTATCAGGAGCAATCTGCTGTCAGGAGTAATCAAGGAGCCTCTGAGAACTTTGTCTTCAGGAATGATCATGCACACATAAATGACATTCTAGCTTGCAGACAACATTTGATAGTGCTATTAAGAGTCCTTCCAAAAAAAATAATAAAGTTAACTGGTATATAATTTCCCTTTAGGCTTTAAGTAAAATTTTGCTTTAAAAATCACTTTATTGGGCTTCCATGGTGGCGCAGTGGTTGGGAGTCCGCCTGCCGATGCAGGGGACGCGGGTTCGTGCCCCGGTCCGGGAGGATCCCACATGCCGCAGAGCGGCTGGGCCCGTGAGCCATGGCCGCTGAGCCTGCGCGTCCGGAGCCTGTGCTCCGCAACGGGAGAGGCCACAACAGTGAGAGGCCCGCGTACCGCAAAAAAAAAAAAAAAAAAAAAAAAATCACTTTATTGTATGTTCCATATTGACTCTTCACTAACTACCTAGGAAAATAATTTGGGAACCAGTGTGAAACATATTGTAAATCAGTTGTCAAATGCTCTCAAGTATATAATGTTCTTCAGTGCCAGTGTTAGAAACAGAATTCGGTTAATGCCATTAATTGAAAGTAGGTAGGACAGTGGTCTTTTTTCTTACTCTTCCATGATTTCCCAAACAATGCGCAAAAGGCCCAGCTACTCCAAAACAGCCCACTGCTGACTTGTGTTGTGTCAGCAGAGAAGTCAGGGTAGGAAATATAAAGCAAAGCCCTTTGGGATTCTTTCTACACAGGAACATACACTCTAAATGTGTAAGTGAAATAAGGTAGTAGGAGGAAAGTCTCCGACAGATATGATCTGCCATGATCATTACAATTATTAATATTAGTCACTGGACTTCTTTTTCTCCCTATTGCCACGACTGTACAACTCACAGTAGGGACCCCTCTAGCCTTTCCCCAGTGGTTTCTGCCAGAGAATTCATCCCTCAGGCCCAAGGCGTCCACTCTCTTATGCATCCAGAATCACTTTCTGTGTTCTCTCGTTTACTATGAAGAACCGGACCGAGAGAAGCTCTTTGCCATTTAACTACTGTATGTCCTTAAAGAAGCAGCTAACACAGCCATTACTCTCTAGGTACATGGACACCTACAAAATTCAAGAAAAGTGATTATCTGACTTTTTTAAATGGCAGAAATACGATATAATCACCTGGGCAAAAATCAATCGGACAGTCAAAAATTCCTCCTTATTTCTAGGCAAAGACTCTTTATATCCTTTAAATTAAACTCTGTTAAATCACCTGGACCCACAGTTACCCATGGTGGTAGATTTGGTACTGTTGTTCTCAATTTCTTGCGCTTCCCTGTAAGAGTACAATCACTGCATTTTGCTATGGGACCCGTAGTACCTCTTTGTGGGTGTCTACTTCCTAGCCGCACTGACATCAGGGATTAGCCAGGTGCCTTTTTTGGCCAGAGAAATACAAGCAGAAACGACATTCTGCCAGCTCCTGGAAGAAGCTTTAAGTGCCATCAGTGGCTGGGCCAGGCGTCTTCCTCTTCTCCCTCTGCCAGGAGAACTGCCCCTTCCTGACAGAGGCTACTCCTCGGTCCAGATCACAGCAGGGGATAGGCACCTGGAGGACACGTGCAGCCAGCATACAAATTAAGGCAAAGAAGCTTCGGTGTGTGTGTGTGGGGAGAGGGCTATAGTGGGAACAGTTTGCCCCAGCACAGGCAAAAAGACGGTGCACTGTTTGCAGTTTAAACATAATAAAACTCACTTTGTCAAATTCCTCTTTACCATCATCCCATGCAGGCAGTTCTAGACAATTTCAGTGGTCAAACATCCCACCTACCTGGGGTGGACTGCTCTCATTGCCTCCCCTCCCCACTTCTTGACTACTACTGCGTAAATCACTCAAATTTTAGGATTGTTTGTGACTTCAGGAAGCTGGCAAAAAGAATTAAACCCTAATATTCTGGCTGGGGTTTCAGCTCGCTTATGTCACACGTATAATATCTGCTCGTCCCATTCCAACTTGACCTATTTTTTCCTCTTCCATTCCTCCATGCTACCCGCTGACACTGATTTTAACAATACAAGCTGCATATGGAGAATCTCCACATATACACACTTCCTGTGTTTCCTATGAAAATGGATGCCTAGAAAGATGACTGACATAGCAGTCCACACAACACTGGTCATTTAAGCTTGGTAGGCTTGGATTAGTATAAATGCAAAGTGAGGGACCTTCCTGACCCTACATTCCCCCAAATCCTACCTCCTTTTCTATTATTTTAAACAGGGTTTGACTGTGAAAAATAGTGAAAATACTCAATTTTTAATACTCTTAAGTTTTATCAAGCTTCACAGCGAAGTTCTTACTGTTCATTAAGTAACTGTTCTACTTCCATGAATAGGCTTTACATTCATGACTTGAATGTTCATGACTTGAATGTTCATGTTTAGCCTTTCATATCAAGATAAGCATGCAAACACAGTATACATGGGGGCTTCACTGGTGGTGCAGTCATTGAGAGTCCGCCTGCCGATGCAGGGGACACGGGTTCGTGCCCCGGTTCGGGAAGATCCCACGTGCCGCCGAGCGGCTGGGCCCGTGAGCCATGGCCGCTGAGCCTGCGTGTCCGGAGCCTGTGCTCCGCAACGGGAGAGGCCACAACAGTGAGAGGCCCGCGTACTGCAAAAACAAAAACAAAACGAAACAAACAAAAAAAAAACATAGTATAGATGGTCTGGGGAGAAATGATTATTTCAGCTGGTACTGTACCTGATCCCAATTTTTGCTTCCATCTTAATCTCCTAGCACAACGAGTACGGTTCAGCCATACTGAACCAATTACTATTCTCCAAATATAGCCCGAAGTTTCCCATCCCACATCTCTTGCCTTTTTGCTTACGCTTTTCCCAAGACTAGAATACATTCTTCATTTCATCTAAGTCTAATACACATCATGTCCTTTAATTCAAGTATCATCCCTCTGCACCCCCCTCCCCTCTTTCAATCTCTGTTTCACACTACAATAAAAATTTGCTTGTTTTCCTAAGGGACAGAAGTAGCTAAAAGCTCGGGAGACAGAATCCTTGCTTCAGCCAGTAGGTGTTAGTTTTCTCTGGCCCCCGAGTATAAAATGTAGATGAAAACGGAACGTATTTTACAGGGTTGCGTTGAGGACTGAATGACAAATGCATGTAAGATGCCACAGTGCCTGATACGGAGCAAGCACTCAGTAGAATTACCTAGTAAACTATTATAATGTATTATTATTACTATCTTTGGCCTCACGGCGTGGCATTCGGGATCTTAGTTCCCCGACCAGGGACTGAACCCGCACCCCCTGCAGTGGAAGCGTGGAGTCTTAACCACTGGACTGCCAGGGAAGTCCCTACAATGTTATTATGAATCTTTGCATTTCAACAGTACTTAGCACCATGCCCAGTGTTTGCTCTACTAGGTACTGGGGGAAAGCAGATAAATCAGGTAGTACCCTGATCACAAGGAGGTAGGAAGTTTAAAGAAATTCCAGGAGCATAAGGGAGTGAGAGAATCAGCAATCACATCACGAAAGATGTCAAGCAAGGCTGGACCATGAATGCCGAGCAGGATTGTGATCACAACCTGGGCAGAGGATAACAAACAAAAGCACAGGAAAATAAACAAAATCATAAACTCGTTAATACTATCATACATGAAATATATGCTATAAGGCCTTTTCTGCTACCCACTCCGTTTGCTACAATTATTTTCATCAATTCTAGACGGACAGGTAGAGATGTGGACTCATCAATGCTGATTCTAATGAAAACTCACGGACTTCACTCATAACAGAACGCCTTTAGGCCTTTATATCAGCGATACTTTATCTTGCTTGGACAATTATTTGGGTTCTACTGTAACAAAAAGTTGTAAGATACAAATTCAAATGGAAAGAGGAACTAATTTCAGTAAGCTGGGTGACATCACTGACATGATTAACTAAGAGAAAAAAATTCATAAAAACCAATACAGAAACATGACAAGTTATGATTTAAACTATAAAAATTAATACTTTAGCTCTTAAATCCATTTCCTTTCTGTAGCAGATAAGGCATGAAATTTAAACAAATGCACAAACTCTAAAATATACTTAGGATAAACGGATGGGATGACTAAACCGCATTAATACATAGGAAAACCCTATTATTTTACAAAATGCCCAACTGTGAATCTAATTATATTCCAACTCCCAAGACTTTTACCCAGTAATTAAAGATACATAGAAGTGAATATTCTTTATAATAAGATCTATAAAGCATCATTTTACTTCATTTCCTTAAAACTGTGGATACATGTAGAGGAATGTATTAATGGTAAAGTAGAACTGTCCAACTTTTGAACACCCTCAAAAAGGGCTCTATCATGTAACTGCAGTAGTCTTGTTAATGTTACACTGAAGAGTGATACACAAAGGAGCTTGCTCTGTAGAAAGAATTCTATCTAGATGCCCAAGAACAGATACCACTGTAAGAACAGTCTGCTCATGCAGGAACAGTTAAATGTTTTGTTTCTCCTTTGCATTAAATTCAGTTTCTCTATATACTGTGCCTTTAAACAGAAGTGTGTTTCCATGTGTTCTTATCTAAAAGGAAAACTGCTTTATCATAGGAAAGGTCAAAGGTGACACTCTGTATACACATACAAAGAGTCCTTTTATAACCATAAGAGAGAACAAAAAGGAATATAAAACTCATCTTCCCAACTTCAAAAGAAAGTCTGAAATGGATTACCAAGGAAATTAGTCACTGATCTTCTGAAGATGAAATTAGATGTTACAGGTAGGTTCCAACTATTTTTATGTTGTACCAGCAGCTGTCATCCCAGAGATTCAAACGCACAAAACCAAAAACGACAAATTTATTTGTCTAACACTTTATATATATATAATTCTAATAATATTAAAGTATCGTATTTTCAAATTTAAAGCCCTCGTCTTGAATTTGCATTGAAAATTAAGTCCATAATTAGTTCCAATTCAAGGGGAAAATATGAAAGTGACCCAAGTAATTTAAGCTTAGGCCCCAAATATAAAAAAGGAAGTCAATGAGGCAAAGGGAAAAATGATGATTAGAGAGATGAAAAACATAACAGGACAAATGTCCAAATGTTCTATCAGGTAATACCTGGGCATTTAAAGTGTATTAACATGTCTCAGTACGAAAAGGCCTGGCTTCTAAAAGAAGAAAAGATTTAATATATTATAAAACAAATGTTACACCACCTTGTTTTAACAATAAAGTTCTAAATTCCTTAAGCATCTACTGTTCAAAATCATTTCTTCTACCTGTTAAGGAGACCTGCAGGTTTTCAACTAACTCATGAAGAGTACCATGGTATATCTGAACACCCTGCCCATGCACACAGGGCTCGCTCCCTCCCAAGGTACAGATCCAAAAGTTTTACTCTGCCATCGTTCAGAAGGCCTTCTTGGAGCATTCTCTACCTTACTTAACAGAAACTGTCTCCTTCTTTGAAGAGGTCCATGTATGTACACTGTACTACAACTTACCTCACCCACATCCTTCCCCTGCCACAAGGTCGTTTTATTGTCAAACCATAAATACAACACTGAGATGAAATCATTTAAGCAACTGATCCTCCCTAACCATTAAAACGATGCCTTTTTGCCTTGGCATCAACCAACTGGGAAATAATGTTGCAAGAATTCGGGGTGTAGGGGCTGCTAATTTCCGGCAGGGGCTTTTGGCGATTTAAGGAACCAAGTGGAACTTTCCTCTTCTCCCTAGGAATGTCCCACTTTTGGACAAGAACAGACAGGTAAAAAGAGCAACATTTAAACAGCTCAGTTTTAAATTTTATTACCTTGTAAAAATCTTTTTTTTTTTTTTCTGTTCCTTTCCTCCATTTGACATCAGTAAAAGTTTTAAACACCACAAAACTGATTTGGGTGTAAATGGCAAACGGTACCAAAACGAAATGAAACCAAAAATCCAAAGGACAAACAAAAAAAAAGCCTAAATAAACCCTCAAGTTTGGTCTTGGGGGTTTACATATCACAAGAACCGTCAACTCAACCCCCGGGCAACGTGACTCGTTGGAGAACTGCTGGGTCCACACCAATGACACAGGAGACCGGAAACAACGTCTTTTGTTAATTAACACAGCAAGGGTGACACTAGGTAACTTGCTTTTTTAAATACAGTACACTGTACACAGGTGCCAAGAAAACCCTGCATAAGCCCCTTGTGGAGACTTGAGCCAAAGCACTGGCTGTTTATAAAAATATTGTGTTGCTACAAAAGTATAAATTAATGCTACTGGTACTAAGAAATATTAAACACATAAAACTTCCAAGGATTAAGAAAAATATTCATTAGTACCTGTAGAAAACTCTGGCCTAAAAAGATTTTTTTGTGTTTCTTTTCTTGTAAATATTTTTGGTATTTTTTTAAGATGACTTGAGTTTCTTGCACTCAGAGAGAGACACACAGTCAGCTGTGCCTATGGCATTGCCTAGAATGTCTTAACTACTGAGAAAGGCTGGGGGTGCACACGCATGGGTACTGAGTGGGGCCCGGGAGGGAGGGGCACCAAGGCTTTCTCAAGATTTACCTGATGTGAAAGAATCACTGATGCGAAGTCACGGGGAAAAGAAAAAGGCAGGATCATCACAGCACAACTGAGAATAATTTATGCTTTTTAAAAAATCTCTCTGCTTCAGGTGGTTGCACAAAATGATTTCCTGATGCTTGGCATCTGAATGGCCCTGGACGCACTGCCCGGCGGGGCCGGGAGACTCCAGCCCCGTGCCAGTCCACGAGCTCGCTCACCACTTTGGAACCCAGCCCCCCGGCTGGGTGGGAGGGAAGGGTCCCAGGTAGGGACCGGCTGCCACCTGGGTTGCTGGAGGAGCCCCCCTTCCGGCTGGCCTCAGACCCCATGGTCTCTTGCCAACCTGGACTTCAGGAAGCGCCACAGGGATCCCAGGCCCCTAAGGCTGCGGACCAGGCCAGGCTGTGCCCCTTTAAGGAACTTTGGATCGAAGAGTCAAGGTGCCCGGTGGGACGCGTGGGTGGGGAAGACACCCATGGGTCCTGATGCTGACACCCAACTGCAAACGTAGCAAATCCTTCTCTGTACAGGAGTTGAACCTTTAAAGCATCGCCCGTGGTGGTGGAGGGGCATGAATATAACAAACGGCAACCCGCTGCCCTTCACCCTCATCAAAGTGGGAGCAGGTGCCTCTTCGCACAGAAACCACAGGGTCCCTCCAGGGGATGGCGGGGCTCCACTGACCACGATCCTCAAACGCAAATGAGAGAGGAAGAAAAACAACAACAACAACAAAATCCTCCAGAAAACCCTGAAAAGGGGACACTGGGAGGGAAACAGAAGAGGGAAAACACTGCATCACTGGTGCACCATAACTGGCCTAGCAAACATTAGCCACAGTGAAGAGGGGGCAGGCCCCTTCCCAGTTCTCCCACTGGCCCGGCTGGATACAGGGGGCTGAGGTGGGGCTGGCGGGGCTGAGACAGGAGCCCCCAGCCACTGTCTCCAGCGGACAGCCTGAGCCTTACTTAGCCTCCTGGTTTCATCTAAACCAGCAGCCTTTCTAGAGGCCCTCCCTCAGGTACGTCCCAGGGACAGAGGCACTGCCGCTGTGCCCAAGGCAAGGGCAGAGCTATGAACCTGCCCGGCTCAGTGGGCAGGAGGAGACTGCTGGCCGTGCTTTGGGTGCCTCCTCTTCCCGTCTCTGCAGGCACATCCATCGTCACGGCAACACTCAAGTACAGTCCCCTTCTGGGCCATGGCTCACAGGACCTCCCTTCTCCATCTGCATCCCAGGTTCATTCCAAACCTTTCTTGTGAACCTGTGCCCGCAAGGGTGCATGCTGCATCCCTGACAGCTCTTCAGGTGCCCACTTTCCAAGGAGTCTAGTCCAAGTCCAGGCGCAAGCCTAGGGGACCCCTAAAGGCAGAGGGTCTGCTTCACAGTGAAAAACACGCCTTGCAGAGTTTTTCTCTGGTGTTTCTCGGAAGTGCAGGAGAGAAAGGAGCAAACTGAAGGAGAAGACGCTTGCCAGCCTACAGAGCTGGTGTCAAAAAAAGTCCTTCCCAGAAATCTGGAGATGCAGAACGTCTCAACTGTGTCATCGGACTGTCCTCTCTTCACCAAGAAACCTTCTATTGGCGGGTTCTGTGAAAACCCTGCTGCTTGATGACTCTGAGTTCCTAAAAGGTCCCTGCAGTTAGATTCTGTGCTTTTCCCCCTCAATATTAACTAGAAAACTCCTATTTACATAGGATAGCAAGCTACATTTTTTCCAACCACGTTCTCTAAAATACATCAGAGTACAATATCATGTTTGTTGCTTCACACAGATGCTAAGATTAAAAAGATGACCATGTCTACACTGGATAGAAAAGATGACTTATAAAACATGGCAGAGTTCAATTTAAAAATTTAAAGATTACATAGAGAAGATGGTCATAAATTTGGTCTGAAGTCTTACAACCTGTTCATAAAGGTTATTAAAATTTATTTTCAACATTGACATTCAAATAAAACTCAACTGTGAAAAATCTCTCCCAGTCCTACAAAATGTGTTCAGTGATTCTCTATGGGTCAAGAAGACAGTTCCAATGATATAAAAATAAGTTCTGGGCCATTGGACATCTCAAATATCAAGTGATTTTATTAAGTAAACAGATGGCACTGAAATTTAAAATGACAAACTTATAACTCTTTTCTAAAAATTGTAATTACTTAGACTCCTAAAGATAAGCTGTTCATCTCGAAAAGAAAAACCAAAACAGTTATTTCACTGAATAGAAACAATTTTCTTACCCATCCTCAACCATGAAGGCAAATTTTAAATATGATAGCGTATATAATGTGACAATGTTTACTTACAAATACTCATCAAAATTGTTTTTATTCACTAATCTGGAGAAAGAATCTGTGTATGTTATGTGTATTTAAGTTGATCAGGCAGAAGAATAAAAGCAAGTTATTCTGTTTTTGTCTCCATATAGGATACTGCATGCATTAACTGTTATTTCTTGATTTATAAGCTTAAGATCTACTGAATAATTTTAACAACCTTATGGGAGTATATATAATTGCTTTACAATGGTATGTTAATTTCTGCTTTATAACAAAATGAATCAGCTATACATATACATATATCCCCATATCTCCTCCCTCTTGCGTCTCCCTCCCACCCTCCCTATCCCATCACTCAGGGTGGTCACAAAGCACGCGGCTGCTTCCCACTAGCTATCTATTTTACATTTGGTAGTGTATATATGTCCATGCCACTCTCTCACTTTGTCACAACTTACCCTTCCCCCTCCCTGTGTCCTCAAGTCCATTCTCTATGTCTGCGTCTTTATTCCTGTCCTGGCCCTACGTTCATCAGAACCATTTTCTTTTTAGATTCCATATATATGTGTTAGCATATAGGTATTTGTTTTTCTCCTTCTGACTTACTTCACTCTGTATGATAGACTCTAGGTCCATCCACGTCTCTACAAATAACTCAACTGCGTTTCTTTTTATGGCTGACTAATATTCTATGGTATATATGTGCCACATCTTCCTTATCCATTCATCTGTCGATGGACACTTAGGTTGCTTCCATGTCCTGGCTACTGTAAACAGAGCTGCAATGAACATTGTGGTACATGGCTCTTTTTGAATTATGGTTTTCTCAGGGTGTATGCCCAGTAAGTGGGATTGCTAGGTCATATGGTAGTTCTATTTGTAGTTTTCTAAGGAACCTCCATACTGTTCTCCATAGTGGCTGTATCAATTTACATTCCCACCAACAGTGCAGGAGGGTTCCCTTTTCTCCACACCCTCTCCAGCATTTATTGTTTGTAAATTTTTTGATGATGGCCATTCTGACTGTTGTGAGGTGATACCTCATTGTAGTTTTGATTTGCATTTCTCTAGTGATTAGTGATGTTGAGCATCCTTTCATGTCTTTGTTGGCAATCTGTTTATCTTCTTTGGAGAAATGTCTATTTAGGTCTTCTGCCCATTTTTGGATTGGGTCGTTTGTTTTTTTGATATTCAGCTACATGAACTGCTTGTAAATTTTGGAGATTAATCCTTTGTCAGTTGCTTCAACTGCAAGTATTTTCTCCCATTCTGAGGGTTCTCTTTTGGTCTTGTTTATGGTTTCCTTTGCTGTGCGAAAGCTTTTAAGTTTCATTAGGTCCCATTTGTTTATTTTTGTTTTTATCTCCATTTCTCTAGGAGGCGGGTCAAAAAGGATCTTGCTGTGATTTCTGTCATAGGTGTTCTGCCTATGTTTTTCTCCAAGAGTTTTATAGTGTCTGGCCTTACATTTAGCTCTTTAATCTCTTTTGAGTTTATTTTTGTGTCTGGTGTTAGAGAGTGTCCTAAATTTCATTCTTTTACATGTAGCTGTCCAGTTTTCCCAGCACCACAGATTGAAGAGGATGTCTTTTCTCCACCGTATATTCTTGCCTCCTTTATCAAAAATAAGGTGACTATAGGTGCATGGGTTTATCTCTGGCCTTTCTATCCACTGACATATATTTCTGTTTTTGTGCCAGTACCATACTGTCTTGATTACTGTAGCTCTGTAGTACAGTCTGAAGTCTGGGAGCCTGATTCCTCCAGCTCCATTTTTCTTTCTCAAGATTGCTTTGGCTAGTTGGGATCTTTTGTGTTTCCATACAAATTGTGAAACTTATTGTTCTAGTTCTGTGAAAAATGCCATTGGTAGTTTGATAGGGATTGGACTGAATCTGTAGATTGCTTTGGGTAGTAGAGTCATTTTCACAACGTTGATTCTTCCAACCAAGATAATAGTATATCTCTCCATCTGTTAGTATCATCTTTAATTTCTTTCATCAGTATCTTATAGTTTTCTGCATACAGACCTTTTGTCTCCTTAGGTAGGTTTATTCCTAGGTATTTTATTCTTTTTGTTGCAGTGGTAAATGGGAGTGTTTCCTTAATTTCTATTTCAGATTTTTCATCATTAGTGTATAGGAATGCAAGAGAGTTCTGTGCATTAATTTTGTATCCTGCTACTTTACCAAATTCATTGATTAGCTCTAGTAGTTTTCTGGTAGCATCTTTAGGATTCTCTATGTGTAGTATCATCTCATCTGCAAACAGTGACAGTTTTACTTCTTCTTTTCCGATTTGGATTCCTTTATCTTCTCTTATTGCCATGGCTAAAATTTCCAAAACTATGTTGAATAATAGTGGTGAGGTCTGGCAACCTTGTCTTGTTCCTGATCTTAGAGGAAATGGTTTCAGTTTTTCACCACTGAGAACGATGTTGGCTGTGGGTTTGTCACATATGGCCTTTATTATGTCGAGGTAGGTTCCCTGTATGCCTACTTTCTGGAGAGTTTTTTTAATCAAAATGGCTGCTGAATTTTGTCAAAAGCTTTTTCTGCATTTATTGAGATGATCATATGGTTTTTCTCCTTCAATTTGTTAATATGGTGTATCACATTGATTGATTTGTGTATATTGAAGAATCCTTGCGTTCCTGGGATAAACCCCACTTGATCATGGTGTATGATTGTTTGGATTAATGTGCTACTGGATTCTGTTTGCTAGTATTTTGTGGAGGATTTTTGCATGTATATTCATCACTGATATTGGCCCGTAGTTTTCTTTCTTTGTTACATCTTTGGTTTCGGTAACAGGGTGACAGTGGCCTCGTAGGGTGAGTTTGGGAGTGTTCCTCCCTCTGCTATATTTTGGAAGAGTTTGAGAAGGATAGGTGTTAGCTCTTCTCTAAATGTTTGATAGAATTTGCCTGTGAAGCCCTCTGGTCCTCAACTTTTGTTTGTTGGAAGATTTTTAGTTACAGTCTCAATTTCAGTGCTTGTGATTGGTCTGTTTATATTTTCTATTTCTTCCTGGTTCAGTCTTGGAAGATTGTGCTTTCCTAAGAATTTGTCCATTTCTTCCAGGTCGTCCATTTTATTGGCATATAGTTGCCTGTAGTAATCTTTCATGATCCTTTGTATTTCTGCATTGTCAGTTGTTACTTCTCCTTTTTCATTTCTAATTCTGTTGATTTGAGTCTTCCTTTTTTTCCTGATGAGTCTGGCTAATGGTTTATCAATTTTGTTTATCTTCTCAATGAAACAGCTGTTAGTTTTACTGATCTTTGCTATTGTTTCCTTCATTTATTTTTCATTTATTTCTGATCTGATCTTTATGATTTCTTTCCTTCTGCTAATTTTGGCGTTTTTTTTTCTTTCTTTCTCTTAATGCTTTAGGTGAACGGTTAGGTTATTTGAGATTTTCTTGTTTCTTGACGTAGGACTGTATTGCTATAGACTTCCTCTTAGAACTGCTTTTGCTGCATCCCATAAGTTTTGGGTGGTTGTGTTTTCATTGTCATTTGTCTCTGTATTTTTTGATTTCCTCAGTGATCTCTTGGTTATTTAGTAGCATACTGTTTAGCCACCATGTGTTTGTAGTTTTTAGTTTTTTTCTTGTAATTGATATCTAGCCTCACAGCACTGTGGTCGGAAAAGATACTTGATATGATTTCAATATTCTTAAATTTACCAAGGCTTGATTTGTGACCCAAATATGATCTATCCTGGAGAATGTTCCATGAGCACTTGAGAAGAAAGTGTATTCTGCTGTTTTCGGATGGAATGTCCTATAAATATCTATTAAGTCCATCTTGTTTAATGTATCATTTAAAGCTTGTGTTTCCTTATTTTCATTTTGGATGATCTGTCCATTGGTGAAAGTGCAGTGTCAAAGTCCCCTACTATGACTGTGTTACTGTCGATTTCCCCTTTTATGTCTGTCAGCATTTGCCTTATGTATTGAGGTGCTCCTATGTTGGGTGCATAAATATTTACAATTGTTATATCTTCTTCTTGGATTGATCCCTTGATCATTATGTAGTGTCCTTCTTTGTCTCTTCTAATAGTCTTTATTTTAAAGTCTATTTTGTCTGATAGGAGAATTGCTACTCCAGCTTTCTTTTGATTTCCATTTGCATGGAATATCTTTTTCCATCCCCTCACTTTCAGTCTGTATGTGTCCCTAGGGCTGAAGTGGGTCTCTTGTAGACAGCAGATATATGGGTCTTATTTTTGTATCCATTCAGCCAGTCTATGTCTTTTGGTTGGGGCATTTAATCCACTTACATTTAAGGTAGTTATTGATACATATGTTCCTATTACCATTTTCTTAATTGTTCTGGGTTTGTTATTGTAGGTCTTTTCCTTCTCTTGTGGTTTCCTGCCTAAAGAAGTTCCTTTAGCATGTTTTGTAAAGCTAGTTTGCTGGTGCTGAACTCTCTTAGCTTTTGCTTCGCTGTAAAGGTTTTAATTTCTCCTTCGAATCTGAATGAGATCCTTGCTACATACAGTAATCTTGGTTGTAGGTTTTTCCCTTTCATCACTTTAAATATGTCCTGCTACTCCCTTCTGGCTTGCAGAGTTTCTGCTGAAAGATTAGCTGTTAACCTTATATGGATTCCCCTGTATGTTATTTGTTGTTTTTCCCTTGCTGCTTTTAATATTTTTTCTTTGTATTTAATTTTTGTGATTAATATGTGTCTTGGTGTATTTCTCCTTGGATTTATCCTGTGTGGGACTCTCTGTGCTTCCTAGCCTTGATTGACTATTTCCTTTCCCATATTAGGGAAGTTTTCAACTATAATCTCTTCAAATATTTTCTCAGTCCCTTTATTTTTCTCTTCTTTTTCTGGGATCCCTATAATTTGAATGTTGGTGCATTTAATGTTTTCCCAGAGGTCTCTGAGACTGTCCTCGATTCTTTTCATTCTTTTTTCTTTATTCTTCTCTGTGGTATTATTTCCACTATTTTATCTTCCAGGTCACTTATCTGTTCTTCTGCCTCAGTTATTCTGCTATTGATTTCTTCTAGAGAATTTTTAATTTCATTTATTATGTTGTTCATCATTGTTTGTTTGCTCTTTAGGTCTTCTAGGTCCTTGTTAAACGTTTCTCATATTTTCTCCATTCTATTTCCAAGATTTTGGATCATCTTTACTATCATTACTCTGAATTCTTTTTCAGGTAGACTGCCTATTTCCTCTTCATTTGTTTGGTCTGCTGGGTTTTTACCTTGCTCCTTCATCTGCTGTGTGTTTCTCTGCCTTCTCATTTTGCTTAACTTACTGTGTTTAGGGTCTCCTTTTTGCAGGTTCGTAGTTCCCATTGTTTTTGGTGTCTGCCCCCAGTGGGTAAGGTTGGTTCAATGGGTTGTGTAGGCTTCCTGGTGGAGGGGACTGGTGCCTGTGTTCTGGTAGATGAGGATGGATCTTGTCTTTCTGGTGGGCAGGACTGCATCCAGTGGTGTGTTTTGAGGTGTCTATGTCCTTATTATGATTTCAGGCAGCCTCTCTGCTAATGGGTGGGGTTGTGTTCCTGTCTTGCAGTTGTTTGGCATAGGGTGCCCAGCACTATAGCTTGCTGGTCGTTGAATGGAGCTGGGTCTTAGTGTTGAGATGGAGATCTCTGGGAGAGCTTTTGCCGTTTGATATTACGTGGAGCTGGGAGGTCACTGGTGGACCAATGTCCTGAACTCGGCTCTCCCACCTCAGAGCCACAGGCCTGACACCCGGCCGGAGCATGAAGACCCTGTCAGCCACATGGCAGGGATCAGCTCCACGGACTGCGGGGGCCTTCAGGGGCACCCAGGCGCCAGGGGGGGACCATCCTCCCACAGCAGCCTCTAGGGTAGGGCCGATGTCAGACCACCAGGATCTATTGAATTCTTGTAATCAAAGACAACTTGGCACACTTACATCCCCTTTTCCCCCTTTATCAAGTACTAACATGCTTATATCA
Organism: Delphinapterus leucas; assembly: GCF_059928025.1. Classification (NCBI taxonomy): domain Eukaryota; kingdom Metazoa; phylum Chordata; class Mammalia; order Artiodactyla; family Monodontidae; genus Delphinapterus; species Delphinapterus leucas. The sequence goes on along the minus strand of NC_143130.1, from coordinate 6,384,712 downwards.
CAATGTGAAATAAATCTTCAGTGTTTTCTGCTAATTTATTTCTTTAACAGCAATCTATAGAGCATGAACACTGTGCCTGACACTGTTCTTGGTGTTAGGAAACAGAAGCAAAACAGACCAAAATCCTGCTGTCGTAAAGCTTACTAGTGAGGCAGGTAATACATAAAACAAATAAGTAAGATATATAGTATGTGCCTAGTAACCAGGATTTATTAAAACCTTACATTTCAATAAAAAGACAAACAACCTAATTCAAAAATAGACAAGGGACCTGAATAGACAATTCTCCAAAGAAGATATACAAATAGGCAAAAAGCACATAAAAAGATGATCAACATCATCAGTCATGAGGAAAATGTAAATCAAACCACAAAGACCACTTAGCTGCAACTAAGAGTCCACATGCTGCAAGTAAGAAGTCTACATGCTGCAACTAAGAGCCCGCAGGGCTGCAACCAACACCCAGTGTGGCCAAAATAAATAAATAATATTTTTTAAAAAAATCTATTTTTGGGGGAATTCCCTGGTGGTACAGTGGTCGGGACTCCTCACTTTCACTGCCAATGGTATGGGCTCAATCCCTGGACAGGGAACCAAAATCCCGCAAGCTGCGTGGTGCGGCATGCCCCGCCCCCCCCCCGCCAAAAATAAATCTATTTTCGAGAATGAGCGGGAGAGAGAATCTTAATGAAAAGGGGGAAAGGATGGGGTTGAGCTTTTAGAAAAGGTGGCTAGAGAAGGCCTCACTAAGGAGGTGACACTTGAATGCTGACCTGAAGGTAGGAAGGAATCCTTAATACAGACATCTGATGCAAGATCCTAAAGGGAAGGGCAGGGGCAGAGGGCTTGCCTCACTTTTGAGGCAGAGGGAAGGCCACCGTGGCCAAGCAAGACAGGAGGGGAGAGTAGTAGGAAATGAGATTAGAGGGCAACAGGGAATCTGATTAGCAAAGGAAGGGCCTGGGGGGTCATTCTAAGGACTTTGGCTTTTACTCTTAGTGAAAAGGGAGCCAATGACGTGAAGTGACTTACATTTTAATGGGCTCCTTTTAGTCCTGAATTGAGAAGCTACTACAGACCCATGAAGGGCAACAGCATGGTCTAGTCATCAGTTAGGAAGCTAGAGCAATGACGGAGGAAAGAGAATTCTCCAATTTGTCTTTCAAATCTTTCAGTGAGTTTTCAGTTTCTCTTTCGTCCTTCAAATGTTCTGTCCTTATTGCCTCCATAGTTTCATGGATATAATAACTTCTCTTATGGTTTTTGGTTTTTTGAAGTTTTTCTTTGATGCCTTCACTGTCTCTAATCTTTTGGGTTCCTTTTTCCTTATTTGCTTTTATTTCTGTTTTTCTTTTTCTTTTTTTTGGCCAAGCCACTTGGCTTGCAGTATCTTAGTTCCCCAATCAGGGACTGAACCCGTGCCCCCTGCAGTAAGAGCGTGGAGTTCTAACCACTGGAATGCCAGGGAAGTCCTTGATTTCTGTTTTTCACGTTAGCATTCCTCAAATATCTGATGATCCTTGGTGGTCTGCTAATATGTGGAAAAACTAAAAAGCACTGTCTGTGTGGGCAGGACTTGGAAACCTCACTGTGAGATTATTTGGTTGGGCCGCTTCATTGCAGTATCTTGACCTGGTCAATTTGGCCAAAGAAAAATAAATTACTTTAATCATGAGTGGGTACATTCAACAAGTGCAAAGCTGCTGAGATCTTATCATTAAAAACACACATCTCATGAGGCTTCTCACCCCTCATCTATCCGAGCCACTCTATCACCAAGTCCTGTCAGCTTAACTCAGGTATAAATCTCTCAAATTTATACGCAGTTGATCCTTGAACAATGCAGGGGTTGGGGGTGCTGACCCTCACTCAGCACCATCGAAAACTCACATTTAACTTATAATCGGTCCTATGTATCCATGGTTCCTCTGTATCCGTGGTTCCGCATCCACGGATTCAACCACCTGGGGATCCAACCAACTGGGAAGTGTGTAGGATTTGCTATGGAAAAATAATCCGTGTGTAAGTGGACCCGCTCAGTTCAAACCTGGTGTTGTTCAAGCTGTACTTCTATCCATCTCTATCATCATTCCCCTGGACCAAACTACACTTTGCTCACCAGGAAGACTACGGGAGTCTTGTTCACCCACTCCTAGGATATCCTTCGGTGTCTGTCTTCCACAACTGGCCAGAGTGATCTTTACAAAGTGCATTTTTAGTCCTGTTCCCTTCCTTCATATCTCCCCCCCAAACTACTCCCACCAATTTTTGAAGTCTAGTGGCGGTCCTTACTCTTAGAAGAGAGTCGCATGGGCTGCCTACCTTTGCAGCCTCCTCCCGCCCCCGGCCCCGCCCCCAGTTCTCAGCGCTCCCGCTCTTCTCTCCGTTGCTCACACCACAGTCCTTTCTTCTATGGCTGTTTGCTTGCTCCAACTGTTTCTTTAAGTAGGGAATGCTCTTTTTTCCCTCTCCCTGCAGTTTCATCTTACTGATGCCTCAGGGCTCACTTTCAACATCAATTCCTCAAGGAGACGTTCCTAATCTTCCTTAAAGCTTTACAGACCTGTGTTTTGTTAGCATCCATCACAGCTGTAATTTTATAAGTGTGACTCTTTGATTAATGCCTCCCCCATTAAAATGCACACTTCCATAAAAACAGGTGCCTAATCCTTTCCCTTACCATGTATTCACAGCACCCTGCATAATACCAGGCACATATTATACGCTCTGTAAATATCTGACAAGTGGGTATATACGTGAAGGCAGAGAACTGCAACTATTACCACCTCCAGTGTGTAAGTCACATGAAGAAGGTGACTGCTTTTCAAAGGCATTTTACAATGCCAAATTACAGACTGCCTTGAAAACTGTGACCTTAAAACATGCTTTTCTACTTCATCGTAATCAGGACAAAGAAATCAGCACACAAAATACATTTCCAGACAAACAAACACACCAGTTTTACAGAAAAAGATCTAAACATTCACATTAAGGTCTGGGGCAGGTGGGGGGCCGGGAACAAAACTCTGTTGTTCATTTCAGGCCAAGAACATAAAGTGAACCTACCTACCAGAAACAAAGAAACCAAAAATCAAACAGAATATCAAAAACAAAGCCACAGCTAAAATTACTTGTGCAAATACATAAATATCCAAGAAAGAATGACCAAATAATGGATCTTGTTGTAACATAAAGAAAAGCAAAATTGACAGTATTTTCTATATGATAAAGACTATATAAATACTGCTTCACTTAAAAAAATTTAAAATTGGACCTAGTAAATGCTATCAAGTATCATCAATGTTATTTACCATTTACATGTTCTTCCAGCTTTAGAATACTTTATTTCAAAGGGAAAATTTTTTTACCTGTAACTCTATAAAGATAACATGTTCAAGCAATCCAAATTCAGTTGTGCTAAAATTCACGGAAAAGGAAGTACCCGTGCTTTTAAGAAGCTTCAGAGTGAGTCATGAGGACATATTTTTAGAAGATATAAACGTCACTGGAACCCAACTGTAGGAAAATTCGTGCAAAGGCTTTATTCATTAAACTAATGAATTTCTCTACAGTATGTGCCAGTCTATATACCAGATGGGGAAAACACAAAGGTAAGTATCAAAACAATCAGTACAAAATTTAAGAGTTCTAAAAGAGAGATAAGGTATTTGGAATACCTGGTCTTTATGATTTATAACAGTAGAAGAACCTGAAATCTTAACGTAAGCTTTTCTATAATCACTTTATGTGTGTGTGCACTTTCCTATCAGGATTATTAGCAGCTTCAAGGATGCAAATACATGAAGACAGATTTAAAAACCCTGACTGACATCCATGGTGTACGCTGAGTGTGTTTTGTCAGGTCCACAACTGGTGTGGCAGGGTTTTTAAAGTTTTTCTATGTACTTCATGGCTCAATTCCACTTTTCAATGCAGTGGCTGGGGCCTACGGATAAGAAGATGAATGAGAGAGTCCGTGCCCCACGCAAGGCTCACTGCTGACCACGGGCCATGCAAAGAAAGGCGCGGGTAGTAGCAACGGTGCATCATGTGATAAATGCAACAGCACAATGGACCCACTGCTATGGGAACAACAAAGAATACCAGGACAGGTAGGTAAGGAGTGTCTACTCCATAGAAAGGTGGGTATCATTCACTCCCATGACTCTCTCAACATACCTAACCTTTCGATGTTTGAAAACAAAATGTCTGCATATTTACATAGTGCAAGTGACACTGTTCCTTCTATTAACCTTCCGTGAAACCTCTTCTGCTGTTCTGACAACAGAATCATTTCTTAAATATCAGTCATAAAATTTAAGGTTTAAAATATTTTCATCTTACTATCTTTTATATTTGACACGTATAGTTTGATAGAATTTATTAGTTTTCCTAATGTTAAAGAATAGGGTTGGTGATAAAAATAATAATTGGCTTGAAAATACATTTCTGTATGTGAATTGGAATTGATTTCCTTTTCTGGAAATTTATAACACTTGACACTAAAATGAGTCAAATGATGAAATCCTCACAGGCAGGAATTAGTTGTTTAGGTTCTGTAGTTTACATTTGCTTTTAACTTCTTCCTCTCTACTTCAGGAGGAAAATATATAGCAAAAGCTGTCAGACGAAATGTAACAAATCAGTATGGTCTGTACTCTTACGGTTGTATTTTATAGCTTTCCCTGTTTAAGGAAAGGTAAGTATGTTTCTTTCACTAAATCCACTAGCTGGATGTTTGCCAGCACAATAAAAGTGAATACAGTAATAAATAATGAAATAGATCCACAAAACTTAGCACTGTCAGTTCAGTCTTTGGTACAATTTATACAATTCATACTTCTTACAGACACAAATAAAGTACTTTAACAAGTACAAGCTGAAAAAGCACGTTGAGTAATCAGGAAAGTGCAACAGAATTAAGAAACATCAAAAATATAATGATATATTTTCTTCCTTTAGTCCAACATCTAGCAACTCTATGTAGGCATACCAGAAATGTTTAATAAATGTAGAATAATGAAAACGGCAATGATGACGGTGACAACAGCTAAGATATACTGGGCATTTAACTTGTACTAGGTACTGCTAATTGTTTCATATTTAAGCCTGACAACAATCCTAAGAGCAAGGCACTATTATTAAACCCTATTTTAAAGACACGGGAGAAGAGGCTGAGCCATGTTAGGAGGTGGCATGGTTGGGATTCTAACGAAGGCTGTCTGACTTCAAGGCTCTTAACCACTCAATTGTGGAAAAAGAAATATTATAAAGGCTGGGATTTAGCAACAGTTTTGTTCCAAGAATTTTATAACAAACATATTCAAATGTATTTAATCTATTTCAATATTGTAATATTGTATCTACTAAAACTGTAGGAAATATTCCATCCTGAAAGAGCAACTGACTTGTATACCACTGAACTATTAACAGATTTTAAAATGCTTTTTCCTAGATGTTATAACTAAAACTATTTTATATCACGTAAGTTAGATTCTTATCCTCTCTGCAAAAGAGTAACCCAAAACATTTAATTTCAATTATTTTCACCATAACACAAGTGATTTCTGAAAAAAATCAAGAGCCAAAGTTCTAAAGTTGGAAAAGATAAAGAAATTATAAGTAAATCATGACTGATTTTACTGAAATGATTCCAAAACCAAAGCAGTACAACAGTACGTCCTTTAGTATTAACTTTTTAGATTTTGAAACAATCCACTTCACAGTGGGAATGCACTGAAGTCTGTACAAAGACCCAAACTAAACATGGACTTATATTACTTGTTTGCCTGATGTCATACATACAAAAAAAAAAAAAAAAATCCTGCAATAAGCATACCTTGGCAAAAAATACGGTGAGGTGAGTTTCACTGCCAACAATCCAAATAGGGAATTTTGGAGATTTCAAGTAAGAACCAACCTAGAACAAATGTAGCAAAATAAATAAACAAATGAAAATTTTATACTGCCTGTTAAATATCTGCCAACGAGTATCTGAAGCGTAACTGAAGTGTCTAATTCATATTGAAAGGGAACAATGGGTTGTGCCAGAATGCCTTACCCATAATGGTCAAATGCTAAGTGTAAAAATGAGTGTTATAAAGACTGTCAGGGCTAAGTTTCTACTGCACCTTTCCACTAGAAGAATAATACAGATTTAACACAGCTAAAAAGAATTAGTTTAGCTCTAAGAATCATTCTCAGGTTTCACTAAAGATCCTAGACAAAATGACCACTTCTAGAATTTCAGATTGGTACCTCAAACCCTAAAACTATAACCTTGACAACAATTATCAGGAAAATAATTATAAATTAACAAGTGAGTAGATATATGAATAAATAAGGGGAAAAACCTGAAGAACATTCTGTCTTCAAAGAACCTGGGGCAACACAGTAATCTCTCTAAAGCAAAACACACACTCCCAAACATTTAAGAATATAAAAGAATCCTGTCATTTGATTCTTCATGGTAGGAAGTAAATTCAAAGTTTTACAGTATTAAGTCTCTTTAAAATATGTAAGAAGTTATACTTTATAGCCTGCCTTCGAGGTTATATATTTAATATAAAAATGACAGTACCCCAAATTTGAGAGTATCATTTTTTTGTGCGTGACCGAGAAAAAAAAAGCTTAAAATTCAACAGACTTGTGAACGCGGATCACGTTCACATGAATCACCCACACTCTTAGATGGACAAAGACTCTGACAACTAACCTTACCAATCACATGTGCTGAATTTTCTTTTCTCACACAGACTCCCTAGAACTGGAAAATTCCAAGTGGCTGCTCGCAGCAGTCAGGGCCAACTATTCGCCCCTAAGCAGCCAAAAGCCCTGCTCTGGTGCCCGGCTTTCAACCACCCTTTGGAACTGACTGCTATCATTAGGAGGGAAATGGGAAAGAGGCAGGTACTCTTTTGTATTCGGGGATCGTAAAGCTAGTATCTTTGACCTACGAGGACGGGGAGGGATGAGCGGATGTGCTAACAGCAGTGGTGAACCAGCAGAGGAGGAAGGATGGTTTGAGGACAACAGAAAAGTGTTAACAGCACAAGGACAAAGAAACAGGAAAAGCTCTGGTCACAGTTCAGAGTGAAGGGATTTTAGAGGTGTTCAGTGCAAGGCCTTCCACTTTACATAAGGAAGCTGCGAACTCCACAGGACCTGTGCTTGGCCGGAATTCAGACAGCTAACTAGTACAGAGCTGGGGTCAAAGCTCAGGTTTTATAATTCCTCATGTGGCAGCTTTCTATTACATCACGCTGCCTCTTGTAGTGAAAAGTTCAGGTGCTGTTTAACTTCTCCTTCAGAAAAAGTGTGTGTGTATATATATGTGTGTGCGTTTAAGGTAGAAGTAAAACATGAGGATAAAATTACAAACAGTGGGATCAAAGGGTAAATGAGTGCTGAGCTCACGAAGTGTTTGTAATAAGAAAAATAAATAAAAGAAGGCATAAATGGAGCAACCACTTTGGAAAACAGTTTGACAGTTCCTCCAAAAGCTACGTATATAACTACCATATGACCAAGTAATTTCACTCCTGGGTATACACTCAAGACAAATAAAAACATGCTCGCTAAAGACATATATTAATGTTCATAGCAGTATTATGCATAATAGTCAAAAATCAGAAACAAGCCAAATGTCCATCAACTGATAGATAGAAAAATGAAACTGATATAAACTGATATATCATACAATAGAATATTATTTGGTCATACAAAGGAATGAAGTACTAATACATGTTAAAACATGAATGAACACTGAGAACATCATGCTAAGTGAAAGAAGCCAGACACTAAAGGCCACATACTGTAGGATTCCATTTAAATGAAATGTCCAAAACAGGCAAAACTGCAGAGACAGAAAGTTGCCAGGGGCTGGGGAGGAACGAGGAGGCGACAGCTAAAGGGTTTAGAGCAGGAGTCCCCAACCTTTTTGGCCGGTTACGTGGAAGACAATTTTTCCATGGACCGGGGTTGCAGGGGAGTGGGGGGAATGGGGGCGGGGGCGGATGGCTCAGGCGGTAATGCGAGCAATGGGGAGCAGTGGGGAGTGGCAGATGAAGCTTCGCTTGCTCGCTCGCCCGCCGCTTACTTCCTGCTGTGAGGCCTGGGGTTTGGGGACCCCTGGTTTAGAGGATCTTTTTGGAGAGAGGAAAACATACTGAAATTAGATAGTGGTCATAATGGCACAGCCCTAAGAATATACGGAAAAACCACTCAATAACACACTTTAAAATGGTGAATTTTATGCATGAGTTATATATGAGTTTTTTAAAAGGTGCACAGCCAAAAGCACTGAGTCACCTTTTATCTCGCGCGTGCGCGCGCACGTGTACAGGGGCAGGAGAGGGAAAGAGAGAGAGAGAGAGACCTAGAGAGCCCGTGAGAGAGACTGTTTCATTTGTCTTAATGAACACATATGAGCAAAATGATATGAAAATGTTAATTTCAATTTTAAAGGGCAATTTGCTGCACTATCAAAGAACAGGGAGATGTTCAGATTCACAAAACTAATACAAACACAATTATTCCCTTAACGCCATTTCTCTAAATGTTTGATGATAAGTGAATGTATATATATTTTCAGAAGGATATCTACAGTTATATACAGATGAGCACCAGAGTGTAAGAGAGAGTGTTTTTTTGTTTTTGTTTTGTTTCTTTAATGCTGTCTTAACTCAGCTTTGAGGCCCTGACTGGGGGCTGGTCAATTCCCTTAAAAAAGACAGCTCATAAGTCCAAACCCCAGACACCTGACATGTCTCCCCACCCCAGGCCACTCTGCATGGCCCTAATCACTCTGGAGTCAGGCCCCAGACAACAAGGGACAACTCCCAAGCCCAGAGCTCACCCAAACTATTCAAACCAGCCAGGTCACAGGGAGCCCAGGCAACCCAGCTAACTCCATCCCAATTTCCACACGTAAGCTGCTCCCTAGGGCTGCAGCCTGCTGTTGCCTTGTCCCCAGGTATAATTCTCTTCTTGGCCCTGCCTGGTAGCATTCTCTTGTTTGGAGCTGTAGGTCACAGAGTTCTGCCTTTCATCTATCTGAGTATCAGTATGCTGTATCCCACCATTAAAAATATCTTTAAACCTAGAAAACACCATAGTTACCGCTAGAACACTAGAGCAGTAACACTAGGTTGGCACTAGAGCAATAATACTGGAGTAACAGGAGAATATACAGCAGCTAATGACTTCCCACTAAGATCTTGGGGATAAAACAGACGTTCCTCTGTTCTATCTAACAGTTAAAGAAAAGCAAATGCACATATTTAAAAAATTACAATTCTGGTGAAATTGTCTGCTCATTCATTCAACAAATATTGACTGAGCATCTAATATGTACCCAGAAAGACAATGTGCCTGCCTTCAAAGAGTTCATATTCCATTAGGGACAACAGAAAAACAAATTCAAGATTAAAAAAAAGATAACTAAATCAATAAAAAAGATCACTGCAAAGTGATTATTCCTATGAAATAATGTGAAAGAGTCACTGAGGGAATGGTCTAGGAAAGGGTCTTTGAGGCACAGTCTGAGGTAGAGTCTGAAGGAGAGCGTGAGCCATCCATTTAAGAGCTGGAGTATTCCAGGCAGAAATGAAGGAAGTACGAAAAGGCTCACCAGGCAGGAAAGGGCCTGGCGTGTATGAAAAACTGACAGGAGACCAGTGTGGCTGGAGCACAGCAATGGAGAGAGTGCAACCAACTCTGGAAGGACAGACAGAATCCAGACCATCAGGGCCTTAAGGCCACAGGGTGAAGATTTCAAAATATATCATCTTCGCACCCCATCTGCCTGCAAAACACACACCACACACTTTTTAGAAAACAGCTTCACTGACGTATCTTTGACTTACAAAAATTCTATGTATTTAAGGTGTACAACTTGATGCCTGGATATATGTACACACCATAAAAAGATCACCACAATCAAGCTAAGTAACATATCCACCGCTTCTGTGTGGTCACCATTTTTTACGTGCACACACCCTTTTAGGAATATGAGCGTCTGCGGGTGTGCTGGGGAGGAGATGCAGTTTGATTCTCCAGTCGCTAGGCTGCCTCAGAATAGCTTTACCTTGTGTAATTAAAGTCACTGAAAATACAAGAGTTGCTACTGTTTGACAGTACAATTACTACTAATGAATAAGGGCAGGATGACACCTATTTGATTATTTGATTATCATATCCCTGTCACCCCTGTCCAAGTGTTGTCATGAAAGAGGAATGCTGTCTGGTAAAAAAGAAAGGGAGGGGAGGAAGGGAAGGAAGGCAGAAAGGAAAAAAGAAAGAAAGACACTGTTATTGTTACTAAAAATAATCAACCACTGCTATGGAACCACCATTCTAAAATGGAAAAGAATATGAGAGCTACTTCCTTCTTTCCCCCAAATCAGAACATCTTATTAAGCGCAAATCATTAACGATTTAAACTCCATTTAAAACTATTTGGAATATCCAATAGGTATTTCAGAATGTGCAGGAAAGCTATGAAATATATATCAAAAAACGAGAGTTTCATGGCAGTTCCTAATTCTAGCACATGTGTTAAAGAGTTGAATGCTGTGAAGTGCTTGGATTTTGTTTTTTAGTGTGAAATCAGTTTTCAGATGAAAAAGACAAGTTAGAATTTCAGGCATTTAGCAGATTCTTTTTCTTTGCCTGATAAATTTTTTCAGCGAAGCATACTGTTAGTGAGGAACAAACAGGGCATTCTTTCCCCTCAGTTTACCCAAAACTATATTTATATTCGATAATGGATATCTGTTTTTATAAATTATTTCATGCTGGGTTCTGCCCCCGACCCTCAAAAAGGAACAAGCCTCAAAAACTAAGGAGACTCAGCATGATCAGCCAGCTTAACTCCATCCTTGATAAGCCTGTCAGTTCAGGAAGGGTGGTCAGAAAAGAACTGAGAGTACACACTGTCTGTAGTAAGCTAAAATATGTTGTCCCACGAGAAAAATGCTCTCTGCAACAGTGGACATGTGAATAAAAACCATTCAAAGTATCTTAAAAAGCAACTTACCTTACAGTATCTTAATGCTTCCATTAGTGTTAAGAATCCTACAGCTGCTTGTTCATGTATACCAAGAAGTTCTGCAACAAAAAAGTTAGCACTGCATTAGCATATAAATCTGAAAAGCACTTCAATGTAAATATATATGTAAACATATATATATTCTACACCAAAACTTTTACCCAAAACTGTACTTTAAAGCTCAGCATATATTTATTGTTAGGAGTTGATTGTTAGGAGTTCACATCAAGTCATCATGACAGTACTACTCATTATAAAATACCATTAAATTAGGTAGTGGGTAATGTGATCCTTCAGATGTACATTAAATGTATTTATAAAACTTTATATTCAATGTTAACTTTTGATGGACATTTGATACCATTCCTCTCTCCCATAAACAAACACAGGCAGCATGCTTAAGACTGGGGAAATAAGGATGAACAGAACACAGTAACTGCTTTACGAAGGCTAAGAGCTTATCAAAGGAGGCAGATGAAAAAACTTGTGCTCTCTTTATATGAACACACACATCCTATAGTAGTATTAAAGCATCTGCTTACTGTGTTAGGGAAGGCGTACACAACTGGTAACATCTGAGTTGAATCTTGTAGCATATGTAGGAATTTTCCAGGCCAAGAAGAGGATAAGAAGAAAATTCAAAGCAGAGGAAATGGCAAAGAACTATGATAAATCAATGTATCTAAGGGGTGAAGAATTTGTCAAAGCTTCCTTAAAGGTTTCTAGCCTGGGGAACTTGATAAATGGTGATTAACTAAGGGAAAGAATTAAGAAAAAGTAGGTTCTAAAGTGGCGTGAAGAGAGAATATGAGTTTGGTTTTAGACAAGCTAGGATTGAGGCGCCATTAGGACTTCTAGCTAGAGACGGATACACAACTAGAAGTAAGGCTCAGGAACACAGAATAGAAATCAGGGTTGGATGTAAAGTTTGGGGAATCGCCTGCATAGAGATGAGAGTTGACATCATGGAAATGGGTAAGAAAGAATAGAAAAAGCATAGAAAATGAAAAGACAGATTATTCCACATCAGAGATGTAACTGTGATGGTAATAAAGTCTTTTCAGACTACAGCTTTCAGCTAAAGTACATCAAGTACCACTATAATAGTAATTTGGATCCACACATATTTCTAAAAAGCATGTTTTTTTCCGGTTAAAAATTATGTCCACTGTAAACACAATGTATATATAACTCTACATCCTTTTTACCATCTGGTTATATATCATCCATTTTCCTATTAGGATATTATGTTTTTCTTATCAATTAATGTAATAATATCAACGTATTTGCTTTTGTTGTAAATATTTTACTGTGTACCCTGAAGTACAACATCCAGATGGTGTAAACCAAGAACTTGTTGCTTAAGCTTTAAGCTTTGTAAATTCAAAATTAACAGAATGCACGTATACATAGAGTTTGTATTTTTTCACAAACTTCTTACAGGCAGAGAAGACATAGTGATAGTTCCCAAATTTTGGTTATGATCCTTAGGGATGCCTAAGTCCCTTTTAGAGACTACATGAAACCGAAATGATTTACATGAAAAGACGTTAATCGTCTTTTTCACTCTTACTCTCTCATGAGTGTATAGTGGGGTTTTCCAGAGGCTAACTGATACGTTATTTCCCAACAGATTGAATCTATAAACAGATATGAGAATCCAGCTGTCTGCTAATAAACTAGACATTAAAGGGATTTGCAAAATTTTAAAGCAATGTCACTCTTCTTACGAAATTTTTTTCTGATTTGGGAAGATAGTTTAATTAAAAATATTTATATTTAAAGTAATTTTAAAATGAATACATCTTTTAAAATTTCTCAGTCTTAATTTTTAACAAAAAACCCAGTGATTATTATTTTCTTATAAACCAAATAAGCGAGAGCTTTTTGGGATCCTCACTATATTTAATAGTGTAAAGGTCATGAGACCAAAAAATCTGAGAATCGTTGAATTATAGCCTTCAAAGGAAAAAGAGCAGCCCAAACAGGCAGCGATGGTCCTCCACAGCCTTTCGAATTTTTTCCTCCTCTTCCTTCCAAAATGTAAGCAGCACTAAATGTTTTCAAGTTCAAAGAATACATGTTAAGAAACATTTTCACACTTTAATTTCTAAAATCAGTTACCACCACCTAGTGTTACAACTTGATACTACATCATCTATTTCCTTAGAATTGTAAACAAATGTCTAGAATAGTATATTTATAATATCATGCTACTAAATATAGCAAATTAGCTGTTCATAATTCTTGAATAATGAATTGTTCAGATTAGGTCAGTAATCACACGTTTAGGTATGTTGTTTGAATGGTAGCATTAAAAATGTGTTAACTCCTATTTCCTTAAACAGGACATGTCCTTATAATTTTTATCTTCTTTTGATAGCTAAAGTGCATCATTAAGAATATTTATTGTACAAAGTTGTAATTATAGTGAGGATATACTATCCTCATATTAAAACTTACAGAATTTAGTTATAAGAGACTTCATAAGTCTCAAAGAAGTCTGCTTACATTTGCAGAAAATTCTAATAATTAAGTCATTACATTTCAGAATTTTCTGTCTAACTTCGTTTTCTTACCCTAGCATTTAAGACTAATCATGGTGATTGTCTACCAACCTTTCCATTCAGTCAGTGGCACTGTACCTAAATGCAGAGTTTTGTATTCCTGAGTTTGCTTTTCTATAGCCTTCTCCTCCACTCCCAACTATCACTTCTCACTACTGTCAGGGTGTCTACAGAAGTCCTTCTTGGGCCTTTCAAACTTGATGCTGACTTGGAAAGCAGATAACTGCACTACATTTATTTAACAAACATGCTCTGGGTGCCGAGTATGCAAAAGAACAATGCTAAGCACAGTGTAGGAATACAAAGGTACCACTGGGAATATGAAGACGAAGAAGCAAAGAGCCTCTCTGCAAACCATGTATCTGATGAGGGGTTAATATCCACAATATATAAGGAACTCCTACAACTCAGCTGCAAAAGACCAAATAACCCAGAAAGCAAAAGAAGACGCCAAAACAAAAAAATCTGGGCAAAGGACTTAGACATTTCTCTAAAGAATACATAAAATGGCCAACGGTATATGGAAAGATGCTGAACATCACTGATCATCAGAGAGGTGCAAACTGAAACCACAATGTTAGGCTAACCATCCTCAAGAACACAAAAGATAAATGCCGGGGAGGGTGTGTAGAATCTGAATCCTTGTACACTGTTGGTGGGGATCTAAAATGGAAAACACGATGGAGGTTCCTCAAAAAAATTAAAAATAGAACCATCATATGATCCAACAGTTCCACTTCGGTGTATTTAGTCCAAAAGAATGAAATCAGGATCGCAAAGAGATATCTGCATTCCCATGCTCACTGCAGCGCTGTTCACAATAGCTGAGAAACTGAAACAACCTAAGTGTCTAGAAACAAATGAATGGGTAAAGAAACTGTGCAATATCCATACAATGGAATATTGTTCAGGCTTACAAAAGAAGGGCATCTTATTATATGTGCACGTGTATGAACCTCGAGGACCTTATGCTAAGCGACATATGCCAGTCACAGAAGGAGAAATACTGCATGATTCCACTTAGATGAGGTTTCTAAAATAGTCGAACTCCTAGAAGCTGAGAGTACAAGGGTGGTTTTGCCAGGAGCTGGGAGGAGGAGATGGGGTGGGGAACTGCTGTTCCACAGACGGAGACTTTCCGTGACGTAAGACGAATAAGTCGTAAAGATCTGCTACACAATCTTGTACCTACAGTTAACACCATACTTAAAAATTCGTTACAGGATAGATCTCACGTTAAATGTTCTCACTACAGTTAAAAAAATTCAACCCCTCCACCCCCTCCAAAAAAACCAAAGTAGAATGTGGTAAGTGCCATGAAGGCAAAGTGCTCAGAGGCAGGATGGATGACCTGCAGCTGTGGGAATCAGGAAGTGCCCCGGGGAAGGGAGGGCACACGAAGTGCGAGCTGAAGGACTGGACAGGCACAGATGCGAGGGATACAGGTCTTCAGGCACAGGGAGCGGCACGAACAAAGAAATGAAAGCAGGTAGCATGATTCTGTTCAAGCACAGGTTCATGATGGCTGAAAACTTAAGCTGGGGTGAGATTATGTAGGGTCCTCGAGTAAGTAAGGTAAAGAGCCTATAGTTAAAAATATGGAGGAAAAAAAGGACTTGAAGGATGTTAGAATACCTAAAACAAAAAGCAGTACAATACAGAAAAAGGCTTGGTTGTCTCACTTATGGGTAAAGGTACATGCCATCTGAGCCATAAACTTTGTGAAATCTATTTTTGAAGTGAGGAGCTTTTAAAAACCCCCTTATTAGCTGTCTGTCGAATTGCTGAGAAGTCAGGTTGCTAGAGAATTGGTGTCTAGCCAGGGTTGCCAGCTCTAGCAAATAAAAACAAAGATGCCCAGTTAAATATAAATTTCAGATACAAAATATAATTTTTCAGTATAAGTATATTCCAAATACTGAACGGGACATACTTACACTAAAAATGATTGTTTATTTGAAATTCAAATTTAAATGGGAGTCCTGCATTTTGTCTGGCAACTTAGTTCCAGCTAACTTAATATATTTTTACAACTAATAGAATTTGGAGAAAAGGAGCACTTCTGACCTTTCCTCACATAAATTCTGATAAACCAAATACGTTTCAAATTTGTATAGCACCTGGCCACTAACTGCAATTCACATTAACTACTTAAAAATATGAAAATTTCAAAATGATCTTAATCTTCAGAGTTTAGATTCTCGTACTGTCTATGTATCTTGAGTCTATCAGCTTTCAATTAACTATGCCTGGAAGGACTGCCATAGTGATTTATATCAAAAGAAAAAAGAAACGAAGAATGTGGGTTTCTGATTTATAAGACCTGACTCTATTTCAATCCCATAAAATGAAGAAAACATTAAAATAAAAATAATCATCAAATAAACATACGAAAGCCATAAATGTACAATACATACAAAAAGAGAGGGTGCGCAAACGCTATGGGATTCGTTTACGAAAGAAAGGAGGCCATGGGAAGACTGATCTATGGGAAAATAAAATCAAAGAAAACCTCAGCTCAAAATACAGGCAACAGTAAAAATGAAGATATCTGGCAGGTTAATAGGGGCCAGACCACAAAAGGATTTTAAGACCCTGCTAAGAAGTTTGGATTTCATTTTAAGTGCATGGGGAAGCCAGCTATTGAATGGTTTTAAGTGAGAGAATATCATGATCTGATTTACTGTTTAAAATATCAGGCTAGTTACCGCGAAGGACTGAGGCGTGGGCAAGGATGAATTCAGTGATTAGTTCTATTGCAGTTTTACTTGTACTCTATGGCAGAAGCAAAAGCTAGTTTTAATAACTGAGGTAGAATAACGTACATGAATTCAAGAACTATATGATCAAAAATATATACTTTCATTTAAAGATATAAAAAACTATCTAGATGGGAAGACCTAATATTGTAAAGATGTCACTTCTCTAAAATAATACACAAATTTACTGTAAGCTCAAGCAAAATGTTTAGAGATTTCTTAAAACTAGAAATTAAAAAGCTGGAAAAGCATTTAATTGGAATAGATAGTATGGAAAAGACCATGATAAATTTGAAAAAGTACAATATTAGGGAACGTGCTAATAAATACCAAAGTGTATTATATAACTATGTAACAGTGTAATTTGGGCATAAGAACTCACAAATAGATTAGTGGAATAGAAGACTCCAAAAAATGACTCATACCTATGGGAAAATCTGTTATTTGATAAAGCAGGTGTTTCATATCTGTGGAGAACTGACTGGAATTAGGAAATTCTTTGGGAAAAAGTAAAAAGGTAGATCCCTACTTCATACCACTCATAAATAAATAACCAGATGGATTAACGAGCTAAACATTAAAAAAAAATAACATCTACAAAAGCATTTGAAGAAAATACTAGAGAGTATTAGTTTTAATCTTGGGTAGGAGAAACATAAAACAGATACAAGGAAAAAATTTAAAAACAAAAGCCATAACAGAACAGATCAAATGATTTAATCTCATAAAAATGAAAAGCTTTGGTATATAAAAGATACCAGTGGCAAAGTTAAAGGAGACAGAAAAGGCTGACAGAAAATATTTGCAACATAGATTTAACACACAAAGAACGAAGAATTTATAAAGCATCCCTAGAAATTGTAAATAAAAGAAAATAAATAACCTCTCCCCAAAAAATGCCAAAAAACAGAAAGAGACAATTCCCAGAAGAAGCACTGAAAGTTGAGAAACATATGAAAAGATGGTCAACTGCAGCCTCACTAGGAATCAGAGAAACATGAATCAAAACAGGCTACCAGGTGTCAATAAACTGATGGACAAAATATTAAAGATGGAGAGCTCTGAGTGTTGGCCAGTATGCAGAAAAACAGGAACTCTCCTACATGCTGGAAGCATAAGTTTATACTTCTCTAGTTGGTAAAGCAAATTTTAGAAGGTAATTTGGCATTATCTATCAAAGTTTAACAGGTGTTCCTTAAAAGGTTAAATAAACACAGAATTATCATATGACCCAGGATTTTCACTCCTGGGAAGATGCTAAAGAAAAATAAAAACATATTCTCACAAACATTTGTACATAAATGTTCCTAACGACATTACTCATCACAACGAAGTGGAAACAAGCCAAATGTCCATCAACTGATGAACGAAAAAAAGAACATGTGGTATAAAGCATACAATGAAATATTGTTCAATAAAATGGAGTGAAGTGCTGGTACATGCTAAAACATGGATGAACCTTGAAAACATTATGCTAAGTGAAATAAGCTGGTACGGAAGACCAGATATTAAAGACATGATTCTGTTACCAGAAATGTCCAGAACAGGCAAACCTACAGAGACAGGAAGCAGATTAATGGCTGCTAAGGGTTTTGGGGAAGTGACTCCTAATGGGTTCAAGGGGTATTGCGGAGATGATACAAACATTCTAAAATTGATGTGGTGATGGCTGCACAACTCTTAAGAACATAACTAAAACCAGTGACTTGTACATTTTAAATGGGAGATGTGTAAGGTATGTGAATTACATCTCAATAAATCCACTTAGTTAAAAAAAAAAAACAAAAAACCCAGAAGCCTAAATTTTGTTAACATACGTTCTGCTTTTAGGAATCTATCCTCCAGGAATACTTGAATTTGAACAGAGAGATATATACAAAAATGTTCACTGCAGAATTGTTTGTAACAGCCAAAAATGGTAGTACCATCTAAACGTTCATAAAAAATAAACTAGGGGCAAAAGACAAATGGGGGGAAAAAATGTTTACTACATATATGACAGATCAAGCATTGATATCCTGTATAAATAAAGGTGAGAAAACTGCCCATTTATCTTTCATTGAAACTTCTTGGCCTTTCCTGGATAAACACGTAATGTCCATTTTCTTTCCCACTGCCAGATTGATGACTATTGCTAGGAAAAAGCCTAATTATAAGCTTTACTGGTTAGATCCACTCTAAATAATTCTATGTAACCTCATCTCAGCTCTTAATTCTGATTGCACATTTAAAAACTTCTTTCACAATCCATCTCTATATTCCTTCTTACAGCAGTTGATTCAAACTCTTTCCCTCCTTTATATGCCTCTTTCTGTTCACTCATTCTGAGCAACTTCAAACTCTCAAGAGTTCTCCCAATTCAAATCTTGCATATTTCAAAATGCCTTTTTCTTTTCTCAACACATTCTTTCTTCCTGTTTTAGAAGAACTGTGCATCTTTCCAAGGTCACTGTTACTCTTGACTCCATTTACTATCTCTCCTATTAAAAGCAGTTCCCTTTCTAACAAACAATTTAGGTGACTTCTATCCCTTAAAACTATACCTGTGTATACCATCTCTTGGCCTTATTTTGACCAGGCAGTGAACTCCTGTTTCCATCCTTTCACCAGCAAAATTTCCTTGCTTACACTGCTAAAATATTTACTCCCTATGATATGGCTTCTATCTCAACTGCGCTTTTAATTGCTAAATTCATAGCCTCCCCCTAGCCCTCGTTCGCCTTGATTGAGGGATTCAGCACAGCTCATTCACTAACTCTGTGTCATGGACAAAAATCTTTGGATTAAATTCTCAACCTCAGCTTCCCTCCATAAATGAGGCAAATAACTACCTCTCAGGGCTACTGTGAAACTTAATAAAATAAACTTCTTCCACATCATCCTACATATTTATTTTCACACTGAAGACTCTGTTAAGTATAGTTTAAGAGGCTGTGTATCATGATGATTAAGTATGCTGGTTGCAGGGAACCAGACTACTGTGGTTGAAATCCCAGCTCTGCTGTTTACTAAACTGTATGGATGAAGCAAGATACTTAATTCGGTGCCTTACTTTCCTTTATTCTATGACCTTCATAGAGTAGTTGTAAGAGCGAAGTGAGAAAATGGAAAAAAAGCAGACAGTCCTTAAATACTAAGAACAGAGCTTGGCGTTGTTAAGATAATGTGAGTCACTGCTGCATAACGGGCGTTCTTAACAATCGTCAACAGTTGTAACTGCTCTTTAAAGAAAATGAAATACTGAGGAAAAGGACTGTTTTCTGTCACCAAAACATACACAGTGACTTAAAGCTGACTTCCCATGATGTTTCTTTCACGTGTTCATTTATTCATAAACTTTATTTGAAAACCTACTGGTTATTTGTACCTTACCCTCATCTGTCTAATTCATAGCTGAATTCTACAAATTCTACTTTCCTGTAGGCTCTTTCACAGAGGAAGAGTGGTCCAGGAGGAGGATGTACTACGGGGGACTGAGTGTAGGCCTTGGCTATGGTCAAAAGCTGTGTATGCCTGCTGTTGGACACTGGGCGTATTACTAAATTATCTGAGCCTCAGTTTTCTTACCTGTATATATTGAGGTTGAGAAGATACATATTCAAAACATACTGCTTAGCACAAAGTAACTAAATCCTAGTGGCTCTGTTTCTCTTCCTCTGCCATGCCTATTTCATCTCGTTACCTCCCAGCTGTCTTGACTATGTGCTATAGCTTTCGACTTGTCATCCCATCCCATTCCAATGCATTCTACAAGCTGACAGATTAGTGCTCTTATCTTGTGTCTTACGTTATTGCTCTGTTTAAATATCTTCAGTGACTCTCTTCGTAACGTCTGCCAGCTAATGTTTAAACTTTTTCAAATCAAGATCCTCTGGGTTCTTACCCAGCCCTACGTTTGCGATCTTCCCTCCCACTGTCTCCTTCACAGAAGCCAATTCTCTCGTCTCCTCAAACCTGGCTGCACATTAAACTCATCTAGGGGTAATTTTTAAATGATCCATGTCCAGACCCCACTACCTAGAAATTCTAATTTGTTTATTTATTCTCAGCTGGGGCCTGAGCACTGACTTACTCTTAGGCACCCTAAGTGATAACACAGGGTCGGGATTAAGATACACTGCTCTAATCAGACTCATCTGTCTCCCTGTTCCTAGAGACACAACCTATATTTTTCCCTCTCTCTCATTCCACGTGGCCCCATTAAAAGGGTAACTCTTACTTTATGGCTCTCCACCTATCCCAAAGGTTTTCTCCTTCCCCTGAATTGTATAACACTTTATTTCAACATGCTTCATTTTACCTCGCATTATAGTTATTTGTGTGCATGTTCCTGTTTTCCTCTTTTGAGGGAAAGCCAAGTTCTTCCCATGGGCCAGCTGAGGCATTTTAGAAATTTAATCTTAGTCTTTACAATCTAACAACCCTTTGAGGAAGATATTACCTCCCTATTAGCCAAGAGAAGTAAAGCAGCTCGCCTAAAGATTTATAAAACCAGTAACTCTTTAATTATAATTTTTCTTTGTATATTACATATATCACAACCTCCTCCCATGTTGTCAGACAGAAAAATATCTAATAAATGCTGAATGAATGTATGGAATTTTATTTCAAGTTTGGTGACTGAAATCAGATTCAACCTTAAGTCAACATTCCTAACAATTAAGGGAAAATGCAAGAAATATACCCTGCCTATTTTCTTTTCCAAGATAATTATTTCAAAGTTATTGCTTAGTTTTGATATTTAAACTATACTTTTAAAAAAATCCACAGCAAGACAACAGCTTTGAAAGCTAATATTTCAAGAAACAGAAAAGGATGAATTAGTACACATCAAGAACCTAAACTGGAATAATTGACCAATATCCTGTAAAGGAAGTACACAGCATGAAGAAGAGCCTATGGGAGACTTGAGAGACTGACATGCCTTTAACCAGCAGGATTAAATACTTTCAGCTATCAATCAGAATAAGGGCTCAAGAATAGGACGGGCGATGGGCTCAATTACCAAAAAAAATAGAGCAAGATAACCTGGCTACTTTTTCTGTCAGTGAATTTTACCAGAAATCACCTAAATTAGGTTCTCATTCTAACCTCATCACTCAGATAATTTTGCATATATTATCTAACGTAGGAAGGAAGGGTAGCTCTTAAATTTCTTAAACAGTAAAATGAAGGGCTGGGTTGTGTTAAGGTGCTTTTTAATTTTGAAATTCATTAATTTTTACTGATTTTTTTCCCCTTAATATTGTATTCCTTCATGTTTCTGTTAACTATGTGTCTTTCTAAAATTTGAGAGAACTTCAAATTTAAAATCAAGATTCACTCATTTAAATGGGAGCAAAAAGCAGTAACTATTATTTTCTCAATCATAATCTTTGCTTCTGTCATTTGTGACAGTTTTATCTAACTATAGAAGAAAAAATAAATTTCCCTGTGAACCATAGGAGCCATGATGCTTTCTGTTCTGTACCACATACTTCAAGAGGAGGTACACGGCAGTTATTCAGTAGAAATGAAAGCAGGCTGACTGAGTAAGAACAAACGAAAGGGAATCTTTTCGGGGCTGTGTGTCAGCCCTGCCTAGTGGATGGCCTGGCCAAAGGGGTTTCATGCCAACATCCCTGGCAACAACATGAAGCTACAGGCAAGAAATGATGAAGGCCAGAAATGGAGGCGATGGTGGTTTAAAATGCTCGGAAAACCTTAAATGTGCCCCACTTTTAAAGGAAATTACGAACATTAAAAGTAATACAGGAGAAAACCCACTAGTCTCTTAAAGCAAATATTTCAAATCACAATACTTGTAATTCTCAATTTCAAGCAAAATGCAACAGTGTTCCAGACTCACAGATACCACTGGATAAATATGTACTAACTTTACGTATACTAAGAGGACTATTTATTACTTTTTCTAAAGAAGTCCTACAATCCTAGTTTTATACTAGAGAAAACTAAAGGCTTGAGAAGTAGCTTGACTCAAGTCATAAACTTGGGATTTGAACCCAAGTTTGTCTGCCTCCAAAGTCTATGTTCTTCACGTTACAGCACCTTGAAAACTGTAAGGGATTCTCCTATAACAAAGCATTTATCTTAACCTCTAAGTAACGCAGAGCCACTAAACAGATTAATTAACCATCAACTGTATTCTAGTGAAATATTAATCATAAAGGAGATAAACACAATGAAGAACATACTTACTCATTCCTGAGCATTCTCTATCACCGTCCCATACGTTAGAAACTGCGTGTCCCGTTAGAAGGAGGTTAATTAAACTTTGGCTATTAATAAAAATTAAAAAGTAATTAAAATATGAATACACTAATTTTCAAAACAAATGATTCCTAAGGTAAGGCATAAAATAATGACTTTTTACATTAAATTATATTGTTTAGAAAACCAAGTTAGAGAGAAACCTTATAGTTCTCATTTTATGTACTTTGCTGAACAACCACCTTGCTAAATGTGTCACTTGCTGTATCACCGCAATCGTATCTATTGTTCTACATGTGCATATAAACTTAACAACTTTATCCAAGACATCGTATTTAAATGGATGAAAAAAAAATGATACTTAGACTAACACTTTACTTAATATTTATAATCGCCTTAAAAAATACAGATGTAATTGTAAAATTTGTGTTTGATGGAAGATACGTGAATTTTAACCTCTGAGGCAGAAAGATCTCAAGAAAAGGACTTATGTTTTAGAGTGAGTTAACAATCGATCACTGTGTTATTAATTTTACTAGAAATAGCTATAAAGAGCTTGAGAGGGAGGGTATTCTCAGAGAAAAATAAATAAAAAATTTTTTTCACCCAAGCAGGAAAGCATTTACAAATAAGGGTATACTTATTTCTAAGTCGAAATGAGTAAATTTCATCTATCAGAAAATTTCATGAACAGAATATTAAAGCAGAATTTGTTAAAGTATCCCCAGTGTCATCTTAAAACAAAATATTTCCTATAATAAATCCAATGCACACATAAACCTAAAGTGGAAATTAACACTTCATACCTAAAGCAAACACTGCAATAAAGCATAAGACTGCTCAAGTTCATAGACTTTATGCTGCTAGCACTGACGGACAAAATTATCTGACCCAGTAGTGTTTTATCTTAGGTCAAGTCCCTAAAAACCGAAGTCCCTGTGAGGAAATAATAGATTTTAGTTAATTACCTGCCATGTCCATACACAGGATCTATCAAAGGTTCACTTGAATCTTCAATTTCATTTTTTATGTTTTCAATGCCCTAAAGAAACCAAGAATTCATTGGCTTATTTTAAAAACTAAAAATGAAAATTATGGTAGTTTAACAACTGATCAATTTATACTATATATTAATAAAACACAATTACTTAATTAACTTTTCTCCCAAAGAATTACCCAGATTTGAAATGGGGGGGGTGCATTTGAGATGATAATGGTGAGTAGTAGTCAGTCTAAGAATCTTTTATTTTCTTCCATGGGCTGTACATAAGAACACAGGTAACAGATCCAATGTTGGTATGTGGGTTAAAGGGGTAGAGAGAGAAAAAGAATGTTTAAGCTTCAAGAGGAGGGAGGAGAAAATTATTGTATCCGAAAGTTAACACTCACTTAACTTCAGGTGAAACTGTATTCAAACCTAATATACCTGCTAAGGCGTCTGATGTATTTTCTTAGATCATTAAAAAAACTTATTGGCACTAAATACATACAGACATGAATGCTAATAAAGATATGAATTTAAATACACAAAAGGTATATCTGGTACATAAGAAAATGGAAGGTTTGCTTCTGATTGTGTGTTCTTACATATTGGTAATTCAAACGTGCACTGACAAAATAAAATGTAGACTGGGGGGGCAGGAAGCTTCCTATTTTTCCTGAAAGCCAATTTTCAGATATTTTTAACCCCCCAAAAGAGCATCCAAATCCCTGAAGTCTAGATACTGGATAAGTACAAGAAGAGCTAGGCATTTTAACTCCATCAATTCCAAAATGGCAAAGATAAACTGCCATTCATTGTGCTATTCACCTAACTTTAACCTTTGGTTCTATCTGATAACAGGCCATTTCTAAGAATTAAGGAGATGATAATCAAAATAGTAATGATTGTGTAAATATTACAGAAGGATACAAACAAGTGTGAGATCTTGCACTGGCCTTCTTTGTAAACAACTACACAAAACAGACTAGGATACAGCCATGATGAATAATATGAACAAATGACATAATCACTGGGGAGAAAGGGCTCATCATTTTAAAGACCAGCTCAAGGAGAACAACTAGACATGATGGTTTTATTGGCTGTAAAGGACAAGGGACAGAGGAGGCATCAAAATTTTTGAGCATAAAAAATTGGGAGAATACTGAATGGTCACGATGAACTCATAAGAAACCAGTCATCTTAGATACCTCCATGACTGCCATTCCCCAACTGCTAATGAACTACCAAGTACTTTAAGTTCTTTCTCTTAAATATTCTCCTAAATGTGTTAAAATTTCTAAGTTTAAAACATGCTCCTTTCCTTTTCCATGGTCACTGCTCTGGCTTAGGTTCACCTATTTCAGTAACTACTTTTCCATTTTTTCCTGACTCTAGTCTTGTACTCCACACACCAACCCCCTCCAGTACAACTCTGATACCAATTTAAAGAATCTTTTATCAACAAAAAGATCTCGTTACCCCATTGTTCACAATTTTTGTTTTGTTCTAAGTTTGGCCACATGAAAGGAAATCTTAAGTATTTCTGCACAGTATGCAAGGATCTTCATATTCTGAGTCTTTTCTACGTAAATGCCCAGTCTCATCTTCCACAATTGCCTTTCTCGTGTATTATGCTACACTAATGCTGAACTACTTAAGAGTTTCCCAAATGTGTGTTACATCCCCAATTATAAAGGCATAATCGTATGCCTTTATACTTGCAGTTCCCACAGCTTGGAATATCTTCCCACAGCTATTCCGTCCAGAAAACTTCTCGTCATCCATCAAATGATCCCTACAATACAAGGTCTGCCCTTGACCTCACCAAATGAACTTTGGCATCCCTTCACCTATTTCCCACCATGCTCTGTGCATGCAACAAACAAATAAACACCAAAACACACTGCCATGATGGAAGTAGCTATTAATGTGCCCACTTTTTTTTGTTTGTTTACATCACTGAAGAGGAATGATTTTAAAAAACTGTATCCCATATTGTAAGTTTAGTCCCTAGCACAGAGTCAATGCCCAATAAACATTTGTCAAATGAATGAAGTCTGATTTCAGATACAGCAAATCTAGCAGGATAACTGAGACTTAACAGGCTGCTAGAGATGTGAGGTTGGCATTTGGGGAAAAGGGTAGGACTGGAAGTGTTCATGTTGGAATTAACCACATAAAGGTAAGCTGAGAGAATAAAAGAGGTAAACAACAGGAAAAGATGGAAATGAAGCTATAAGCAAAAATGTAATTATGAGGCATTACAGAAAGAGAACTAGTGATGTATCAGGTAAGTTAAGAAGGGAGTGGGGGGCTTCCCTGGTGGCGCAGTGGTTGAGAATCCGCCTGCCAACGCAGGGGACACGGGTTCGAGCCCTGGTCTGGGAAGATCCCACATGCCACGGAGCAACTGGGCCCGTGAGCCACAACTACTGAGCCTGCGCGTCTGGAGCTTGTGCTCCGCAACAAGAGAGGCCGCGATAGTGAGAGGCCCGCGCACCGCGATGAAGAGTAGCCCCCGCTTGCCGCAACTAGAGAAAGCCCTCGCACAGAAACGAAGACCCAACACAGCCAAAAATAAATAAATAAATTTAAAAAAAAAAAAAAAAAAAAAAAAAAAAAAAAAAGAAGGGAGTGGGGTTTGGAAAGAGCTTCCAGAAGGGGTTAAGGGGTCAAGTGCCAGAAACTGCTAATATCAAAGAAAATAAAATTCCAAAGAACTGACTGCTCTTCATAATTAGAACATTACTGATAATCTCCGCAGTCCAGAAGATCATGGGTGAAAGCTGGAAAGTGGTTAAGTAACAGATGAGTGAAGAAAGAGAAGTCAATTCTTCATTATCAGCATAAGAGATTTTAATTCTGAGATTTAGAAACAACATGAAGAATAAAATTTCTCTTCACCTCAGGAAAAATACTAAACTCAAACTAATAAAAAACAGAAGAAGTATCTTCTTCAACAAACCTTTGTCAGTAACACAGAATACAGAAAAAGCAATACTCCAAATTTGTTTCCCCACACTGAATACTGGTCCAAGACAGCATCTTTTAATTCTGATAAACTTCTGAATGATCTTTTTCTGGGGAGGGGGAAAAGAATTAAGTATTAACAACATGATGAGACTGACTACATTCATAAATAGGAAAAATTTTTAATTGTCTTCTACATTAAAATGCATACATACAAATAGGAGATTTTTGTAAGTGTATCAAATTTTCAAATACAAATTTAGCCATTAAAGGCAAAAGCTACTGCTGACAACTGTCACTATCTATAATAGATACCATTAAAATAGAATGCCTACGTAGTAGGGACCTCTTCATCTCTTAGGCGAACTGTCTGGCAACAACTTCTTCAATGATCATACAGTTATTTAAGGAATGAGGTGGCCATCTTCTAGGATATGGTTAAGAACACAGAAAACTTGACTTTTTAAAGCCTGAAAATTATTTAACAAATATCTGAACACCAAAGATAAGGTGTACATTTGTGGCTTCTTTTAACATAATGTTATATTTCAAATCAAATGCCACCCGTAATTCTATCAACATAGCTATCCCTTACCTTTTATTTTATAACAAAAAATTTAAATACTCTGATGAAAATATGGCGCTTTTAATGAAAATTATAGAACGCGTATTTTGGCAAACAATAAAAGATAATGCAAATATTTATCACACTAGAAATCTTTATATTCAGTCAGACAGAAACATTAAGCTAAAATGATTTTTTCATTATAATGATGAAAAAGCTTTTAATGTTACGAAAGGGTATATTTCCATAGTTAATTTGGGAATCAGAATATTTTAAGTACACATTTACAAATTATTTTTTTTTTGAAATCGGAAAACAAATTAATCCTCAAGCATACAAATCTAACTACCTTTCCACAGTACGAACAGACTTAAAATGGCAATGTGTCCAGAAGGTAAGTATTTTAAATGTTCCAACGTTACTTACTGAATTAATGCATGAAATCGCTCAAAGCCAAGCTCTTCGACAGCCAAGGCAGCTATACATAAAAGACACTTTTCAGCACTACACATGGCAAATAAATGACACAAGATACACACAGCAGGCTGTAAATACTTTCAAGCAATTATAAGTTTCCCTCTTTCCTTACTCCCTTAAAGTTCTCAGTTTATTTTCAACTTTACTGTAACATAAATTTATATTTCAACATCTTAGTTACCATGATTATAACTAAAATGGATTTAATACTGAGGATGGAGAAGGGTGATTAAATAATAAACATTTCTTTTTTAATTCAGTTGTGCTGAAATCGTTAAAATATGAGAAATTATTGACAATCATAGTGCTTCACACATAGTTGTAATGTGTCCTGCGCTTTAAATAATCTTTCAATTCATAGCGCCAAGTAAAATCCTCATAGCTAACCTTCCTCCTACATAATATAAAATCTTTAGGCTTGATGCTTAATTATTAAACAGATGTATATAAAAAGGCAGAGCACTTTGAAAGTACACAGGTTCAACGACAGCTGTAAGTTTGTTTCCGCATTTATTTGTATAACTGTTGGGAAGTTTTCAGTAACTTATTTAGATTACGTTTATTAATACAGTACAATTATAAGTTTTTAAGAAATCAAAGGTAAAGTTTACTTAACACTTTTCTAAGTGCCAGGCCCCTTTCTAAATGCTCTATGGGCCTTAACCTCATTTAATCCTCAAACAACCCTATTACCCCATTTTACAGAGGAGGAACCTGAAGCCCAGAGAAGAATCCTCCCAAGAGCACAAAGCAATAAACAGCAGAGCTGAGATCCGAACCCAGACAGTCTCAGCTGCCCTAAGATGAAGTCTTTAAAGATATCCTACACGGATCAAAATGCCTACTCTCATTTATCACAATGAACAATTTCATATATATTTTATACAGTAAATCTTAGTACTTTCAAATATTCTCACTAGAGAACTGAATTGATTCGTTAAGAAATCAGAATTAAAATTTTGATTTACAATGTAAAATGTCACATTATTCTAGCCTTCCAAAGTCCAGTTTTAATTTTCAAATGTTTCAAATTACTTTTTTAAATCTTTAAAAGTCCAAAAGGATTAATTTAAATAATCTTTTGATTTGTGTGTGGGAAACAAACTGAAATTGAACCTGAATATTCACTACTGCAAACAAGTGTGCATTACCAAAAGCCAAAACTACACACCACACAAGCCGAAATTAACGTTTGTACAGAATGTAATACTGACAAGGAGGAAAACAGTTCATGTTTAAAATTTCAGGATAAAATAAAAATTCTACCTAATCTTTTCCAAACTGTAATTGTTCTGCAGTGCCTGATTATCTGAATCATTTTACTGGGTATATACTATGAAAGTTGACATCAAGATAGTAATTTAGAGAAAAGAGGCAAGCAAAATAAAAAGCTTAGCAGGCAGGATGGTGGAAAAATATAACACAAGAAAAAGAACATAGCTGGGAATAAAGGAAGGAACAGGTAAAACAAATTGTTATATGGAATAAAAATTTTAATATAAGTTCATTTCATTGTCAACATCTAAGGTGAATTTTCAAATTTTCAGTTACCAAAACTTTTCAAATTTATACCACATTAAAAACGAATATAAAATATGGTTTCATTTCATGTCCATTTTTAAAATGAGACAAAGTAAATTGGAAAATTACTAAACTATGTTTTTTGGAGGGGAATTCAATATAATATGCCCACCTAAATTAATTACTGAAGTGCCAAAGTTAATGAATCATGAGGCCATTTAACCTAAAGCTATTTAACCTATCAACACAGAAATGTACAGCACATCCCAGGGAGCACACAGTATACTAAGATACTAATGAAAAATGTTACAAGAAAAGATCTTTCTATTTTCTTACAAATTAATACGCAGACCAGTTTTAAGCGCATATTCTTTAAAACCACTTCTAACTAGTTCAATTATTCCTATTAAAATTTTAGTATCTTAAACAACACTTTTAACCATGCTTACATGCAAGCCAGTAAAACCTGGAAAGTATTTTAAAACCAGTGTCAATGACACATTTTTTGACTATCAACCTTGTGAATACTTTCCACTTGTTTTCTTCAATTGTCATTATCAACTCTAAAAATATATTAAATTCTCTTTGAAAGGCTATGTTTGAAAGGCCTGAAAAGGAAATGCCATTCAACTGTTTAAATTTTAAAAATTCTTCCTTGCAAATGCACTATTAGTAGAATCTGCCACTGTAACTGCAAAGGTGAGAGAGAGAAGGCGCTGGCATCACAGAGATGGTTCAGCTCAAGGAGGCAATGTGCCTCACAATCCCACCAGGAAAGCCAGGTGTGCGTCTCAAGCAACTGAAATCTACTTTCTAGAAACTGGGTGTCTAGGTTCTCTAAAAACAAGTTCCGCAGAGATGATAGTTAATGGATTGCACCACAGGTAGATTAAGTCACTTATTCAATATAAGCACCTGGAACTACCAATTATCAAAAGCAACCTACTGGAAAGTTAATTCCTGCAAAGAAAACCAGAAAAGCAACTCTTTTTATCTAGTTTCTGTACCATCAGAAGTCTCCATTTTACTAGCTCATTTTGGCAGTTTTTAGGTCAACTATGTAAGAATTTTCAAATACTAAAGACCATAGAATTCTTGTGAACGAGAACAGCTGTTATTTAATTTATCTTAAAGAGAAATCTTCAAAGTATGAAAAACTTAAATGAATGCAAAATTAAAACTCATAATTAAAACTATCTTAAAATAATTCATCCATAGTAACCATGTCCAAAAAGTTCAGGAGGAAAAGAAACAACATGTAGTGAAGAAAAACGTCCCCTTTTTTACTTTAGGAAACAACTAAAGATATTTAAGACATTTTCTAATGTTAAAAAAAAAAAAAAAAATCTCCTTTTTCCCCAATACCAGAGAAAACATTAAGGTATTTGAAATGAAAGAATATAGAAACATGTTATTTAAGTTTTCTAAACGAGGGTTCCAAAGCTCAAAAGAGATTGTCATCAAGCAGAAGTTAACTAGAAATTTTACCTAAGTTTATTTTTAGAGATGTTTTTTCAAAAATGAAAGAAAAAATAAACAATGTAACATCCTCTAGTTAATTAAAATAATCAAAAGGGAAATGAAAAATACTAACAAAGCTCATGAATTAAGCTTAGGCTAAAAAAGAGACCTTATAAAATGTTTAAAGCTTTTTTCCTTTAAAATTTTCAATAGTTTTATTTAAACAAACATACAAGAAATTACTTCAGGAAATCAAAGTGTATCTTACAAGAATGGTCCACTTGGCAACTAGACTGTGCAGGACTCCCAGGAAGACCAGCAGTCTCCTCAGCCGTCTTTCCTCTTAACCATGAAGCCAAGCAGTACGGTCCAGAGTCGCTACAACAAGCACTTTCTAAGATAGCACATAAGGTGTGACAAAGGAGTTCCTTCCGCTCTCCCTCTAAAAATAACCAAAGGGTAAGTTATAACGGTTGTCTGTAGGGAAAAAAATCCTGTCATAAATAACAATATTAAGAATGCATTAATTTAATGGTGAAAATCAAGCATTTTTAGTGGAGGAAAAATCCATAAACCACTGATCTTAAACTACAGTTCAGAAAAATGTGCTTGAGGGTTAAAATGTCACCTCTGTTAAATATTTCCATTAATGAGAAAAAGAATCCTGGAAAATGCAGAATTAAACATAAGAAGAAAGAATATGCCACGTGGAATAACCTGATACTGATCGCCCCTTTCTTAGGCTGCAAATGGAGCCTTTCAGCCATGAGGATTCCTTTATTGTAGAACCAGGCCAGCGTATGGGCCTGCTGAGACCTCTGTTTTTCCCCATTTCTGAATTACTCTAACGTCTTTAATCTCCCAGTCCCACAGGGGTAAGGATAATAAGATAACACACCGTCAGCACACACAATACCACCATCCGTTACATTAGCAGAGGCCACAGCGGTTATGCTGCATAATACAGAAACCACCGATACTGTATTGCAGTGATTTGAGCATTAGACATTTACAGAAAATAGCACAAATGCACAATTTCTTCCTGAACCTTAGCCACCCTCCCCCTTTCAAGAAGTATTAATCTCCAGAAGTAGTACCATTTTCTGAAACTTTCAAACAAAGGGGATAAGATGTATACACATCCTATGTAAAATTTTATACCGAAACAAGCTTTCTCTCTCTCCTAATTAAAAGTTCTTTAAAGGCAGGAACTGTGCCATTCACCCTCTAGCCACCAGAGCGTTTACGACATTTACGACAATGCTACATAATTTTTTTTATCCATATGAATATATTTCTGTGCAAGGAATATTATAAATTTTATTAATAAAATCTTCATGTTAATAATAGTATTTTTTGAATAGTTTCTTCTCTCCTCAAATTTATTTTGCATTTTGGCTATTAATTAAAAATACATGACAGTGACACTTTTAACTCAAGTTCACAACCACTAGTAGAGTCTACCTGCACGGTTTGGAATGGAAGCTGTTTTGCCCTTATATACAAAACCACAATTATAATATATCTCACCTTCTTTCAGCGGTTACTGTGAGTTCACATAAAACTGTGCAAGTGAAGGAAATATTTTTGTAAACTGTCAAGCAGGATGCAAATGTCTGTTATTATCAGGTAGCACATACAGTTCTCTGACTTAATCATATTGCAGAAGCCACGAAAGCTTCATTTGCAATTTAATTCAGAATTACTTGAGGTATTATCTGAATTGTGTAAGGCGTTATACTAAAAGATGCAGGAATACAAAGATAATTCTGACTTTTTGCTCAAAGCTAAATAAGACAAAACAAACATAAATGACTATCCTTATAGTATGCTATCATTTAACAGTTCAGGGAAATGCCCCAAAGGATTTTTCCCTTAGTGTAATATCCTGTCTTATACCTCTTAGGAAAGACAAATTTGGAAATATACATTTTAAAATTTGGAGTCATCCATGAAACTTTCTGAGACATTTAAAAAGTAAATCTCACGAAAAAGTAACCCACTGATAGTTTACTTTTTAAGACAGATAATTTCAACTAAATTACTGCCAATGAATACTGCATGGATCATCTATAAAATAGAAGATGGAGTAAAAGTTGATAAAAGACAGCTATCATACCTTGGCAATCCCTCCAAGAAGACTTCTCAGAAGAAAACAGGAGCTTCTTCAAAAGAAATGCCTTTATACAATTAAAGCAATAATTATTAGAATGTATTATAAACATACCTTATATCATTCTTTTATTTTAAAATGGAAAATAAAACTAATTTGCACCTCCTTTCTGATCTTTTGAATAGTGCTATAAAAATTTCAAATGGCTTCCCTTCACGTTCAACAGTAACTGAGCATAAATACTTAGTCAGAATATACTACTATAAGCTTGATTCTACATCCATACAATTCTTCCTCCTTTATAATACATATTTTCTGTCAAAGAGAAAAACTGACTCAAAATAATAACCACATAACTGGAAAGTTAAAGAAATTTACTGCTCCATTCACAGAGTGAAGGCCCTTTAGACCAGGAAAAAAATCTATATTTCTCTTTGATTCCTTAGAGGAAAAGAAATCTAAATACACAAGTGGTTCTGCTCTCCTAGCTCTGATTTATGACACAAGATGACCAAGGTGTGGGTCATCACTTTGTTATAAGGAGTCCTAACTTCCCGGTTTAACTCATAAAGCTTTAAGATTCCAAAGAAAAAACAAACTCATTTCTAACCTTTCCTTAAGTGAGCCAACTATGTTACATTGGTGATTTGATAGATAGCAGTTCAGTGTGTAACAGTGTTTCCTTCTCAAAGTGTAGCTCAAGGACTATTTGCATCCTAGTCACCTGACTTGTTTATTTAAAAGGCAGATTCTGACACTCCACCTATTTTATCTCTAGGGGGCAGATTCAAGAAAAAAGAGGTTACTGTGGTGATTCTTACTCACAGGTGTTTGAAAACAGTAGTATTCAGATAAGAGGACTGCTTATAGTCAGACCTAGATTTGAATCCTGGTTTCATTACTTTACTAATTAAAAATAATAATAGCACAAACTTTAAAAGGTTGTAGTGAGGATTATATGAGATAAACTATTAATACACTTAGCACAGTACCTGGTACCTAATAAGCAATCAATTCAAAGTATTTTAACAAAAAAATAAGTAACGTTCTGTAACATTCACGTTGAAATAAAATCTACAAATACTACAACCAAGTGCTTCTGATTCCCCCCACCCACCCAATAACAAAAGCCATAAAACTAATATAACTACACTTGAAAATTTTGGAATGGTGAGGTGGGACAACCATTATTTCAACACTAATAGAACCACCATTAGCATTTTGATATACTTCCTTCCAGTCTTCCTTTCATACCTGTTTTAAATTTTATTTTAAGTGAGAAGCATAATGGGTACGTGGCTGTTTTCCACTTTTCTGTTTTCCCACACAATTCATAACTTTAACTCTTAATCTCTAAATGTCTATTCAAGCTATTAAAATTTATTTAAACATTAGTCCATGTTTAAACTACATTACTGTGCATTACGTTGTTTGCAATTTTTTTATACTATAAAATATATAATATATATAAAAATATATGTTTTATATATACATAAATATATATAAAATATATCTGGACTTGCTCTAAAAAAAGCTTCTTCTTGAATACAACCTTTTCCATATTAAGGATTATTTCTTTAGGAAAGATCCACAGAAGTACAATTATTCTCATCAAAGAATCTGCATTATCATGGTTCCAATTATAACGTAAAATTCCTTCCCTAGGTCGAAGTACCAATTTGTACTACACAGAGGTATCTGAGTATGCCAGCATCACCCTACCCTTATATGCACTGCCAATTATTTTATATCTAAAGATTAGAAAGAGTAAGCAATAGAATCTAGTTAAAGTTTTATTTGTACTTTCTTGGATTCCTAGCGAGGTTGGACATCTCGATTCTTTGGTTGTCCAGCATCATACCACCTGTCATGATTGCATACACTTGCCCGTTTCACCTCTGAGGTTTTAGTGTTTTTCTAACCAATTTGTAGTTCTCTGTGTAAGAAAGACACTGATTTATTGCTAATATTACCTCACATTTTTTTCTGAGCCTGGAACTCATCTTTTATCTTAGTTGGTAATGCATTATTTTCAGCTTTCTGTGCTTAAGTATTATATCAAGAATAAACTTGGTATATGCTACAAATGACCTAAATTCAGTTTTTCCCCTCAAATTATCAACCAGTCCTATCAGTGACACTTAGTAAACATTTTATTTCACCAAAATTTCACCAAAGAAGGATTTATATTCCTTCTTATCATGATATGTGATTAATTCTTGGTAAATTATTATATGTAATGTGGTCTACTACTGTATTATCTATCGGGTTCCATAATATGCCTATTCTTCTAGCAAAAGTGTCATGTTCTAGTTTATATAGTTTAAAAAAGTTTTAATATCTGGACTCGCACATTTCCCTTCATCACTCTTGGTAATTTAGTTTTGACTTTTACATTGAAATATTAATATAAACAAAATTCTTCTATGAATGAAAACATTTATATGACTATGAAGCTAAATTACTACCTCAAAGATACATCACGGCTTTGAACATTACAATTAACCCTTGTTACATAGCAACCCCACTTGTAAAAATAACTACCATTTTGGAAATATACTAAATTTTATAAACATGAAACTGCTGTGGTTTACTTTGATTTAACTATATTCAAAGACTTGCAATAAAGACCCTAAGGGTATTATTATTATGGTCCAA
The DNA here is from genome assembly GCF_059928025.1 of Delphinapterus leucas. Lineage (NCBI taxonomy): Eukaryota > Metazoa > Chordata > Mammalia > Artiodactyla > Monodontidae > Delphinapterus > Delphinapterus leucas. The sequence continues at coordinate 6,349,379 of NC_143130.1, read as the reverse complement.
GAGGGTCTATGTTAATATAATCTAACATGCATATGAACAGGACAAGTAATCTTCAAATTCAGGTAAGATTCCTACTAGCAACCAAAATCTGTCTCAATTACTCAAAATAACAGCCTCATAACTAACTTATAGTTAAATTTTATTCTTTATACTCTGGAATCCCCAGGCAAAGCTCAAACATTCAAGTTTTTCTTAAATATTTTTTGTAAATCTACTAATGAAAAAAATGTATCAACTTTACTCTTCAAAGAAATAAAACAACGACCTACAAAGGATATATTTTAGAATGAACCATAAAGGAAAACTTTTTTTCTCCTTCAGAAAATACATTTTAAATTTAATAATGTAAGTGTATGGAGTATAAGGTTTGAGAGACAAATTTACTTTGCAGCTAACAGTGCAGGAATACATTCTTTATGCCCAATGAATAATAAATACCACATTAAATATGTATTTTCAAAATGTGCTGATTAAAACAAACAATAAATTCAAGCTTCTTTTATAACCGTTCTAAAGTTATACTCCTGTTTAGACATTGTAAATATTATAGCAAACTGAAAATTCAATTCTCCATTTTAATAACGTAATGGTTTATAGCAAATCAGCCTCTGAATTTCAAACAATGCAACACATAAAGATTCAAAATCGAATACATACGTTGAGATTCACTCTACCTTTTGCCCAAAGAAAAAATCTTTTTTTTACTTTGGGGATTCCGTTTGAAATTGGTTGCTACTAATTTTATTTTAAAGACCAAAGCTAGAGCCTAAAACAGTATATACTGTCAACTTATTTTAAAATTTGATAAAGTTTTAGGCCATGAAAATATTAATGCATCTTCAACTTTTTAGAAAAAGCATTTTTAAAGATAGAACAAATGTAAATAGTACCACTGCTACGGTGTCACTATCTTTGGCATAAAACGTTATTACTCAACAGATCACTGTATAAGAAAGATGCCATGATCATTAACTCCAAATTTTCTGAAAGTCAGAGAACACCTACTATGTTTTCTTGGAAATAAAGACAGCCAAATGGCTATTGCTGTGTAACCTACTCATGTTCTGAAATCATTTTTATTTTGGATATTTAAAGCAATTTACAAGAACAAAAGTTAAGAGGTAACTGATCATGCCTCATGATTACAGAGTACAGGTATTAGAAAACAGAAAGTAAAGCATGAAACGTTTGAACACGTGCCTCTAAGGAGTTGGTAAAGTAGCAGTCTATGTTACCTGAACGGGTGCAATAACAGCACAGGGGCCACCTTCAAACTGTTCTAATGCAGATCCCTCTGATTCACTAAACACAAACCCTAAAAATGAAAGCAAGTAGCAAAGATTAAAAATGTAATTCAAGTAGTAGCTAAAAGAAGTTTTAATGTACTTTGCTTTGAGAAAGATCACTTATCACAACAGCAAAATATCCTCAAGTCAGTCAAGTGCAGTGGTTCTTAACTTTTTGGAGGATAAAGGAGCTCTTTGAAAAAAGATATGGAACTTAGGTTCCCTGCCAAATGCACATAAACACACACACACACACACACACAATTTTGCATCCAGGGACCCCACTAAGTGGACCAGAGAGATAAAGTGTGGCCTTCAGTAAAAGGACACTAAATCTGATTTTTAAATAATTTACTGAAAGGAAGACTAGACAGTCTACATACTGAATTTAAATAGATATTTTAGGACCCTTTTCAGAAAGTATCTTTTTTAGTTTCAATCTTTGAGTCACATTCTCTAAGCTAAAAATTAAAGAACATCATACACAGTGCATGTGGCCATATTGGTTCGATCTTAATTTAAACACTACCCAACTAGCACTGACTGAGTATCTAGTACAAGTTCCCGCAGAGAGCACCGGCACACTGCAGAGAGCTTGGGGCCGGAAGTCAGAAGTGAGTTACTATCTGTATAAGCTTCAGGAAATCATTTCACCTCCCTAGGCCTCAGTGTACTTAGCTTTAAAATGATCACTTCCAATTCCAACATGCTAGGAATGTGTGAAATTTCACTAATGGTCATAATTCTGTCATTTATTTAACAAACATTTAATGACCCTGAGATACTATACCAAGCATCTACGATACATAAATGACGTGAACGACAAAGTCCTTAGTCTGGAGAAGCCAACAGTCCAGGTGAAGACAGACATCTGAACAAATAATTACTAAGATGAAGGGATAAACGAATGTTATAACAGAAGTATGAAGTGTTGAGGATACACAAAGTAGTGACTTGATCTGAGTCAAGTCATACCAGCTAACTTCAAGGCTGACCTTGAACAGAAATTTATCAGAGAGGCAAGGGTGGCAGAATGACTTTCAGGTAAAGAAAATACCTTTATTAAAGGAAAGAGGTTTCGTAAGAGCAGGACAAGTTTATGGATCAGAGGGAACGTTAATGCAGCCAAAGGGCAGTATGGAGTCACACGGGAGAGATGGGAAAGGGGAGGAGGGAGAGCTGACAGGATGTTAATACTGGGAAGGGCCACACCATGACAAGTACTAATTAAAGGAGTAATACAATCATACTGGTATTTTTTTCTTTTTTAAAGGACCAGAATGGGGAAGAGACCGTTTCAACACACCTATACAGTGCCAAACTAATAAAAGAAACTTAAGTGTGGAGGGAAGACACTATATCCAAACAGTATTTCTAAGGTAAAAATTAATATTTGATGAATATGTGCAAGTGGGGAAAGGCTTGGGACATAAGAAATTAGAACTGACTGAAGTTTCTAGCTTGAGACACTAGATAGCAGGACAGATAAGAAACAGTATGAAGCTTCCCATTCCATCCCACCTCCTCTCTCTTTACCAACTTCAATCTCTCTCTCAAACAGTATTTAAACGTATCTCACATATTTAAAAACAAACAAAAAATTCTCTTCAAGATTCTACCAAAAGGTCCTTGGTATTTACCCAAAGGAGTCGAAAACTTATGTCCACACACAAAAACCTGCACACATTGTTTACTGTACCTTTATTCCTAATTGCCAAAACTTGCAAGCAGCCAAGATGTCCTTCAGTAGGTGAATGGATAAATAGTACATATTATTCAGCATTTAAAAAATATTAGCTTGCAAGTTGTGAAAAGACATGGAGGAAACTTAATTACATATTACTAAGTGAAAGAAACCAATCTGAAAAGGCTACATACCATATGATTCTAACCATATGACAGTCTGAAAAAGGCAAAACTATGCAGACAGTAAAAAGATCGGTGGCTGCCAAGAGGAGGGGAGTGGGTGAAGGGTTGAACAGACAAGGCACAGAGGATTTTTAGGGCAGTGAAAATACTCTGATCTTATAATGATGGATACATTCCATTACACATTTGTCTCGACCCATAGGATGTGCCACACCAAGAATGAAAACTGTGGACTTTGGGTGATAATCATGAGTCCACGCAGGTTCAAAACTGTAATAACCAACGTACTACTCTGGTGGGGGACGCTGACAGTGGGGTGGGGGGCTGTGCATGTTGAGGGAGCAGGAGGTATGTGGGAAATCTCTGTATCTTGCCCACAGTTTTGCTGTGAACCTAAGATTGTTCTAAAAAGTAAAGTCTTAATTTAAAAAATCATTTGACCATAGAAACAACCACCACCACCTTCCACCCAAAACTCCAAACACCACTCTCTCAAAGCCCACCTAATTGTCTACATGCACTGTCTCAATTTCCTTACCTCCTAATTTACCCAACCCACAATAATTTGGTTTTCAACCTGTGACTGCACCAAACTCATTCTCACCAAATTCATCAATGACCAGACAGGCTATTTCTCAAGTCTTTCTTATTTCAGATGAATCTCCCAAAGAATCATCTGAAATGCTGACCACTGACTTCTGAAGATCTTTTGGCCCTTGGCTCCAGTGGTACATCTTGTTCCAAATTTTCCTTTTCTGTTTCTTCTCAGTATGAGCGGTGATCAACTCCTTCTAAATGCTAATGTTCCTCAGGTCTTGGCTTTAGAATCTTTTTTCTTTGCATTCTCCCTGTGTAATTCATCTACTCACAAGGTTTCCATTATGGGTGATAATCCCAATAGAGCTCAGATGAGAACTCCAGACACAGACAGAATCCAAATTCCTCAACATGGTCTTGCATGGTACGGCTTCTGCCTATATCTCCTCCCTCATCCTTTGCCACTCTCCTTCTTTAGGCTCTAGGCATGCTGAACTTCTTCCAGGCCCTCAAATATCCATTTTCTCTCTGGTTTCTTACATTTTGAACATGTTGTTCCCTCCGCATGAAACACCTGCTAACACTTTCTCTGAAAAAATAGGACTTATCTTTAAGGCTTCACCTTAAGGTAAGGTCCTCTTGGTTCAAGGACCCAAAACATATCTCTACCCCATTTCTAGTCCACCTTCAGGTTCAAACCACCATCATCTTTCACTTAGAACACTGTTAAGAGTTTCCAACCAGGTCCCCCCATTCTGCCCACATTCCCACTCCCACCCCACCCCTTATCTATTCACCATAGTTACCAGAGAAATATTTTAGAAACGGACATCAGGTTTTGTCACAGCCTGCAATGGCTTCTCATTGCAATTGCAGTAAAACTCCTTTTTTTCATGGCCTAAGAGACACTGTATGATCTATCAACCCCACCTTCCCTCAGCTCACTCTTACCTTCATTATCTACAGTGATCTTAGGCCCTCAGAGCATCCCAAGGTCTTTACCTGGGGTCTTGATGCTTGCTGTTCCCTCTGCACGAAATGCTCTTTTTCCTTCTCTTGTCGTATAGCTGAATCCTTCTCATCCCTAAAGACCCAGTTTAGGTATTAACTCCGCAGAGAGATATTCCTTGATAGGCCTATCTAAGTAGATCTTTCCCACCATCCCTCAGCACAACCAGTACTTATAATCATCTATAATTATATGATTGTTCACTTGTTTGTTTGTCTTGCCTTACAAGTACCTTGCCTGCTCTATTAACTTCTGTTTTCCTAGTATGTTATATAGTTAATAATCAATAAATGCTTGCTGAATTTTTGGGAGTGAAGATAATGGGGATGTTTGTTTCTAAATTCAGTCTCTAAAATGTGAAACAACAATTTGGTTGGGGAAACATGGGTCTGGAGCCCAGGGCAGGGTTTAGGATTAGAGATAGCAAGTTGAATCACCTTAAACATGGCAGTTAAAGTGAATGAGAACATGCAGAACACAGATAATGAAGCCGGTTAACATAGAAAAAAAAAAAAAAAGTGAGCAGACGCTGAATCAGCAAAGGAGATTGACAAAGACTTGAAAGGTAAGAGAAAAAACACACTGAGGTCCTAGAAAGGAAAAATCAGCAGTCACCTGTTACAAATGCTGAGTGGAATAAAAACATTAAATGAAAATACTGGATTAAGCATGTCACTGGGAACACTAATAAAAGAAATTTAGAATGCTGGGAAGAGCAGCCAAATTTTAAAGGGCTGAGTGTGATTCAGAATACAAGGAGAAAGAGAAAAGGCAAACTATTTGTTAAACAAGTGAAGGGGAAAAGGATGATGGCTTGAAGGGTAGTTGGATAAAGAATTACTATTTTACAGAGGGAAGGGCATGAGTTTAAAAGAAGGAAAAGAGTGATTAAATGGGAAAGAGAGAGTTTAAGGACTCCAAGTCCTGAAAGAACTGAGACAGTGCGGTGTGGTGGTGGTGGTCGTGGACTGAATAAAGATAGGTTCTCAAGGTGTGGTCTACAGACCCCGGGAAGTTCCAGAGACCCTTTAGGGGACCTGCTAGAGGTGAAAATCATTTTTATTATAATACTAACATATTTGCCCTTTTCACTGTGTTGATATTCACAACGATGGTACAAAATGAATAGCAGGTTACATTACTGGTGCCTTAGCACACATTAAGTGACATTAAGCTGTACCAGCAGTCACCGTACTAGGAAACACCACAGTATGCTCTCAAACACACAAAAAAGCCAATTTAACTTTAAAAAGCCCTTACTAATGCTAATCTTATTAAATCTTGACTTTGAATACAATGTACTTTAAAAAAATAGTCTGTGTGACAAAATGGGAACTACCCATAAAGCACCTCTGCTACATACCTTGAGCGATGATTGACAGATTCTCAAAGCACATGTGTAATTTTTTGAACTGTGAGCGGAACTAACAGCTTTTCTGTGGAATGCTGTTTTTACTTTGAAGAGCTACTAACAAATTATGATTATTTAGACTTTTTCTCAGAAGTGAATGAAGTGAGCCTGATACTTCAAGGAAAATAACTTGACAGTATTTCTGCCAGTGATAAATCTCAAGCTTTCAGGTAACAACTAAACTTCTGGAAAACTCAAGTCCAGCACTGTAGCTTGACAGCTTCTCAATACTCAGAGATTTTTCTGACAAGATCAGAAATAATGTGACTTTTGATATTGTATAACTATATGTGTTAACATTTAGAAGATCTGCATGAACCAGCAGACCGATAACTTCCAAATGACCAATGCACACTGTTACAAATTAACGCATGGGTAAAAGATCCAGTCAAAGTACAAGACAAACCAATGAATTTCAATTTAACAGAGGACGAAAAGTTCATTGATGTGGCTTCAGATTCTGTATTTCAAGTAACCGCTAAGAAACTACCACTTCTTGAGTTTTGGTGTAGTGTCAAAGAAGAATAGCCACAATTGTCTGAAAAGACTATTACAAGACTCCTGTATTACCAACTGCATATCTGTGTGAAGCTGGATTTTCCGCAGATACTTCAACCGAAACAACATATTGTAACATATTGAAACAACATATTGTAACATATTGTTAAGACAGAAAGGAGAAGCAAGTGGGAGAATCCACCTGTCTTCCTATGAGCTAGACACTGAAGAGGTTTTTTTTAAATGTAAAATAATGCCACAGGCCTCATTTTTTTTTTTTTTCATACTGAAGCCTGTAATAGTTTTTAAGAATGTAACAGGGCCCTGAGTTTAACAAACTTGAGAAAAAGGAAATCTTAGCAGGCTTCCAAGTTAGACATGCAGGCAAAGAGGAAGGGAAGAGATGCTGCTGATTGTGAGTGGGGGGCATGAGGGCATAGAAAATTGAGGAGAATGTTAATTCCAAAACACATAAGAAAAGCAGACAGGATAAAGAACTAAGAGATACTAAGGGCTCAGCTAAGGTTTAATTCCTACATGTGTATTGATGCTGACCACAATTTTCCCCAGCAACACACGCCACCACCTTGGGAGAAACAGAATAGAGGATAAGAAAAATGCAGGATAAGAAATAGGTATGGTGGATGGGGCAAATTTAATACGGACAAATGAGAACTGAGGGTGTTGGTTATCACATCAAGACAACCAAATCTGAGAGCCAATCTAGAAACAAGAGGTGAAGCCAAGGGGCCTCTGCTCTTCGTCTACCTCTTCTACTGGGAAGAAAGGGTCATTGGTGTTGGGCCTAAGTGCAGAGGTGAAACTAGGCTCTTTCAAACTTCCAGCGTATGTGATAAACAGGTCTCAGTAATGGATTCTTGCCTTCCTTAAAATGACTAATAATGTACCTCAATTTTCAAGATCCATGGGTGGGGCTTTTAGATGGAAATGCATTCTGATAAGTTGCTTTTGTACTTTAGAGATAAAAACCCCAGGGAGAGAATTCTAGGCAGATCTGCTTTATGCCAAATTCCGTTTAATTACAGTATATATGCTTGAGTGCGTTATTTGATAATGAACAAACGCTCTTAGAGGTTAAAAATGAAATAAAGTTAGGCAAATGGAAATTATTCTATCCTAAAACAGGATAACGCTAAGTAGGCACCCCCTTTTACAATAAGGTTTCACTTGAGCTTGAATTGTTTAGGGTAGTTATTTTTCTTGTCAAGTGTTCTCATATGCATCTTATTTCCTAGTTTTAAGAGGAATTAACTTATCACAAAATGGCTGTTTTCCTAATTAGATCTGAAATAGGCCATCTAAACTTAAATATACGATTTTGTATCACATTCCACAGCACCACAGACACAGAAGTCTTTCTCAGTTCTACAGCTCATAACTAATTTAAACCTGAGTCATGAACCTCTTTGCAATTTCCCAGTCTTTTATTTTCATATGACTGACTTACATTATTCAAACCAGTTTGACAACTACTGCCTCTATAGTTCTAGCCTTCCATGTTAACAAAAGGCCACAGAAAGACTTCATTTGTCATTATATGTCAGATAATACTGGTTGAGTGGAATCTGAACTGAGCCTTAGTTTCCTCATCTACAAAAGGAGGATAACTATTGATACATTTATCCTTTGCTACCTCTTGGGGTTGCTGTAAGTAAGATTTTCAAAACCTGTAAAGCCTAATACAGATGTAAGGTATTATGATAGATGCGTTGAGCTGAAAAACACATTATGTACTCAAAAGTACCAAGAAATTAACTTTGTCACATAAGCTTCCAAATTGTGAGTTTAAAAAAATTGGTTTTTAGGTGACATATGATGTAGGTAGGTGGGAGAAAGTAAAACCTATATTTGAAATAAAAGGATTCCATCAACAACAAAATCTCTGAAATGATATGACCCACAATATTAATTTACCTTCACTCTGGAAGACAAATTAACGATACTGGCATATCATTTTAGTACTTTGGTAAAATGTTAAATCACATTATAATAGACATCATACTTTTGGACTTTAATCCAAACGCTTTAACTCCTGCATACAATTTATGCTTATATTTTAACTGATCCCTCACTTTTCCAAAGTTACTTAGAATCTTTTTTTTTTCATATTACATAACAAAAATTGTCCTATACTGGAAAGTCCAAAAGTCTAATTTCAATCCACTACAGCTCCCTCCCCATCTCCACCCCAAAACACCACTGAACTGCTGTAAACTGACAAATTGGGTTTCTCTTCTAGCTAATCTTTAGGTGAAACAACGAAGTAACTTAAAACTTGAAGGAAGGGGGCCAAGAAAAGGAAAAAATGGGTTCTCAGAGTTTATAATTTAGACCAGGGTTGGCCTGTTTTTTAAATGCAGTTTTGGAACACAGCCATGCCCTTATTATCCAGGGCTGCTTTTGCTGCAATGGCAGAGATGAGACAGAGACAATAGAGGCACTGGCCCTTTAAAGAAAACATTTGCCAAACACTGGCTAGACAATCAGTACTGAAAAGAAAACAAATTCTCAATATGTCAAAATGTTTGCCTTTGTAATAAGATTAACACTTACTTTTGTTAGATCTAGATGACTCTTATTTTGCTTCTGCTGGGATGAGGTCAATGTGACCACTTCCTACTATCCTGGTCTAAGCCATGGTCTTTTACCCTCGGATTACTGCAACTGTCTCTCATTTGGTCTTGCTGTCTCACTCAATACACTACTGTCTATCCTCAAACTTAGCAGTCAGATCAGCCCTTTAAAAACCTGTCCTGTCATGTCTGTCCTCTGCTCCAAACCTTCCAATGACCTCTCATCTCATTTAGAAGAAAAACCAAAGTTCTTACAACGGCCTATAAAATCTTAGTGATTTGGGCCATATTATTTCTTACACCATCTTTATCACTGTCCCGTTCCCTCATTCCCTCTCCAGCCAAACTAACCTCCTTCCTGTTCCTTGAACAAAAAGCCAGACGTATTCTGCATAAGTCATTAAGTCTTTTACGATGGCCATCCTCACTGCCTGGAACACTCTTCAGATACCTGCATGACTAACTCAGTTACTTCAATAGTCTGCTCAAATCTCACCTTAAAATGAGGCCCGTCCAGGCTACTTCACCCTGTAATTCCTTATTTCTCTACCTTCTAGTATATATGCTTAACTTATGCTATATTATGTCTATCATTTGTCTTCCCTCCCACCCTATCAAGTCTAGGTCTGGAACACTGGTCAGTTTGTGGGAGAAGGGAAAGAAGGATAAATGTGCTTACAAATAAGGAGGTAGAAAATATACGCTTTTCTTTAAAAAGTATTATAGGCAATTGAGCAGGAGGGAAGCAGGCAGGAGTAGGGAGTAAATTTCCAAGTTAAAAAACAAAACAACTTCAAAGCTTTAAATAATGTGACTTATTGCCTTTAAACTAAAAACTGTTAAAAAAAAAACACAAAAAACCAAACCAAAACCCTATTTTTTTCTTCTCTTAAGAAAAAGTATTTGCAGAAGAGAATTATCTAAAACTGTCAAATCAATTTTAAACGAACAAAAAAATATTATATGCCACTCTTGCACTTACTGCTTTAACATATTATCTAAAACTGCCGTAGCAATTAAAAGAGAGAAAAACAAACAAAAAACCCAACTGCTGCGGCTGTTTAACATATCAAAGGAATTTAACACGACCAATTAACATGACCATTTAACATGACCAATCAATAAACGGAATATCCCTGGACATAGTTCTGTCTCTTTACCCCAAACACCTCACACCTATAACTTGCTTCCAAAAGACTAATGAGATTACAGCTGTCAATTCAAAGCACAGATAGATGATGAAATAAAGCCAAAGCTGATGTCACAGTACGAACACAGTAAGGCAAGCGCAGCAAAGCAGTGTCCTGTGCCCGTTCCCACAATCCCAAGTCACGGCCACAGCAATCGTCAGCAATGGTCTCTGCCTCCTCTAAGAATGGATAAATGAATACAAAGTTAACACAGCAAGATCGATGACAACATCCCTCTGAGTCAGAGGTGACAACTTAAAAGTACATATTTGGTTGCCTTAAAAATCATGATCAGTTTAAGACCTTGAAGAATTACGTAGCCACAATACAACCGCACTCTCTGTAGAGCAATAAATAATCCTTTATTTTGAAATGGTATTGATTGAACAAATCTTGTAAAGGAACTTCTGTATGACTACAAGGTGGCAGAGCATTCTCATATGTCATTACGAAGTTCTCCTTTAGTGATTATCCATCAAATTAACAATAACTTCTTGCAACTGCCAGGGCATGGCCAGAGAGCAAACTTCGGCTTGGTTTACAATTAAACACTTTTTAAATCAAGCTACCCCTTTCTGAGCATTTACTCCATGTCAGATATTGTGCTAAGCGCCTAAACGAATTCACCTGCCTTTAATCCTCACAACAACCCTGTAAGATTGGCACTACTATTATCTGCACTCTACAGAGAAGGAAACTGAGGCTTAAGTAAGCTAAAAACCTTGAACCTAGAACCCAAGTATGCCTATTCCAAAGCCTGTTCTTAACCATTATTAGAACTGCCTCTCTGAATTCTCCTTGCCTCTGCATCACAGTACTAAAATAAATGAGGCTGAATATCACCTTATTCTGTGTTGTATTACTAATTAATTAACAGGAAGGAAAACTTCTCAATCCTTCACAGTCTTGCGTACTTTAGGGCTGTTCACTATTAGGATAAATAAGACAAACTGGAAAATAAATTTTAAAATCTGCAAATGTGGATGTCCAACATTTCAGAAAATATTAGTTAAGCGACATAATTAAATCTGTAAAAAAAAAAAAAAGCCAAACTAATTACATGCCTGGTTGAGCCACACAAAGGAAAACAACAAAGACGGCTGAATTAGGAAATGGGAGAGTTGGAATTCGTTCCCAGTTCTATCAATTTGTGCAACTTTGGCCTGGTCATTTAACCCTTCATAACTCATTTTTCTCATCTTCAGAACAAGAGTAATGGACTAAATAACCTACCTGGCTGTAATATATTACGATTCTAATTTTACCAGCTCTTACCAGTATCTGGGAGGAAGGAAGTTAAACCCTGAACTTTTGTTACTAAATACACATTACGAAGGACTTAGATTTACTATGCTAAACTTCCCCCAAACCCTCTGAGAATCGGTATTTTCTAAATGAATATTTTAATAACAAAATGTTTCAGTAACAGTACTAACTAGCTATTATTTGTGTGCTTGGGATGTTTTACATACGTCCATTACTCATCCTCCTGACTCCAAACACTATGCTCTTAACCTCAACCTCACCATTGTCCCTTTTAAGTCACCTGAAGTAATATGCTCGTTGTGTTTTAATACTGAAACTTACGAGTTAGGGATCATCACTAATAAATATAAATAGATGGTGTTTTTTCATTTCACAATTACTCGCAGTATTAACAAAACTTCTTATATAACTCAAAAGCCTGTCTGGGTAATTAGATCGGCCCAGGAAGTCCTATGGGCCATATTCCTTTGAACTGGAACAGATACCACACCACCTCAAAACCGGGGACACTTCGGGTCAAGGGAACAAACACTCTGCAGCCGCAACATTACATTTCTGCACCGAGTACCACGCCTAACCCCGCCTAACTGAAATACAAGCAACACAATCGCTTTCTGGAATTAACCACTGCGACTTTCACGTGGACTTCCCTCTCTCCAAAATGAGACCAAACGACCAGACTCGTTAGTGGGTAAAGATCCAGGCGGCCGGAGCCCTGCTGGAGGAACGGACGCCGGGGCACAGGGCACACCTTCAGTGTCACCCGCTGCAGCCCGGCAGCCACCCCCTCCTCCTCTCCAACCCAAAGGCAGCCCAGGGAGTGGCAGGGGCGCCTCGGGTCTTTGGCGGCCCGCTGGCACCGTTCACCTACTTAGCCTCTAACCCTCAAGACAGGGAGGGCTTTTCTAGAAGTCCCGTTTCTGGGCTGAGCAGGGGAACCGGGACGGAGTGCGGGGCACGCGAGCGGGGTGGCGCGAGAGGCGTCACGGCTCGACTCTCGCGGGGCTAAAGGAAGCGGCGGCCGGAAGCCAGAGTCCAGCCAGGGTACCTTGCGTCCAGCGGCAGAAGATGGTGTCAGAGAGACCGGGGCTGCTCTTGGCGCCCCACACCAGCTCCATCAGCTCTTTAGTCAGTTCGGACATGATGGGGTACCGGCGAGCGGGTCTTGGCTTTCCGGACTCCTGCCCCGGCACATGGGGAAGGGGCGGCTTCGGAGACCGGCGTGGCGGGACGGCAGCGGCAAACGAGCTGGAAGGTTAGACGCAAGGAAGGCAACAGGAGAGAGACCTACTTGCAGGGACCGAGCCTGTCAAGCCCGCTCGGAGCCGCAGCGAGGAGTTTCCCGCACCGGAAGTACTAGGGCCACTTCCGGCTTCTCTTTCACTACCGCCCCCAAGGCCGGAGGGCCAGGCGGCGCCTCCCCGGAAGCGGAAGTGGGGGGGCGGTGTTGGGAAGATCCGAGGGCGGCTTGGCGAGCACCTGGCGGTTTCTGAGCTCAGTCCCAGGGGCCGATGGTGCGGTGGCGTCTTTTGTGTTGGGAGAAGCGTCGGGTCCCGTGGGCGCTGGCACATTCCTACACCTGGAGTACCCCCTTCCTGTCCGCGCTGCTTTGGCCTTAGCTGGGGTGTCTGAGGCCCAAGCCCTAGGGCCCAGGAACATGGCCTATACCTTAAAATGTGTAATATTAATTCTGCCAAACCAGAGCTTTGAGATGATGGTTGAATCTCCAGGAGGAAACATCTGTGTCTGTGTCGAGGAGCCGCCGATAAATTGAAGGCTGTCAGCCTCTTGATCAGTCATGTAAAGTCAAACCAACTATTAACAGAACCGAAAAATGTCGCGTAATGGGCACTGGAAATGCCTCTCCCAGGTGTCTAACGCAGAATTACAAAGCTACTTAGAGGAAAACAGATTCAAAGCGGCCTGTTTGTAAATGGTAGTGCAATTTCATCTACTGTTTTCTAGACTGTAGGGTGTGTGGGCTAAAGACCAGGTTATAAGTCATTGACAAGCATTCAGTTAAATTTAGTTTGGGTGAAAACTTCTATCTGTGCTGCTTCAAAAGAAGGGAATTTATTCTGGCTGAGCTTTGAATTTACAACGAAAAGGCAAACTCTGATGGGTTTCTTTCAGGTAGCAAGAGGGTGTGCTAATTTATACTTTATTTCCGACTTAGGCAACCCTTGCTGTAGTTAAAAGGAACTGTTCAAAGTGCCTGAACCACACCCATAGCCTTCCTCCTAATTGTTATTCCCTTCGGAATATCCTTTATCTTACTATTTTTTCAAACCAAATCTTACCCATTCTTCAGGACGTAGTATAAGTGGCACTTTGTAGTAAAGCTTTCTCCAGTTATTAAAACCTAAAGGAAAAATTGTAGCTTCTGAAATTTCATACTACCTTATCTATAACTTGCTTATATTTGCAAAGAATTATTTACTCTTCTCATGCGGTATACGTTTATGGAAGCCAAGGAGCTGTCTTATTCATGGCACCTAATACAGAGCCTTGAATATACCTGGGTCTCAGTACCTGTTAGATGACAGAATGAAACTTGTCTTTATTGGAACTTAAGAATTCACTATCTTTCAGTAAGTGAGGGAACCAGGGGAAGTACCATTGACTGGTCCAATTAAATATCTAATATTTGCATGGGTGATTTACAATTTGCGTAATTATTTCACTTCCTGAAAGACAGAGAAGGGTCAATGTTCATAGATCCTGTAAGTGGCAGAACTCTTAAGTTGAGGTGTTTGCCACATTTGGTTTCCTTCCATTAATATACAGATAGTAGTTATAGATTTGACTAACTGTCCATAGATAGAAAGAAAAAGCTATACTTTCAAAATATTTTTGAAAATGAATTATTTCTTGATCTGTGATTTTTCTTAGTTTCGGGCTATGGGGAAGCTGGCAAAATCTTGGGTAGACATTGATATGTATGTTCTTTCCACCTTTAGATTGTAGTCTTTATTTGCAGTGTTCTACATTTTTTAATTAGCAGGACATATTTTTAAGTAGGAATATTTGATTAATGTTAAATTATTTATGTTCCTTAATTATTCATTACTTACTGCATTTAAATCGTGAACTTGCTTAAATTAGAGTAAAAATGCAAATTAATCGTCATTTAAAATGTTCTTATTCAGTAATTACCTAGAAAAATAAAAATTGCAAACAGTCAAATTTGTTGCATATATTTCTGGTACAGGACAATAAAGCCTTTTTCTTTTTTTACAATGACTTGAAAATTATGTAAATTTCCTTCGGAGTATTTATCTTACTCCATACTTCAGCATACAATTATTCTTTTTCCTTAGGACCATCTATGGTTTTGATTAAATTGATGTGTCTCATTAAGATGCACATAGGTTGCATAAAAGATCTTTAATCCTAAAACAGAGTTTCCTGTTCACACATTAAGTTTTATTTGTGGTATTTCTCTTTCTTTCAAATTCAAGTCAGGGCACTTGCATAAAACTGGGCTTAGATTTCCATAATAATTAATTCTCTTTAGCCATCTTTACTACTTCACAGAAGCAGTATTAATTACTCATCATCAAACACTAACTCTGTGCTTAATTATCTTTTTGTCTTTCCCCAAATTTCCCTGTCAACTAAAAGCAAAACAGCTTCATTACCAGGTTCTTAGCAAGTATCATGAAAAGAACAATTCTCTAACTAGAAGCCCTTGACTCCTAATTTAGTGTATTTGCACTACCACTTATTTAGGAGAAATCAGTCTTTCAAAAAACCTGCCCTTCAATAAGATTAATAAGTTCTAGGCAGGTTGCTAAGACAATCCCCTACTCATTTATTAATAAAACTATTTAATTTATATGCCCTATGTCTTCCAATAACAGTGTAAATCTATCAAGCAAATGAAACTCTTTCCTTTGCATGACCCTAACCTCACCTCAGCAGGATAATTTTCCTATCAAGCATACCAAGTTCCTTTTAAACCCACCATTGTCATACTCAAGTATAACACAATGTGTCATTTCCCAAAGCATTGCCTACGAACATTAATACCTGGTGGAAAAGGGGTTCTATCATTAAATGTGGGGTTAAATAAAGTTAAACAAGAGATGGGATTATATTCAGGGTTAAAAGACACCTAAGTGTCCATCATCGGATGAATGGATACGGAAGATGTGGCACATATATACAATGGAATATTACTCAGCCATAGAAAGAAACGAAATTGAGCTATTTGTAATGAGGTGGATAGACCTAGAGTCTGTCCTACAGAGTGAAGTAAGTCAGAAAGAGAAAGACAAATACCGTATGCTAACACATATATATGGAATTTAAGAAAAAAAAAATGTCATGAAGAACCTAGGGGTAAGACAGGAATAAAGACACAGACCTACTAGAGAATGGACTTGAGGATATGGGGAGGGAGAAGGGTAAGCTGTGACAAAGCGTGAGAGAGGCATGGACGTACATACAGTACCAAACGTAAGGTAGATAGCTAGTGGGAAGCAGCTGCATAGCACAGGGAGATCAGCTTGGTGCTTTGTGACCGCCTGGAGGGGTGGGATAGGGAGGGTGGGAGGGAGGGAGACGCAAGAGGGAAGAGATATGGGAACATATGTATACGTATAACTGATTCACTTTGTTATAAAGCAGAAACTAACCATTGTAAAGCAATTATACTCCAATAAAAAAAAAAGGACACATTTGAATCATTTTGTTCACTGAGCTTCTCACAGTTTATGTTCTGCAGAATACTGTTTGGGAATCACTGATATAATGGAATAGACTTTTGATAGGAATTAGAAGACTGAATGTTAGTTTTTATTTGGGTACTGTGACCTTGGATGAGTCACTTAACTCACCATACTGTGCTTTCTTCATCTATAGAGAGGACTAACTTTGATCATCTCAATATCCCATTTACTTTAGATACTGCTCAACTTCTATGATTTAAAAAATTGGCTGTTTAGAAGTTTAAATATATGGAAGGAGTGAGAAGGAAAAGAATGTTGGGCAAGCATAAAGAGTAAACAAATAATTTAACATTATTCTTCACTAACACATAGAATAAAAGAAGTTAATTTGCCACTGATCACTTACTTGTGCTAACATTTTAACTAAGATCCAATCCAAACTTGTGAATTAATCCAGAACTAGCTATATTAGATGAGTACATAATATATGCACACTTGGATGTGTCATAGGTGCTTCAAACTCAGTGTGTGCCAAATCAAACATCTTTCCCCATAAAACCTGCTCCCCTTTCAATGTTTCATAATCAGTGAATGGTGCCATTATCCATAAAAAAGCACATTTTTAAAAACATCTTTATTGGAGTATAATTGTTTTACAGTGGTGTGTTAGTTTCTGCTGTATAACAAAGTAAATCAGCTATACATATACATATATCCCCATATCCCCTCCCTCTTGCGACTCCCTCCCACCCTCCCTATCCCACCCCTCTAGGTGGTCACAAAGCACCGAGCTGATCTCCCCGTGCGATGCAGCAAAAGCACTTTTTTTTTTTTTTTTTTTTTTTTTTGCGGTACACGGGCCTCTCACTGTTGTGGCCTCTCCCGTTGCGGAGCACAGGCTCCGGATGCGCAGGCTCAGCGGCCATGGCTCACGGGCCCAGCCGCTCCGCGGCATGTGGGATCTTCCCGTACCGGGGCACGAACCCGCGTCCCCTGCATCGGCAGGCGGACTCCCAACCACTGCGCCACCAGGGAAGCCCAAAAGCACATTTTTTAATGGTACCAATAAATAACTTCTTTGAGCCTCAGTTGCCACATATATAAAATAAGCTTATTAATAAGAATTACATCGTACAGTGATTATGGGATTTAACAGAGTACGTAAAAGATACATGCACGATGAAAAATCCTATCCTTATATTAGCTATATTAATGGTTTGAACAAGGAAGCATAGGAGGAAAGGTGGAAGATGAATTATTCCTGCATTTGAGCTGGAGAAGGCATCAGAGAAGTTTGAACTGGATAGAATTTTGACTAGAGAAGAAAGGGAGGATGTACATTTAGGCATTAAATAACCCATTGTGGCAGGAGCCTGGTATTTGTGTCACTAGAGAGAGATGAGTTAAGAATATCAGGTTAAGGAAGGTGCCATAGACTGAACTGTGTCTCTTCTGAATTCATATGTTGAAGTCCTCACCTCAATGTGACTGAATGTGGAGGTAGTGCCTTTAAAGAGGTAATTAAGGTTAAATGAGGTCATAAAAATAGGGCCCTAATCCAATAGAACTGGTGTCCTAATAAGAGGAAGAAACACCAGGTCTCTCCCTCTCTCTACTTTTCTCTCTCTCTCTCTCTCTCTCTCTCTGTCTCCATATGTACACAGAGAAAAGGCCACGTGAGGGCACAGTAAAAAGGCAGCATTCTCTAAGCCAGGAAGAGAGGCTTTACCATTAATCAATGCTGACAGCACCTTGGTCTTGTACTTGCAGCTTCCAGAACTGCGAGAACATTAATTTCTATTGTTTAGACCACTCAATTTCTGGCATTTTGTTAGGGCAGTCTGAATAGAATAATATCGAGAGCCAGAATCTTAAGAATATTGAATACTATCTTACACAATTATAGAAGCAAGTATTGACTGAGCACAAATTACCAGTTCCTGTAGTAAGCTCCTTACATGCATTACAGTGCAAACCCCTCAAAACGCAGTGAAGCACTACAATGATCTCCTAGAAGGATAAGGACTTTGCCCTGAATCATGCAGTAAATGGAAAAACCAGGAGGCAAACCTAGGTTTTTCTGACCTAGAATCTGTGCTGAAACAAGGTTCAGAACACAGGCGATTTGATTCCAGGGTCTACGGCCTCGGTTCTTAATAAACAAACTTTATTCTAAATATGACAGGAGCTAGTTAAGATTTTTTAATAGGGGAGTGATAACATCATCTTTCAATTTTATAATGATACCTGGAAGAAGGCAGTGAGATGAGAAAGCCTGGAAACATCTAAACCAGTTAGGAAGGAAATTATTGGAATACATGCAATCATGAAGAGATGCTTAGCACTTGAACTAGAGCAGTCCATGGAGATTTCAAGGAGGGGCAAATTCCGTGGACATTTTAGAAGCACAACAGATAAAACCTGGTGATTGACTAAGAAAAGACGGTGCTATTAAAAAGTTAATAAAACACAACTAGGTGTCAATACAAAATTAGCATTTCTGTTGACCAGAAACATAATAGAAACATGAATGGGGATTAAAGCTGGAGGTTCCAGGTGTGGGAATAGGACTAGATGAGCAGGAAGTTGACTTCTGAAGGCTGAAGTTGACTGAAGCCAGTACATGAAAACTGGAGTTGAGGGAGGGAACACCTTGCCCATTAAAGGAAGCTACGACCTCTGACTAAAAGTGTGTCCCTGGTAATAAAGAGGGTAGAGGAGAACAGGCAGATCTGAGGAGAATGGGGAGGAAGTGTGTCAGTTTTCTGTGCAGTCTAACAACCTACCACAAAATTTAGTAGCTTAAACAACACACATGTATTGCCTTAGTTCTGCAGGTCAGAAGTCTGAAATGGGTCTCAGCAGCCTAAAGTCAAAGCATTAGCAGGGTTGTTCTCCTTTCTGTAGGTTTGGGGAAGGGTTCATCTCCTCGCCTCTTCCAGCTTGTAGGGGCTGCCTGCACTCCATGCCTTGTCACCCCTTCCTCCATCTTGAAAGCTGCCGGAAACCCAGTTGTTGAGTCCTTCTGCTATCCCATCACGTCACTCCGAGCTCCTCCTCTTGTTCGTCTTCCACCTTTAAGGACTCATGATTACATTGAGCCCGTCCAGCTACCCTGGGATAATCTCCTTATTTTAAGGTCAGCTAATCAGCAATCTTAATTTTTATCTGAAGCCTGATTCCCCAATTACGTAGGTTATACCCCCAAATTGCAGGGATTGGGACATGAGCATCTTTGGAGGGGTGCACGCCTCTGCCTATTGCAGGGCATGGGAGATAATGACTGATCAGTGTCTTGGAAGCAATGAGATGAAGATATTCATTAGGCAATTAAAATCTGGGGTCATTCACCCAATAACTATATATATATATATATATATATATATATATATGATCAAGCAGTTTAAAAAAATGGAAAAATATACTTGCCCTCATTGAATTTACGCTCTAATGCGAGTGACATGGAGAAAAACAGATAAATGAAGTATATAGTGTGTTACGTTAAATTCTCTAGGAAAGAATAAAGCAGAGAAAGAAGAATAGAGTGTTGGGTGAGGAGTAGAGGACTGCAATATTAAATAGAGCCCATTCCTGACTCACAATAAAGTGGTGTGTAAGCAGATGTGTAAGCGTGAGCCAAGATGTGTGAGGAAGGAGTATTTCAGGCAGAGGAAATAGCACGTGCAAAGAAAAATCTAGAGTTTGCCAGGACAGTTGGCAAAGCTGCAAGGAGAATCCTGAAGTTGAGGACAAGTGAGGAACTGACCTTTCTTCTGTGCTGCAAATTTCCTACTGGGGTGCATTGCGGGTCCACCCAGCTTTTTTCTTCCCCACAGATACGTCATCTTGGGAACCACAAGGGCTGTAAGATTATATGGAGGAAGGGGCAGAGTTGCTTTAACTGTAGCCTGACCTTGCAGCAAGGTATCTTCTTGCTCTAGGCTCCACTCAAAACTTCTGCTTCACATGATGAATGAGACGGAACATTATACTCAAGTATGGAATGTATTGCTTCTGAAGCATAAAGCAAGCTCCTCAGCATTGTTCTTCCTCAGTGGCAGGAGGTGCAAGGTACAATAACTTGTCCTTTATTTTGGAGGGATGTCTTGAAATGCCCAGACAGTGGAACCCATTAAGATTTCACCGATTTGGTAGGCCCTTGAATCTTTGTAGAGTTTATCTCTTAACCTCTTCAGGCATCCAGAGTACTTGCCACTTCTTAGTTAACAGGTCCAGTTAACAGGATGTCCTGTGCAGTAGCCAGCCTCCAAGGATGTCCCCAGTGGTTCTCTCTTTCCGCTACTCCTGCACGTGTGTATTCCCTCTTCACAATGAATAGAGCTATCATTCCCAAGTCAAGGTCATGAAAGTTTCTTCCTTACTTTCTTAGGGGATGCGAGCTGCTATGTTACAAAGACACTCAAGTAGCCCTTAGGAGAGATCCATGTGATGAGGAGCTGAGGTTTTCTGTCTGTAGCTAGCACCCTCTCACCAGTCATGTGTGTGAGCCTAGGTGAAAGTGGGACCTCTACCACCAGGCAAGACATCAGATGACTGCCGTCCTGACCAACACCTTGAATGTAAACTCATCAGAGACCCTGAGCCACAACCTCTGAGCTAAGGTGCTCCCAAATTCCTGACCAACAGAAACTACCTGAGATAATAAATATTTATTGTCATTTTAAGTCACTAAGCTTTGGGATCCTTTGTTACGCAGCAATAGATAATGCACCATCGATATACTGTACCCGTGTGCTGTTCTGTGCAAGTTCTAGATAGTCCCAGTCTCTTGGGGTATACAGTAACAGAGAGCAGCAAAATAAATACAAATTTGGGGCCAGACAGTGCATATGTACTGTCGTCCGTCCTGTGTGAATGTGAACTCTCTCTGATCCTCCTTCCAGACAGGTAATGACAAGACACAGTCATCACGTCAACAGCCATTTTCCATGTACCCAAAGTCGTTTTAATCAACTGTGGTAAAGATACCACAGCCTGTGCAACAGCTGCAATCAGGGCCACTCTTTAGCTAAGTTTGTAGTAATCTGCTGACATCCACCTTTATCCATCCAGTTTCGGGAGGGGCCAGACTGGTGAATTAAATGGAGAACATGCTGGCCACCATTACCCCAGCATCCTTTAAGTCTTCTAGTGTGGCACTCATCTTTGACATTCCCCTCAGGGTGCCATATTGTACTTGATGTTCTGTCTCAGCTGGAGAAGTCTCAGGGGCTTCCACTTGACCTTTCCTACTCTTATTCTGTGAATAGAGACCCAAATATGAAAAGTCTGATGAATGTCAAGTATGTCTGGGGCGGCCAGCCTCCAAGAGGGCTCCCAGTGACCCTTACCTCTTGCTGTTCATGTCCTATGTAGTCCCTTCCAAGAACTGACCAATAAGATATCGCACAAGTGACACTGTGTGATTTCTGCAGCTAAGTCATAAAGGGGACTGCAGTTTCCGTGTTTGTTCTTTAGGATTCCCCCCCCCCCCACCAGGGAGAAGCCAGCTGCTGTGTCATGAGCATGAGGAGAGTCCAGTGGAAAGGCTCACATAGAGAAGAACTAAAACGTTCCCCCAGCAGCCAAACACCTCGGCAGCCGTGTAAGTGAGTCACCTTGACGTGGATGCCCCAGTCCCACTCCTGTCCTGAGATCACTGCAGCCTCAGCTGACATCTGACTGAACCTCATGAGAACCGCTCAGCCAGAATTGCCCAGCCAAGCTGCACCCAAATTCCTGCCTAAAGAAGCTAGGATGTGATACATGTTTATTTTTATTCTAAATCATGAAATTTGAAGGTAATTGGTTATGTGGCAATAGATAATTCGTACAGGTTTTGATACCGGGAGTATGGTGCTACTCTAAAATTCTAAAAAATATAGGAATTGCTTTGAGTCTAGGCAGTGGGGAAAAGCAGAAGGCCTTTTTTTTTTTTTTTTTTTTTTTTGCGGTACGCGGGCCTCTCGCTGTTGTGGCCTCTCCCGTTGCGGAGCACAGGCTCCGGACACCCAGGCTCAGCGGCCATGGTTCACGGGCCTAGCCGCTCCACGGCATGTGGGATCTTCCTGGACCGGGACACGAACCCGTGTCCCCTGCATCGGCAGGCGGACTCAACCACTGCGCCACCAGGGAAGCCCCAGAAGGCCTTTTTAATTTTTTTTTTCACATCTTTATTGGAGTATAAATGCTTTGCAACGTCGTGTTCGTTTCTGCTGTACAACAGTGTGTATCAGCTCTATGTATACATATACATATCCCCACATAACCACATATCTCCTCCCGCTTGCGTCTCCCTCCCACCCTCCCTATCCCACCCCTCTAGGTGGTCACAAAGCACCAAGATGATCTCCCTGTGCTATGCGGCTGCTTCCCGCTAGCCATCCATTTTACATTTGGTAGTGTGTATACGTCAATGCTACTCTCACTTCATCCCAGCTTCCCCCCCATGCCCTCAATGCCGTTCTCTATGTCTGCGTCTTATTTCCTGCCCTGCCATTAGGTTCATCAGTACCGCTTTTAAAAATTCCATATATATGCATTAGCATACGGTATTTGTTTTTCTCTTTCTGACTCACTTCACTCTGTATGACAGATTCTAGGTCCATCCATCTCACTACAAATAACTCAATTTCATTTCTTTTTATGGCTGAGTAATATTCCATTGTGTATATGTGCCACATAGAAGGCCTTTAAAAGGAACGTTAGCGAAAGCCTAAATGGTAGCAAAGAGACTGTTAGTGGTGGTTCCAAGGAGACCAACAGTGAGGAAAGTGAGAAAAATATTGGAAAGTGCAGAGAAAGGGATCCCTGTGTAACATGCTATCTCCTGCAGTAATGCGGAAAGTAGAAAATTTCCTTAGTGAACCAGGTGATCTGGCTTAGAAGATTTCCAGGCACAGTGTTGAATGTGCCAGTTGGCTTCTTCTTGTCACCTGTAGTAAAATGCAAGAGGAGAGCAATACGCTCCAGAAATAACGGTTAAGCATAAAAGAGCTAGGCCTTGCTGATTTGGACAATCCCTAGACTTTCCATATGACAAATGATGTAAAAGCTAAGAAACGGCTTCCGCGTGAAGATTAAATACAGGGAAATGTAAAAACACATGATCTAAAGATGAAAAGAAGAATGTGACTGTAAAAACCTTAGAAAAATCAAGCAAGCAAAAGACCCTCTGAAGATTTTAAGGGTGTGTGCCTCATGGATCTTCTACTTTAGACAGAAGGGCTTCTAAGAATCTATAGTATGTTATGCTTCAGCAACCTCACTGGGAAGTCCAGTTAGAAGAAGGCTTATCTCCAAGAGAGCCACAGTCTGGCTATTTTCCAATAGATTAAACTCTGATAAGATTCACAGGAGACCCACAAAGTTGAAAAAATAATCATACTTATGGAAACAGCACCAGTTTAGACAGAAAGGAATACAGACAATAAAAATAAATGTTGCATTTTGAAACCTTAAATTTATATAGGAAGAAGGCTGAGAAAACTACCTAGCTGTAAACATGAGATACCTTTCATGGTAAAAGGAAGGGTGACAAAAAAAAACCAAGAGCTCAGAGAGCAGACCCAAAACTACAGTGAATCATCCCCAGGACTTAAGTCCTAAATCAAGGAACTATCAACACATGTCCCATTGTGTCCTTCTATATTTCAGAAATGTTAGGGACCCATAACTCCTGAATACCTCCTTTTTTACCAGTTTTGGATGGAAGAGATTATCGTGATTATCCTATCCTTCCCCACCAGGCTGTATGGACCAGGCAACTTGTCTCAGCTCCCAAGTCTTCAGAAACTACAGGCGAGGAAGCTCATACCCACCTAATTTAGATAAGGTTCATGGAGTTCAAGCTGATGCTATAATGGTTTGAGACTCTTAGGGCCTTTAGGCAGGGAATAAATAGATGTTACATGTAGGAGAGACTTATTATTAGAGGACAAAGGATGGTCTGTGGGACCTCCAAGATGGCAACCAGTGATCCCTGCCCTTGAGTAGTCCCATCCTACACTGAATGGGGCTGAACTGTGTGACCCACACAGTATTGTGGAAGTAATGATACGTGATTTCTAAAACTCAGTCATGAAAGGTATTGCAGTTCTGCCTGATCTCTTAGACATTCCACTTTGTGGGAAGCCAACTGCCATGATGTGAGGATACTCAAGCTGTCTGTGAACAGGCACACATATTGAGGAACTGAGGCTAGATACGTCCTTCCCAAGTCTCTGAATCCCACTTCTTTATGATCAGGGCCCTGACTTGGGCAAGGAGAATTTGGCCTTCTCTGAAGTTCAGCTACTCTCACAAATAAATTGTATATCTGGCCTTCAGGTTTGTTTGTTCCCTCATTGCAGAAAATGAGTTTTTGGGTTTTTTTTTTCCATGCTGCCTAGGAGAATTTTTGAGTCGCATACTTTGTCTTAGATTGCTGATTAATGGACATGAGCCTACATGTTCTTCAGTGTCTCATTGGTATTTACAAAGTGTTCAGTCTTTGCGATCCCATGTGTGTCAGTCATTCGACACTGGTTGCCCCAGGGGCTCCAGTTGGGTCAAGGGTAATTCTTTGTAGAAAGGGGCAACTGTCAACTTTAACTGACAATAATTTCCAGTAGCTGGGGAATGACTACACTGACCGGTTCAATGAAAGGAACCTAGGTAGGGTCTAATAGCATCCATTACAGGTACCAAAAACAAAAAAGCCTTTGGCAACATCATACTTAGTGGAGGAACTAGAACATTTCCCCTTTTAGACTGGCAACAAATTACAGATGCCTACTATCATCACTTTCGTTCAACGCAAAAAGGAGGTCCTAGTCAGCAAGGCAAGAAAAAGAAATGAAAGGATTGATAAAGTCGAAAAAAAACTATCGTTGTTCATAGCCTGCCTCATGTTTTATTCTACAGATAGCGCTTTTTTCTGGGGTTCTATAGCACAGTTTGCCTTTAATGCTCAAGACCTTTCTTTCTTGCTGTTACTAGTGATTTCTTCTAGGGCTTGTCTGAGTTCCTCACAGCATTTACTGAATCCCCTTTGGGCAGGTTGAGACTGTAATAAATGAATATGGAATTGAGCTGCTTAATTTTTGCCAGTCTAATATCTAATTCTTCATCTATATTCTGGAAGAAGAATGGCAATTTCTGTTGGGTAAAGCTCAGAAACTGCATGGAACGGGGCAGCCAGAAAAGAACATGCTACTGGTTTTAAATGAAGTCATCAGTGGTAAAACTGGATAGGAAAATTGGTTCCCTAAGTTGAAGCTGCTTTTAATTTTATCCTGGACTGTCTCTGCAGTTTTTCTGGACATCTTCAGTGGGAGCTGTCCAAGTCTGCTTGACTCAGAGTTGACATTGGAATGCTGTGTACAAAACCAGAGGAGGAAAAGGTGTATGATCATCAACTCTCTGGTTCATTTAGTGTCAGGATGACGAGCAGGGCTTCTGCTCAGGCAGAATGCCACACTCGCTGAAGGATGAACGACGTCTTCTCCTGAATCTTTTGGTGCTACACGTTCTGCAACATTGAGAGGCAGCCATAGGTGAGACTGGAGTCTAGACAGATAGAGGTCTGGTTCACATTAACCCCTTCTAAAGCAAACAACAGTAGAGCCCCAAGGCTGCTTCTATTTTCTTTGGTTTTCACTTGTGAAACTTGTTACTATAAAAAAAATTTTAAACATACAAAAAAAAAAAAAGAGAAGAGGATTATAAATATCTCTCTCCTAGATTTAACAATGAAGTCATTTGTTTCATCTATTTTTGGTAAATTTTTGAATATAAATTACAGACATCGTAACAAGATACCTGTAATTATTTCAGTATGCATCTCTAAATTTAAGATACTTTTCTACACAATCATAACAGCATCATCACTCCTAACAAAATTAATAATAGTTCCCTAAAATAATATTATTTCACATTACTCACATGTCTCCATTAGTTCATACAATGCTCTTTAAAGCTAGTTGCTTTAGACCATGGTTCAATCAATGACAATATATGGCATTTCTCTGAAGAATATGTTAATATAGAATATTCCTCTTCTCTCTCCTTTTTCCATTACAGTAATGTTTTGAAGAGACTGGATCAATTTTACTTTAGAATATCTGATTTTTTAAAAATGTGTATGATTGTTTCCTTGTGGGGATTATTTGACTTGTACCTTACTATACATTTTGGTACTTCCTGTAAATTGAAAGTTTAGGGGTAAAAATTTTATTTGATTAATTTGAATAAATTAATTCGATGGCAAAACACTTCTTTGTAAGAATACTTTAAGAATAAAGCTATGTATTTCTCATTGTATCACATCAAAGGGACGGGTGTCTAATTATTGTTGTTAAAATTGATCACTTGAGTAAGGTGTCACCAGTGGGTAATCTGTAGGCTCTGCTTTAGCTCTGTGTCCATTCAATTTTCTGTCAACCTTTTATCTAATGGTTAAGCATCCACTGAAAATCCTTGTGTGAGTCAATTAATTCATTAGGAGTTGCAAAATGATCATGTTCTGTTTTTTTGTTGTTCTTTTTCCTAACTTCTTGAGATGAATGGTTAGTTCATTATTTTTCAATCTTTTTAATGTGGCATTTAGTGCTACAAAATTACTATCTAAGAATTATACAAGCTTTGATATATAGCATGTTCATAATTATCATTCAGTTCAAATATTTAATGATTCCCATGATTTTTCTTTCTTAACTCATTATTTCCAAGTAAATTGTAAATCTTCAAATATTTCTTAGAGGAATCTATTTATTATTAATTTCTAGTTTAATTATATTCTGCTCAGCAGACACACATTTCTGTGATCCTGATACTCTGGTATTTGGTGAGACTTGCTTTCAGGCTTAGTTCATGGTGAATTTTTATAAAAGTTTTGTGCATGATTGAGAAGAATATCTGCTCTCTGATTTTTTGGTACAAGCTTCTGTGTATTACTAGTAAATTAAAATGTCAGTTAATTGTTTTATACATCCACAGCCTTAAAACTTTAAAAAAATCTAGTTCATTAGTCATCTGGGGAGGAGAATGTTAGCTCTCCCATGGTTGATATAGATTTGTCAGTATTTTTTCTTATACCAAGCATTGCTTTATATATATTCCTATGTTATATATTAGGTATTTACACATTTGGAATTGTTATGTCTATCTGGAAAATTATCCTTTTATCTGTAAGTAATGAACTGAATAAGTAGTGGTGGTGTCCAATACTTAGTTTTCCCTTGTTTAAGTCATCTATAAATTATGTTTCTCTTTTTTATACTTAAGGTTTATTTTTGTTTACCATCCCTTCCTTTAGGATTTAACTTCTTACTTCCTAAAGCATATCTTTCCAGAATTCTGCTAATGAGAAGCTTTTTGTGGTCACTATATATTTGTTTGTAAAAATGTCTTATTTTTCAGTGATAATTTCGTTAGGTACAAAATACAAGTTCAGGTTCTTCCTTGCTATATGACTTTGAGAATACTACTTTACTTCGATGTTCCTCAATTTTCTTATCAGTGAAATGAAAGTTTAAAATTGTACCTACATTATGGCCTTATGAGGCTTAAATTATGTCAGTTAAATGGGTTAACATTTGTAAGGTCCTAAAGAGTGCTGGCTCATGGTAAGTGCCATGTAAATGTTTGTTAAATAAAAATAAAATGTATGAATAAGGTGGGAGTTGTTTTCTCTTACTCCTTAAAGATAACATTCTACAGTTGTCTGTAGTTTATTGTTACTTTTGAGAAGTCTTTAGTTTATCTAATGGTCATTTATTTTTAGGAAATCTGTCTTGTCTCTCTGTTTGCATTTGAGAACATGTCTTTATCTTTGGTTTTCTATTGTGTTATCTCAGTATGGTTCACTTCTATTTATCCTGCTTGGTGTTGTACATTTTCAAATTGGAAATTCAGGTCTTTCATCAATTTGGGAAAGGTTCCAGCCATTTAATTTTTAATATTTTCTCTCAGTCATTATTTATTTATTTATTTAAAACATTTCTTTATTTTTGGCTGTGTTGGGTCTTTGTTGCTGCGCACGGGCTTTCTCTAGTAGTGGCGAGCGGGGACTACTCTTTGTTGCGGTGAGTGGGCTTCCTATTGCGGTGGCTTGTTGCAGAGCAAGGGCTGTAGGCATGTGAGCTTCAGTAGTTGGGGCACGTGGGCTCAGTAGTTGTGGCGCACAGGCTTAGTTGCTCCGCGGCATGTGGGATCTTCCTGAACCGGGGATCGAACCCGTGTCCCCTGCATTGGCAGGCGGATTCTTAACCACTGCGCCACCAGGCAAGTCCCTCTCTCAGTCATTATTGTCCCTCTCTGGAAATCTGAAGAGACATACGTTGGGTTTAGTCATTCCATCTTCTATGCCTCAACTTGTCTTCTGTATTTTCTGTTTATTTTTCTCTACAAAATTATATATAATTTTGTGAAATAAAGTCTTCTATTTATTAATCTCTGCTTACCTCTGTCTTTCCTGCTTTTAGCCAACTTAACTGAATTTTAAATCAATTATTTTATTTTTATTTATACAAATCAAAACCTTTGATTGTTTTCCAGATTTTCCAGAACTTTTATAATAGTATTTTCTGACTCACTTATGAGGAAATGTTTTCTTGTTAAGTTTTATGATTTGGATTATGAGGACTTTTTTTTTTTGGCCACGCTGTGTGGCTTATGGTATCTCAGGTCCTTGACCAGGTATTGACCCCAGGCCACAGCAGTGAAAGCCCAGAATCCTAACCACTAGGCCACCAGGGAACGCCCAAGCTTATTTTCAATTAAGTTTTATTTGTGGGAATCTTGTATGGCTGTATTATCTAGATCGAGTATTTGTCCCCCAAAGAGATTTTGAATTTGGAGTATTGTGCAGCCATAGACCAATTTTAAGTTACTTTCTGAGCTGAAATATTCCTGGACAACATAGATAGTGGAAATAAGAACTTCATCCTATGTGAGGAAAACCTCTTATCACAAATTCTCAAATCTGACTTTTTATTGATCCATCTAGACTCTGTGTCAAGACAAGACAAGCTTACTTATTTGTTTTTCGAGTGCTCGGCATATTTTCTTTTTATTGTATGCTTTCACTAAAGGTACAGCCATTTGAAAGTCTCAGTTTCAGTTAGTGACATCACACCAGTCCAAGTTATCATCTTTTGATTTGATGCCTTAAAGACCCAAGAATTTTGTTTTTATATCTTTATTGGAGTATAATTACTTTACAATGCTGTGTTAGTTTCTGCTGTACAACAAAGCAAATCAGCTATATGTATACATATACCCCTGTATCCCCTCGCTCTTGAGCCTCCCTCCCACCCTCCCATCCCATCCCGCTAGGTCGTCACAAAGCATCGAACTGATCTCCCTGTCCTATGCAGCAGCTTCCCACTAGCCATCCATTTTACATTTGGTAGTGTATGTATGTCCATGCTACTCTTTCACTTCGTCCCTGCTTCCCCTTCCCGCCGTGTTTTCAAGTCCGTTCTCTATGTCTGTGTCTTTATTCCTGCCCTGCCACCAGGTTCATCAGTACCGTTTTTTAAGATTCCATATATGTGTGTTAGCATACTGTATTTTTTTTTCTCTTTCTGACTTACTTCACTCTGTATGACAGACTCTAGGTCCATCCACCTCATTACAAATAATTCAGTTTCGTTCCTTTTATGGCCGAGTAATATTCCATTGTATATATGTGCCACATCTGTCGATGGACACTTAGGTTGCTTCCATGACCTGGCTATTGTAAATAGTGCGGCAATGAACACTGTGGTACATGACTCTTTCTGAATTATGAAAACCCAAGAATTTTGAAAGCAAACCCCACCCCCTAACACACACATGTCTTCTTCCAGGACAGCTGGGGAATATCCAACTCATTGGATTATTGGTCTTTTTTCGGAGCTCTTCTTTAGGTTTGGTCCATGGGGTTATCTCTTATTTTCTTGCAAGTACTAGTATGCTGCTGAGAGTATGTTTTATAAAGTTATTTTTAAACATTCTGCAGATTCCGAATGTTCAATCCAATGTCACTATGTGTTATATAAAAAATCAATCTTACAGTATTTTTCTTCTAAAATTTGCTTTAAAATTTATGTAAGGAAACTAATCTTGAGTTATTTGTAGTGACGCTGATGGACCTAGAGTCTGTCATACAGAGTGAAGTCAGAAAGAGAAAAACAAATACCATATGCTAATGCATATATATGGAATCTAAAAAAAAAAAAAATGGTACTGATGAACCTACTGGCAGGGCAGGAATAAAGATGTAGACATAGAGAATGGATTGAGGACGTGGGGTGGGGGAGGTGGAAGCTGGGGCGAAGTGAGAGTAGAAGCGACAAATAGACACTACCAAATGTAAAACAGTTAGCTAGTGTGAAGCAGCCGCATAGCACAGGGAAATCAATTCGATGTTTTGTGACAACCTAGAGGGGTGGGGTAGAGAGGTTGGGAGGGAGATGCAAGAGGGAGGGGATATGGGAATAGATGTATGCATATGGCTGATTTACTTTGTTGTACAACAGAAACTAACACAGTATTGTGAAGCAATTATACTCCAATAAAGATCTATAAAAAAGAATAGAAAACTAATCTTACATCACAACAAAGTAGGATTCACCCCAGGTTCACAAGGTTGCTTCAACATATGCACATGAATCAATGTGATGCACCACATAAACAAAAGAAAAGATAAAAACCACATGATCGTTTCAATAAATGCAGAAAAAGCATCTGACAAAATTGAACACCCATTCATGATTAAAAATTCTTACCAAAGTGGGTGTAGAAGGAACATATCTCAGTATAATAAAAGCTATTTATGACAAACCCACATCCAATATAATACTCAATGGTCAAAAGCTGAAGGCCTTCCCACTAAAATCTGCAACAAGATAAGGATGCCCACTCTCACCTCTTCTATTCAACGTAGTATTGGAAGTCCTAGCCACAGCAATCAGACAAGAAAAAGAAATAAATGGTATCCAAATTGGAAAGGAAGAAGTAAAATTTTCATTATATGCAAATGATATGATACTATATATAGAAAGCCCTAAAGACTCCACACAAAAACTACTAGAACTGATAAATGATTTCAGCAAGTTAGCGGGATACAAGATTAGCATACAGAAATTGGTTGCATTTTCTTACACCAAAAATGAAATATCAGAAACGGAATGTAAAAAAAAATACCTTTTAAAATCGCACCCCCAAAAATAAAATACTTAGGAATAAACCTGACCAAGGAGGTGAAAAACGTATACACTGAGAACTATGAAACATTAATAAAGGAATTGGAAGATGATTCAAAGAAATGGAAAGATATTCCATGCTCTTGCATTGTAAGAATTAATACTGCTAAAATGGCCATACTACCCAAAGTCATCTACAGATTTAACGCAATCCTTATCAAATTACCTAAGACATTTTTCACAGAACTAGAACAAATAACCCTAAAATTCATGTGGAACCATAAACGACTGAGAATTGCCAAAGTAATCCTGAAGAAAAAGAACAAGTCAGGAGGCATAACCCTACCAGACTTCAGACAATACTGCAAAGCTACAGTAATCAAAACAGCATGGTGCTGGCACAAAAACAGACATACAAATCAATGGAACAGAATGAGAGCCCATAAATACACACACACACCTATGGCCAATTAATCTTCAACACAGGAGGCAAGAGAATATACCATGGGAAATAGGCAGTCCCTTCAGCAAGTGGTGTTGGGAAAGTTGGACAGCTGTATGTAAATCAATGAAGTTAGAACACACCCTCTCACCATACTCAAAAATAAACTCGATATGGCTTAAAGACCTAAACATAAGACATGAAACCATAAAACTCCTAGAAGAGATCATAGGCAAAACATTCTCTGACATAAATCGTACCAATGTTTTCTTAGGTCAGTTTCCCAAGGCAATACAAATAAAAACAAAAATAAACAAATGAGACCCAATCAAACTTATAAGCTTTTGCACAGCAAAGGAAACCATAAACAAAACAAAAAGCCAACCTACAGAATGGGAAAAAATATTTGCAAATGATGCAACTGACAAGGGCTTAATTTCCAAAATAGATGAACAGCTCATACAACTCAACAACAAAAAAAATAAACAACCCAATCAAAAAATGGGCAGAAGACCTAAATAGACATTTCTCCAAAGAAG
Organism: Delphinapterus leucas; assembly: GCF_059928025.1. Lineage (NCBI taxonomy): Eukaryota > Metazoa > Chordata > Mammalia > Artiodactyla > Monodontidae > Delphinapterus > Delphinapterus leucas. The sequence goes on along the minus strand of NC_143130.1, from coordinate 6,316,895 downwards.
AAATACACATGGCCAACAGACACATGAAACGATGCTCAACATCGCTAATTATAAGAGAAATGCAAATTAAAGTTACAGCGTGGTACCACCTCATACCGGTCAGAAGGGCTATCATTAAAGTCTACAAATAACAAACTCTGGAGAGGGTGTGGCAAAAAGGGAACCCTCCTACACTGTTGGTGGGAATGTAAGTTGGTGTAACAACCTACATTCTGAGAAACAGTATGGAGGTTCCTCTGAAACTAAACTAGAATTACCATATGATCCAGCAACCCTACTCCTGGACATATATCCAGACAAAACTATGACTCAAAAAGATACATGCACCCCTATGTTCATAGCAGCACTATTCACAATAGCCAAGACATGGAAGCAACCTAAATGTCCATCAACAGATGAATGGATAAAGAAGATGTGGTACATATATACAATGGAATACTACTCAGCCATAAAATATGAAATACAGCCATTTGCAGCAAGATGGATGCAACTAGAGATTATCATACTAAGTGAAGTAAGTCAGAAGGAGAAAGACAAATATCATATGATATCACTTAGATATGACACAATGAACCTACCTGTGAAACAAAAACATAATAGCAGACTGGTGGTTGCCAAGGGGGAGGGGGTTGGGGGAAGGATGGAGTGGGAGGTTGGGGTGAGCAGATGTAAACTTGTATATATAGGATGGATAAACAACAAGGTCCTACTGTATGGCATAGAGAACTACATTCAATATCCCACGATAAACCATAATGAAAAATAATATATTAAAAAGAATATATATATGCGTATGTATAACTGAATTACTTTGCTATAAAACAGAACTTAACACAACATTGTGAATCAACTACACTTCAGTTTAAAAATATTGAAAACTGATCTTAATTATATATTTTCTTTTTTAAATTAAATTAAATTATTTTTAACATCTTTATTGGAGTATAATTGCTTTACAATGGTGTGTTAGTTTCTGCTTTATAACAAAGTGAATCAGTTATACATATACATACATTCCCCATATCTCCTCCCTCTTGAGCCTCCCTCCCACCCTCTCTATCCCACCCCTCTAGGTGGTCTCAAAGCACCGAGCTATCTCCCTGTGTTATGCGGCTGCTTCCCACTAGCTATCTATTTTACATTTGGTAGTTGTATATTTTCTTATGATCAAGAAATGATTAGCTCTTGAAGAAATGCTGTGCCATATCACAGAATGCCAGAAAGTCAAAGAACAATTGATGTAAGCAAATCAGTTGCCACCTAACCCTCTCACTGATAGATGTCATCTAATCACTGATCAGTGATGTATGTTCTATAACTTGATTTATACGTCCAATAAATATTTGATATTGCGTTGTTTGTAATTTTAGGATTTCAATTCTGCCATTCCATCAACAGGTGGTGCCATTGTACTATAGTTTGAATTTTGTGGGGGGGCAGGGGAAACCCTTTTGGATTAGTTGCACCTATAAGTATCTCCCCTTTTCTAGAGGCTTCTGTCATTGCCTTTGTACCTTAAGAACTTTGATTTTATGGTTTCTTTTAAAAAATTTTATACTGTTAAAATTATCTTGTGGAATAAACTTGGCTGGATTCTTCTAATATATATTATACTTCTAGAAATTGCAGGACATATGTGTGCTATTTTGTTTACAAAGCAATTAATAACCAAAAATAATAGCTATGTATTCTTATATCTACAGGACCAATGAATGCTTTCTAATTTTAAATTATCACAAGTTCTCATTTTATAAAGAAAACTACAGGCCAATATCCCTGATGAATATAGATGTAGAAACACTCAATAAAATACTAGCCAACGGAATTCAGAAGCACATTAAAAGAATCATTCACCATGAGCAAGTGAGATTTATCCCTGGGATGCAAGGATGGTTCAACATACACAAATCAATCAATGTGATCCATCACATTAATAGAATAAAAAAAAAGAATCATATGATCATCTCAATAGGCACAGAAAAAGCATGTGACAAAATTCAACATCGATTCATGATAAAAACTCTTAAATTAGGCATAGAAGGAACATATTTCAACATAAAAGGCCATATATGACAAGGCCACAGATAATTTTATAATATTTAAAATACTCCTTTGTATTTGTAACAAAAACTCTTCATTTTTTTTATACTGAGAAAAGCAAGTCAATACCCAATGCCTATTTGTGTGTGTATGTTTTTTTAACGATGCTTTTAAATATTACATTGGTCACAGCTCTGTCGAAAGATCTGTTTCTAGTTAAGTGTTCCCAGAAATAACACCACTGGGAAGATTCCTTCATGTTGCAGCAAGTCATGCAGGGTCAGCTTGGAATGGAATGGGCAACCCCATATGCACTGGCATAAAGAGAATGAAAGGCTTTATCCCCTTCCGTGTCCTGCCTTTGGTTCACTATGTAAACTGGCAAAGCTATTTCCTCAAGGGTGCTTGTCAAAGTCACAGCATGATCACAGAAGGTGGTAATAAGGCGTTGGGACTCACTGACAGAGAGATTACTTTGAGGCTTCTTGTGATTCTCTTCAGTGATTTCAGGAACAGCTAGCTCTTCTTTTTTTTAATAAATTTATTTATTTATTTATTTTTGGCTGTGTTGGGTCTTCGTTGCTGCGTGTGGGCTTTCTCTAGTGGGGGGCTACTCTTTGTTGCGGTGCGCGGGCTCCTCATTGCGGTGGCTTCTCTTGTTGCAGAGCACGGGCTCTAGGCGCACAGGCTTCAGTAGTTGTGGCGTGTGGGTTCAGTAGTTGTGGCTCGAGGGCTCTAGAGCGCAGGCTCAGTAGTTGTGGCGCACGGGCTTATTTACTCCACGGCATGTGGGATCTTCAGGGCTCAAACCTGTGTCTCCTGCATTGGCAGGTGGATTCTTAACCACTGCACCACCAGGGAAGTCCCAGGAACAGCTACCTCCTAAGAGGCCCCATCTCCAAATAGGCCTGGTTCTTTCTAGTAGATTCAAGCTGCATCTTGCAGCTCATTCAAAGCACAGGCCTTTTCTTCCTTTATCAGACCCAGCACGTTCCTGACTGTGTTATATTGTGACTTATCCTTGTTATAGGCCTGGACACCTGAGAGGAGGTGGGACAGATCTTGGGAAGGCACTAAAAAACTTAGTAACTAAGGAAGGAATAAAATGACCCTCATGTGAACAAATACTCTACTGCTCTAGAGATCAAAGGACTACACCATAAAATAAGATACTGCTTTCCTTCCTACTGGCAATAATTTTAAACCTTTATAGCTATTTTGATGAATTGTTACACATTTCTTTGGACAATTTGTCAACACGCCTCAAAAGTCTTACAAGAAGCACCTATGCTTTGATACAGCATGTGTGCTACTATAAATTATCCTAAGGAAATTATCAAATAATTGATAATTATCTAGTGTGCAAAAATATATATGTAAGGATTTTTTTGAGGGCAAAAACTGTACAAAAATAGGAATTGGTTAAATAAATTATGGAGCATTTATTAACACAAAACTATACAGTAACTAATGTAGATGAAGTAAAAGTATATTTATTAATATAAAGATATTCTTGGTATTACTGAAAGATAAAGGGTAGGTTATTAAATGTGTGTGTGCATATGTGTGTGTGTGCATATATCTGCATAGGAAAGAAACCAAGTTGAGCTAGCTAAAGCAAAAGAAAGGGAATTTATCATAAATAAAGAGATGTCTCCAAGATAGCAAAGCTACTTTTTAGGAGAAACTTCTTAGGAAAAGGCTAAACCACATATTAAAAACTTATAAGCATTCTTCATCTCTCATCTCTGTTTCTCTATTCCTATGTGCTTACTCCATGATCCATGTGATGAATTTGTTTATCCTAGAACTCCCAATTTTATATATTAAAGTCCAGCTACACCTAGAAACTGCCTGGTGTTCTGTAAATTCCAGCTCCAAATTCCTAGAGAGATTTTGGTCTAAGAATACATGAATATATGATGTCATTCCTTAGTGTATTAAGTATGGCCAGAGGAGTAAAATTGTGTCAGACAAATGTGGCTGCCAGGAACCCACTAGGTTTAGAAAGTTGATGTCATCACTTGAAAAAGGGGAATGATTATGGGTGGGCAGAAAACCCACGGGAGGTATCATAACATATGTAGATGTATTATTAATAAAAAGCTGAATCACCTATTGGTCTTCATTCAAATAAATGGCAGTATAAAATTCTCCAACAATTTGAAAATACATTTTAAAGTTTATAGTGACATACTCAGCACACGTTTCTTAAAGTTACCCCCACCATACATACACCCCACACCTGATACTAAAAACTTTATCCTTCCTCTTTCCAGATCATCTAAATTCTCTCTCTATACAATCTTCTTTTTCTCTTCCTTCCATATCCCAGATCTATTTCATTCTCTTTCAATGCCCTTTCTGATGTAAATCATTCAAATCAGACTTGCTTCTTTTTTAAAAAAAATGTGGTAAGAACACGACACTAGATCTACTCTCAACACCTCAAATGTTTAGGTGCACAATGTAGTATTGTTCATTATGGGTATGGTGTTGTACAGCAGATCTCTAGAACTTATTCATCTTGTGCAACTGAAATTTTATACCCATTAAACGGCAACCCCTCATTATCCTTTCCCTGCAGCCCCTGGCTACCACCATTCTACTCTTTGTTACTGAGTTTGACTATTTCAGATACCTCATGTAAGTGGAATCATGCAATATTTCTCCTTCTGTGACTGGCTAATAAATGGAAAGATATCCCATGGTTGTGGATTAGAACACTTAATATTGTTAAAATGTCCATACTACCCAGAGAGATCTATAGATTCAATACAATCACTATCAAAATCTCAATGGCATTTTTTACAGAAACAGAAAAAAAAAACCCCCAGCAAAACTCTAAAATTTATATGGAACTACAAAAGGCACTGAATACACAAAACAATCTTGAAAAAGAACAAACCTGGAGGGATCACATTTCCTGATTTCAAAATACATTAGAAAGATACAGTAATTAAAACAGTATGGTACTGGAATAAAAATAGACTTATCAGTCAATAGAATAGAATGCATATACTGTCAACTGATTTTCCACAAGGTACCAAGAATACAATTGGAAAAGGATAGTCTCCTGAACAAATAATGTTGGGGAAACTGAACATCCACTTGCAAAGGAATGAAACTGGGCCCTTACACCATATACAAAAACAATTCAAAATGGTTTAAAGATTAAATGTACGACCTGAATCTATAAAACTCCTAGAAAAAAACATAGGGGAAAAGCTTCGTGATATTGGTCTAAGGCAATGATTTTTTGAATATGATACCAAAAGCACAAGAAATAAAAGGAGACAAGAGGTAAGTGATATTACCATCTTGCTTCCTTCATGTCTCCTGTCTCCTACGACTGTACCCTGCACCAAGGAGTTCCTCTGACACATTCTGAGCCAGCACAGAACTACTGATGTTTTATTTTTTCCCTGCCACATATGTAGGGGAAAAAATTGAAAGATATAAAATAAAGCCTTACTACTGTTTATCACTAGAATGTGAAATTATGGATAATTAAAAAATGCATTTTATTTTTCTTATCTGTTTTTCTACTTTCTTAAAATGATAAGTATGCATTAGTTGTAAAAATAAATTAAAATCCATGTATGGAAAATAAACATATAGATACTTATCTTGTGCCAATGATTCTCATTAATATTGCTAACCTATTTTAATTTCATCTCTATTTTATCCCAAGCAGATCAAAGCGTTCAAATCAAATACCTAGCAAAACTCCTTACTTATAAGAGTGGTTTAATAAATAATCATTTTAAAAATGAATAAGTGAATACACAAATGCATAAAATAAAACTTAATTCTATAGTTTACATGGCAGTCAAAACAGAAATACCTATAGAAATCATGTAACCAGGGCTAATATTGCTTTAAGTCACAAAAAGAGCTAATGTAACCATTATATAAAATTGATTTCTACCAAGAAGTAACTCCATCATTTTGCAAAATGTTATCAAAAATTATTATCCTATACTCAGCCGGAGTTGGATAAGGGTTTAACAAAATCCACTGTTAGAAATAATATAATGTACCAAGCTAGAAGCTATCCACTTACTGTGGAGTTCTGTTGTTATATGTTGTTAAAAATTGAGTTTTGTATTTTGTTTTAGGACTTTACTTTCAATATACTTTTTAACATTGTGAGAAATCTTGGAATGAAACTGGACCCTTATCTTACACCATATGCAAAAATCAGCCCAAAATGGATTTGAGACTTGGGAATTTTCCACTGGGGCATCCACCTGTCTTCGTCCCTGGCAGCTGTCCCTCCGCCTTCTGTTTTATTTGACTTTAACCAGTAACTATTCCTCTCCATTCCTCCTGATAGAATCAAGCTGTGTGAACAATGGCTGCTAACATGCAGGAACAATTCCTTCACTCCCAGCACTAGCTGACTTTGGTGATGTTCCCCCCCTAGATCCTTGTAAAACATCCTGCCTTTCTTTCCAAGAGAAGACACCTCCTGGAAGCCTTCTCTTGCCAGGCATTGATGAACAAAGGCTTAGGCTAAGAGTGTTCTGGCATAGTTTCTTCCAAAATATGAATAATGATTAATATTAAGGGAATTCAGTTAAAAGAGGACATTCTTAAAACATCTGCTGATAGAACAAGGCTTCTATCTGATGTCAAGGAGTGGGTCTTAGAATAGTAGAACCGACTCAGTATAGGCATGATATCATTATTTTCAATATGTCTATATTGCATACAAAATGTAAGATTAGGTACTCAACACCAAGAAAATCACTCATAAACCATCTTCCATTGCTCTTGGTAGCAAGAGTAGAAACTATTTGCCAGACAGCAGACCTCCAACCAAAAGATAGGTGTTCTAGCCTGCACTAAACTTTTGTGAATTCGGACCTTGTTGGTAGCTTAAATGAACTGAATTTTACTCTTGAAGTGGGGAAGGGTGTCCTGAACTGTGTTGGTGATTAAAAGGACAATTACATAAATAATTTGAGTACAAAAAAGAAGGGGCTAGCACTCTAAGAAAGGCCAAAGTCAATCAGATTCTTCAGAGGAGGAAGATATAGTATGTGGTTGGGAAGATCGTTTCATTCACAAGAGCCAAGATATGGAAACAACCTCAACCGACGAAGATAAAGAAGATGTGGTATAAACATGTACACAATGGAAAATTATTTAGCCGTGAGAAAGAAGGAAATACTTTCAACTACAGGGGTGGACCTTGGAGGTATTATACTAAGTGAAATAAGTCAGACAGAGCAGGACAAATATTGTATGATTTCAATAAAAAAGCTGAAATCATAGGAAGAGAGAGTAGAATGGTGGTTACCAGGGGCTGGGGGTGTGGGAAATGGGACATGTTGGTTAAAGAATACAAACTTCCAGTTATAAGATGAATAAGTTCTGGGGGTCTAAAGTACAGCATGGTGATTATAGTTAATAATAATCTTTTATATGTGTGAAAGTTGGTAAGAGAATAAATCTTAAATGTTCTCACCATGAAACAAAACAATTATGTGATGTGATGGAGGTGTTACCTAACACCATGGTGGTAATCATTTTGCAATATGTAAGTGTATCACATCAACACGTTGTACACTTTACATTTACACAATACTGTGTGCCAGCTGTGTCTCAATGAAGCTGAAACAAAATGAAAAAGCAAAAAAAAATGTATTTTTAAAAAGCTTCCCATGGTGGGTTGGCATTTGAAGGTTGAATAGAACTCCTAACACTCCATTCCAAAATAGAATCTGACAAGGTGGCTTGTTCTCTATTGTATTTCCCATGCCTAGTATAATACTGTCACACAGTAGGTCCTCAGAAAATATTCTTGGTTGAATAAAATAAAATTTTTTTGGAGAAATTTAGATATTTCAGAAGGTAATTTTTAGAAGCTCTAAAATTTCCCATTACCTTATAGCAATATGAATTTCTGAAATTATATCTACAGGGAAGATGACATTATGCTTCTTTAAATTTTTACTAATACTTTGATTTTTGATCTTTCCTATTTAAAAATGTTCACCTATCTTTTTGTAAGTCAGGAAGCTTGAATGCTCAGGCTCCTTTATTTCTCTACCTCATGGATTTTGACGATAAACTCCATTCTGGGGAAAGAATAGTTGAGCTTAAACTTCAAATAGAATCTCATGAGTCATACACATGTCTGCTAACAGGAGGGAGACAAGGAGAGATGTACAAGTACAGAAGATAATGGGGAGGGAGTTGCTTACTTTATTTTCTTCTCCTCTCAATCAGGAAGTAGTTGTTCCTTCCCCACTTTTATTTTTTTGAACAATATATTTCACCGACAAGAAGAAACTTAAGGATGAGTCAATTTCAGGAAGCAGGAATTTGATTTTTTAAATACTTACTTCTTTATAGTTAGCAGAGATCCAATGGTGACATTTAAAAATGATTCTGTTTCTGTAACTTGGCTACTCTTTAAAATAAAAGGACGATGTATGTGGAATGGTGTACACCTACACAATAATTCATGTCAACCATGCACTTACTACAAACTCTCAAACACTTCCTCACGTAAATCAGTTCTAAGACCTAAGAATCTCACTCATTAAAATTTACTTGAGGTTCCTGTAACCTTTTCTCAGGAAGCAACAGCAGGTATAAAATGTGCAGATTTTTTTTCTAAGGTGTGTAAAGCTTTAATTCCAGTCTATAAAAGAAAATATTTTCTGGTGGGTAGTTGAAAGCCTGGCAGAGGGTGGGGCGGAAAGTCATGGAATTTTGGAAGTACCACATGGTAGATTATGGCAAATTAGAAATTTGTCAAAGAATACTGATGGAGTAGATGCCAGGCGGAGTCAGATTTTCCCAGTGCTTGGGCAATGATCTGGTTATAAATTAGGCTCCTTTGAAAACTGCACTAACATTTTTGGTCCCTAGGTTATTAGAATTCACTTCTCCCAAATGCAGCAATGATAATAGTCAGTTCGCATATGGTGTAGCTGGTGTTATACTATTTATTGCTAGTGATAATTTCATAAACTGGGTGTCAAGTGTTTGGAAAAATCTCATATCATTCTTTTGTTTAGTAACTACCAATGACTCTGTTTCAGATACAGAATAAAAATTCTGAAGCATGACATGCAAAGCCCCCTGGGGTCTGGTATGTTGCTTAGATCTTACCACCTCATTCTACTACTCACCTAGCTCCTACATCAAGATTCAGATCCATGTCTCCCTTCTTTATTCCACTGCTGTACCTTTAGAGTCGCTGTTACTGCATTCATCACAGTAAATACTTATTCAGAAGTTAATCTCCCTGAGGGAAGGAGCTATGGTTTACTAATCTTTGTATCAACAGCACCCAGGACATAGTTGGAGTGTCATAAATGTTTGTTGAGTTAATAAATTTATTCTCAGTCTTTAAAAAAAATAAAGCATAATTTGACATATGAGGTAGGCAGACTCTAAGAAGGACCCTAATAATCCTCACCTTTGTGTTCTCCCCTCCCCTTTAAATGTGGTCACACCTCTGCATGTCATGAGATACCACTCCCATGATTATATTATCATGATTATGTTACATGGCAAAAGGGAGATGATCTGGTTGGGCCTAATCTAATTTCACAAGCTCTTTAAAAGCAGAGTGTCAACTGACTGGCGGGAGAAAAGGAAGTCAGAGATCCCAAGTTTGAGGGACATTGGATGCATCATTATTGGTTTTGAAGATGGAGGGGACCCCATGCCAAGGAATGCTGGTGACCTTGGGGAGCTAATGGTGGCTCCCAGCTGACAGCCAGCCAGGAAACGGGGACCTCAGTCTTACACCCACAAAGGAACTGGATTCTGCCAACAACCTGAATGAACGGGGAAGTGGATTCTCCTCGATCCTTCAGATAATGGACCAGCCCGCTGATACCTGGATTTCAGCCTTGTGAGAACCTAAGTACACAATCCAGTCACGTCGTCCCAGACTTCTGACCTACCCAACCAGGAGATAACCAATGGGTACTGTCGAAAGCCAGTAAGTTTGTAGTAATTTGCTTTGCAGCAACAGAAAACGAGTAGAGCTAGTGTGCAACCTCATCAGACAAATTAGATACATATATTCTCCTCTGTTTTGGTTTATTAATTTAATTAATGGAAAATAGGTGTACCCACATCCAGTTTATGCTGGTTAACTAGGTAACAATGCTTAGTCCAAGGCAGTTTGGTCATTTAAAATAAAGTAACAAACTGTTATCAAATATACTCCACATTTCATGCACTAGGTGGGGTTCTGGCTGAAATTCAGCTCTGAGTATAATATTCAGAGTCAGAACAGCTTGATGTTCTAGCTCACAATAGCAGGGACATCACTGCAGACAAACATTTGATGTCAAAGAAGTCAACACGATAGCCTTTACGTTTGAATATTCAGGGGGCTTCTGCTGTAGCAAGTACATTTGTTTTATAATTACTGAGGTTCTGTTCGGTTCTGTGTCAAATACGCCCGACATTTAAAATTTTAAAAAATTTTTGGAAAATATCTTCTCTTATTTTTAAGAAATAGACCTAAATGTTTCTAATACTAAAAAAACAAACAAAAAACTCCATTTATGACGATTACGAGATAACTGGAAATTCGAATACTGGATATTTAATAATATTAAGGAATGTTTTAGATGTAATATTGTATTTGGTTTTGTTAAAAGAAGAAAATCATTCCTTTTAGAAATTCATATGTAAATACATATAGATGATATAAGGGATTTGCTTTCAAATAATACTGGCTGAAGGGAAGTGGATGGCAGTTCGGATAAGGCCATGGGTTGGCTATAGGTTGATGATGGTTGGACTAAGTGATGGGTACCTGGGAGGTTATTTTTTAAAATGCTGTCTTTGATACACCCAAAAGGATATTTACTAATTTTTACATAGCACTTATAACGCTTTAGTGTTGGTAGTTTCAGGTTAACTGGTTGGTTGTATAGCTAGGAATGAAAGTACTAATGAATTCTTTAGGTTTGGAATTGGTGAAGAAGGGACTTTACGTTAAGTAAAGTATGCTTCTATTGAAGCCATATATATATATATATATATATATATATATGCACTGTACCCTAGCAGCCGGAAAACATTCATATGATATTATCAAAACGCCGAATTTATAGTCCCTTTAATATCTTTGGACTAGAAATAGCAGGCAACACATGATGATCACTCATGACTGTGGTGAACTCCTCCAGTATTTATCTCAGAGATTTAGAGTACACTAAATCGTGATAGGCCCCATGGTGTGCACAGAAGCTAAAATACCTGGACATTTCAGCTGGGTAGCCAAGACCTACCTCTAATACACATAGCACTGGCCATGAGGTAGGCTGGCCCTACAACTGCACTCTTACATCTGTAGGGTGTGCTGAGCATCAGAAGAAAATTTCTAAGACCGAGAAGAGCTTATTACAAAGACTTTTCTAAGAATATGCACTGTGTGTGGTTGGAATAAATATTTTTGAGTGACTCCTTGATGGTGAGAATAGGAGTGAGATCCCTAGAGGGCAGGCCATACCGCAGGGCTTGTGTTTTGGGGAGCGGGGCTGGACAGTTTTGGAAAGAGTAGAACAGTGGCTGAGCTCTGTGGTCCTCCTGTATTCTTCCCCTGTAACACATCAGTCTCTCCTTTACAAAATGGTTGAACGAATTTTTAACTAGTATGATTTAGAAGGCTGCCAAATCGTTAGACTGCCAGGGGTGCGCGCGTACACGTTGGCCCATAAATTGATAAGAAACCAGTAAATGCTCTACGGCATTTGGGAACAAGACTGAAACATGAAGAACATACAGGATTCAGAGAGTTAAGACCATGGTAAGTCGTAAAAGTCAGTACAGGAGGTGTTGAGACTTGAGGTAGACATCAGAAGAAGTGGAGAAGTAACATTTTCCTGCAGGGGTAGTTGTTCTGCGGGGAGATGCATGGCAGAGTGGGGACCAATGAAAGAGAAGCCCAGCTGGCATCGGGGCTTTGGATGGGGATGTGAGCAAATGTGATGAGACCGGCTGGTGGAGAGCCTGAATTCCTGCCGGGGGAGGTTTTAGAGTTGATCTAGTAGACAATAGGGAGCCGCTTGCTTTAGCAGCAAGTGAGTAGCTGAAGAGTTTTAGTTTATTAAAGAAGATTGGCACTGGAGAAGTGTTTCCCAAACTGGTCTGAGAAGAATCCCTCGGGGACAATTGTGAAAAGCGCACATTGGCAAGTCCCTCTTCTAGTGCTGGTGTTTTAGTGGACTTGGGATAAAAACAGGGTTTTTATAAGCTCTCAGGGTGAGTCGTTTACACATAACTCTCTTCTAGGTAGTTAGAAAATGAATCTAGTAACAGATTTAGTGTTTGCTGTGACTTTCAGTGGGATTAGGCAGAAAAGGCAAGGGTGGTGTGGAAGAAAGAACTTCGGTGAGCTTCATTTAACCACTTTGACATTTTCCAATTAATGGCTTTAAATGCTTCCCCTGACTTTTTGAGTCTTTTCTCTTACTAACAAGTTTCTGAATTGTGGTATATAGAAAAAAAGAAAACGTATGTTTAGCTTAAAAGAATATATTCCAAGATATTGCTATCATTACCAGGCAGTTTATAATGAAATGTCCAGTCTTTGTTCTAACCCATTACATTTATTTCTGAAATCAACTGAGGATTTTCTAGTTTTGACCAGTAGAGAGAGCTATAACTCTTGCTATAAATAGTCGTCTTTTTTTCCAGGCAGAAATACCAACACCAACCTATAGTATATTACTGAACTATTATACCCTAGAATTTATAATAAATATCCTAGAAGTGAAATGTGGTATATCCTTCATAATTTATAACTTGGGTCTTGCACATACATTGTTTATGTTCCTTTTTACGTATCTCCCAGTATGAACTCCTTTGCTAGTCAAAATGGACTACATTACCAGGATATTTTTGGCCCTTTCTTTCCCATCCACATTTATGTAGGCCTTCCCCCTTTTCTGGAACAAAAATGGTTATCATTTGTCTAAATTTCACTTGTTTGCTTGAGACCTAATTCAGAAACAACTCTTTAATGAATCCTTCTCTGATCTCCCACCTCTCAACTTGTATTACACGGTATCTCGAAACCTGAATCATAAGCACTTTGATTGCAGAGTTTTTGCCTTGTCAACTCACAGTGGTTGTTAAATCAATGAAATGGTCAAAATGTAATATGTGGTTAAATTATTACAATACAAAGGATTACTACTTTTAAACACAGTAATAAATTATCTACATCAGTATTGCACTAATGTGTTGACAGTGAATTTTTAGTCATTCCAAAAAAGAAAATGGTTGTAAGAAAGAACTCTGTGCTAATTAGAAACTTAAGGATTTAAAAATGAAAATTGGAGGGAACATTTGAAAGATATTCAAGTGTCTTAAAATAACTCTTTCAGTGGTTAAGAAACATTATGTGGTTAAGAAACTTCCCTTGCAGAATGATTATGGATTTCTTTCAAGGAAAAAAAGTGTATTGTAGAAGATGTACTGTGTTGAATCAAGAAATAAGTTATACAAAGATGGTACCTATGCTACTCATTGTACTTTGCCTTTGAAAAGGACAGAAAAAGTGTTGTATAAGAACTACTCTGTTTAAAGAAATAAATTCTGTGTACTTAATCTTAAATATCTATAAGACTGGTTGCCTTAAACCAAACCTAGGGTATTTCTCTACCAATTTCTTAAGCTTTTTGACTTACTAACCTAGAAAAGATAGCGCAAACCTTCATAATTTTTCTCTATCAAAATGTAAATACTGTATAGTTTTTAAAACCTCCTTTAAACAGTTGAAAGGCATATGTTGGAAAATCTTATGACCAAGTTCCATTATACTCAGTGTGAAATGACATTAGTATGTAGAGAGATGAAATTATACTGATACAGCCAACTTAAAAGCATAGTAGTCTAAAACAATTGATTCACACACACACACACACACTCACAAGTGACAGAAAGGTGAAAACAATTTAAATCTCATTAGTAACAAATATACTTTATAATAACAATGTGATAAAATTCTTCACCTATTAGCTACAATGAAAAAAAAAAAGATACTGCTCACTATTGGCAATACTTATAGACTGTTGGTGGGTGTGAGAACTGGTATACTCTCTCTAGGAAGGATCTTGGTTATTACAGTATATTACTTGTATATTACTTGTATATATATATATATATATATATATATATATATACACTTGTATATTGTATATTACTTGTATATTACAGACCTTAAAAATATTACAATATTTACTTGTATATTACTTGTATATATATATATACACACTTGTATATTGTATATTACTTGTATATTACTTGTCTATTACAGACCTTAAAAAATTCTACACTTTACCTAGTAAGAGCCCTTTAATAAATTCTTGCTAAGAAGGTATACAGAAAATCATACAAGGGCCAATGTGCAGATAATCCCATTACATTTTGAGGAAGGAAGGGGTGTTCACGGTTCTTGATGACGGGGTCGGAAGTCACTCTCGGAGCCCCCTTACTGGCCTCTTCTGCTCTTGGTCAACAGGCAATATGGGCCCAAGGTATGCCTTTTCACATGGGATTCTTTATTTCTGGCCCCTGCTGTTGCCTCCCATTGAGATCAACTCCCCCTGCCCCCCTTCCCTTGTATCTTAATCCTCAGCCCTCCTGTGTGGATGACATTATGGGGGTCATAGCACTCCTGGGTGGCTTATAAACAAGACACACTTATTTTTCACAGTTCTGGAGGCTGTAAGGCTGAGGTCAAGGCACCTGCAGATTCTGTGTCTGGTGAGGGCCCTCTTCTTCGTAGACGACATCTTCTCACTGTGTCCTCACATGGTAGAATGGGTGAGGGAGATCCATGAAGTCTGGAGACTCTTCTTTTCTGGGGGATGGGGGGGGCGTGTCTCGTGTGGGATCTTAGTTCCCTGACCAGGGACTGAACTTGCGCCCCCTGCAGTGGAAGTGCGGAGTCTTAACCACTGGACCTCTAGGGAAGTCTCTATGGAATCTCTTCTTAAAAGGGCATGATCCTATTCATGTGGGTTCCACCTTCATGACCTAATCACCTCCCAAATGCCCTGCCTCCAAATGCCATCACATTGAGGATTAGGTTTCAACATGTGACTTCTGGGTGGACACCAATATTCAGTCTCTAGTGCACTGGGGAGGGAGTGGCATAGAGGCCGACTTTGCTTCTATTCTTGTGGCCTGGGCAGAGGGACGCTTTCCTCCATCCCTTTTCAGGGTGACAACTGAGACAGATTGGAGGTGTCAAGATTAGGAACTACACGTCCGTCTGTACTGACCCCTACAGTGGACTGGAAGAAGCACAAAGGGCTGGTGGAAAAGTGGACATCCGGGTAGATTTTCCCAGTGTTCAGGATGGATGGCAGTAGATTCAACTTGGTGCCTCTGACAACTCTTACACTCCTAGTTCCCTGATCTAAGGGAGGCTGTAATTGAAGTCTTTTCCATAATTATATTTTTCTCTGAAAATACGGTCCACTCCACCCCTTTGTCAACCATACCATATGCATACTGTGTAATTTGTAGACATTCAAATTTGAAATGCGGGCTTCCCTGGTGATGCAGTGGTTAAGAATCCACTTGCCAATGAAGGAGACACAGGTTCGAGCCCTGGTCCGGGAAGATACCACATGCTGCAGAGCAACTATGCCCATGCGCCACAACTACTGAGCCTGTGCTCTAGAGCCTGCAAGCCACAACTACTGAGCCTGCGTGCCACAACTACTGAAGCCTGCACGCCTAGAGCCCGAGCTCCGCAAGAAGAGAAGCCACTGCAGTGAGAAGCCTGCGCACCGCAACGAAGAGTAGCTCCTGATTGCCGCAACTAGAGAAAGCCTGAGCATAGCAATGGAGACCCAACACAGTCAAAAACAAACAAATAAATAAATAAATTTTTAAAATTTGAAATGCATTTTCATGAGAAACTTTAAAATTACTAGTCTTTCAATTTAAAATTGGGAACTGGGAATCCTAAATTGAACAATTCCCCTCCCCCCCAGCCTGCTGTTTTACAAATAAATCTTCCAAATTGTATTCAGCAATGTTGTAGACCTTTTGGTATTCCAACCACTTTCAGCATTCTTCCAATGTATTTAATTAATTTTTTTCTGCTGTTACAATAGAATAATTTATTTCCACATTGTTCCTTACGGTCATTAAAAATTTAAAATATCAGGTATCTGGTTCTTACCTGTTCAAAATGAATCCAGATGTTCACCTACTGAAAGGGTGCCAGTTTTTTGTTTTCTATCATACATTTAACTTTGGAGAATAAATTTGGAACAGTTCTGTAGGGACTATTGGTCGCAGATGGCTGAGTGATAATAAATCCTCAGGTTGAGATACAGTCCTTCTGGATTGCAGCACTTGAAATGATTTTAATAATTCAGAGTACTCTTCATCATCCAAGTAAACAAAAGGTATCTCTTAAGTATTTCTTTTTTTTTAAAAAAAGATATGTAATTAGCTTATGACACCTTATTTTTTTTCTTACTCTTAATTTCTTTCTTACTTTTAATTCAGCACTCTGACGTTTCCTCCAGGATTGTTGCTCCTTTCTTCCAGGCCATAAAAGAGTTCAATTTCTTCCATGTTCAAAAAAAAAAAAAAAATCCCTCTTCCTGCAGGAAGCTTTCACTTGTATCCTAGGCTGAGTTTTTATAAGTCTTTCTCTCTTACTTATCATCATATTTGCCACACGGCTTACGCATCTGAGCTCCTTAGAGGTGGGGACTGTTTCTTATCAACTTTTGCATCTCCACAGCTTAGCAGTGTGCCGGGTATAGAGTAGATGCTCAATAAAAAATGAAGAACAGTCCTCTAAGTCAGAGGTTGATATCGAGTCACTGATATTGTCCAGTGAAGGACCTAATCACGTCCCCAAAAGTCCTACCTGATACCATCGCCTTTGGGGGTTAGGATTTCAACATATGAATTTTGGAGGGGGGGCACATAAACATTCAGACCATAGAATTAACAGATTCTGTAACTGATGACCCTGTACCTCTAAAGAAAAGTACTAATATTAAAACCTTGACTTCTTGATCTATCTCTGTGTAGCTTTGGGATATATTTTGCCCCACCTACGTAGCTTTTGCTGGTCAATTTCCACTACAATATATGGCCTTTGAGAAGTACCATGTTCCTTTTATTCTTTGTATTCTCAGCTTCTAACACAGTGTGTGGCAAGTGGTTAAAGCTCACTATGTATTTGTTGACTAGATGAGGTTACTATGTCTGGGGAAAAGATAGGTTTCCCATCTCATTACCGACTAGATCCTATTCTAAGTGTTTCCATTCCTCCTCTTATGCTTTTCCCTTTCAATGACAATGAAGCAGAATTCTGATTTGTAAGAACTTGTAACCTGGTGAAAACATGTCATGCAACAGTGCTTTTCTGTTGCAGTGGCAGTAAATGTGATGCTTATTCTCCATGTTTTGATCAGAGTAAGAGATACAGAATGAGCCATTAGACATGTCACCTAGTGGACTTCTTTGGGTCGCCTTTGTTATTTAAGGCAGATTCAATGTCAAGTCATAAAATGATGAGCATATGGTCTTATTATTAGTTTTCTCTGGAATCCAGTCTCTTTATATATGACAAAAATCTGTTACTAATACTTTTTGAGCCAAAGAGTCTCTATAACCTGTAAATTTAAATCTGATCTTGACTGCAGTATATGCCTCCTGTAGGTAGAAAAGATGTTCCTATTAACACTGGTACAGTTCCCTTGGATTATGGTTTTCAGTGTCATGCTTTTTTAAATAAAGCGTTTTAATTTTCTTTCATCTGAGCACTGCAAGCTTTATTTTTAGGACCAAAGATTTAATTCCAACAGGATATGTTTAGAACTCTCATGTACTGGCTTTCTGAAAACACTGAGTTTCATCTTATTATGAAACGTGTAAACAGGTTATAGCTCAGAAACAGGTGCTAGAACACTCAGCTCTTTGAACTTCATAGGGATGTCTTCCAGCAGCGCACAGCGGACCGTTCACATGTGATTTCAAAGAGCACTGCATTTAAATCTCACATCTTTCTATCCTTTTCCGCCCTTTGTTTGTTAGCTGGCAATACACAACGTAAACTTCATTCATATGTTAAATGAAAAAGCATCCCCTTCCCGATTTTGTCAACATACTTCCAAAGGAGACCACTTGTCAAACTAAGCAAAGGAAATCTTCCAAGGAAAATTTTCACAAACAATTGTGATTTAGTACAAGTGTGTCCTCCCTTTTTTGACATGTAACAATGTTTACTGAGCATCCACTAAGTGCCATGTATTCTTCAAAGGAGAAGGGTACAATTGTAAATATGACAGGCAAGATCCCACATCTCATAGAACTTGCATTTTGAAGGAAGGAGATGAGTGAGCAACCAATCAACCAAATAACGAAACAACCAAACAACCAAGGCTTTACAGCTAATGACAACTATCATGGAGAAAATAACACAACACTTGCTAGAGAGTGACCTAGGACTGGGTGCCTGGGAGGGTGTGGGGCAGTTAGAATAAGGACACTCTTTTTTTTTTTTGCGGTACGCGGGCCTCTCACTGTTGTGGCCTCTCCTGTTGCGGAGCACAGGCTCCGGACGCACAGGCTCAGCGGCCATGGCTCACTGGCCCAGCCGCTCCGCGTCATGTGGGATCTTCCCGGACCGGGGCACGAACCCTCGTCCCCTGCATCGGCAGGCGGACTGTCAACCACTGCACCACCAGGGAAGCCCCCAGGACACTTTTTTTAATGCTTGTTATTCAAAAGCATTTAAAAGCAATTTCCTGATGCTATAATATTTCCCACGTAAAAAATGAATATGCATTTCGGAAAAGTAAAGACAGTATACCACATAGACAAAATAACATAATATTATCATACTAATAAAATTAATAATTATTCCTTAGTGTTATCTAATAGTCAATCCATATTTACATTTCCCCTATTGTTCCCCAAATGTCCTTCACAGTTGGTTTGTATGAACATTATTGAAACCAGGGCCACATATTGAATTTTATGTCTCTTTTAATCAAAAACTATTTCATGACACAGGAACCTAACTGCGTCTTGTGGAATATTCTACCTATGGACGTTACCTCATTTCTTCTGCATGCTGTAATTTAACTTTATAATTTAATAGCTTCTATTTCCTGAAACCTAGAATTTAGTTTCAGTCCTGATTAGATTGGGTTAAGCATTTTTAGGTAGAATGCATCATAAGTGATGTCATATATTTCATAATGCATTATATCTGGAAACACATAATATCTGGTTGTCCTACCATTTTTTAAACTAAAAATTGTACACCAGGTTAGGAAGAATACAGCCTTGTTCCTTTATTGCACATTAAAAATTCCCTTTACAACCAGGAAATAATCTGTGTAGTATACCTTGGTACCATATACACATCCATTTCTTAATCAACGATTTGTGTAATGGTTTTAAAATCAATTTGTAATCCTTGTCTGGATACATAATTTCATTGGCCTTTGAAAAATGGTGACTCTTTTCTAATTTTATGCTTCCTTCTGTGATTATGTGCTGGTCATCTTAGGTAAAGTAGAGGTTTTCCTCATGAACTAGGGTCATATAGTTACTTCAAAATACAGTTCCTATTGAAAAGGCAAAGATACATGCACTTAATTTTTCTTTTTGATTTCTAATTTTCAAAGAAAAAACTGATTTAATAGCCAATGTAAAAGGAAGCAATGAGCTTTTCCCCTCCATTTTTTCCTTTTTTGGTGGTATTATTACAGATTAATGGATTTTTACAGATTTAATGTTTTATCAAACATTCAACAGTCATATCATCTTAATCTTTTCAATGCTCAAAATTGTAACAGTTTTGGCCAGTGGCATACTCTTAAGGCTGATTTGGGTCCTTTTAACATGGCTTCATTGTGGCATTGGTCAGGAAAAATTTTCATAAAGAGGACAAAGAAATCACATCCCTAAAATTTTAAAAAATTGATAAAATGGGCTTCATTAAAAAAAAAAACCTTTGCTTATATAGAAAAAGTCAACAAATTACAACATCCTTTCATGATAAAAGCCTTCAACACATTGGGTATAGAAGGAACATACCTTAACATAATAAAGGCCATATACGACAGACGCTCAGCTAACATTATACTCAACAGAGAGAAAATTTCCTGTAAGATTAGGAAAAAGACAAAGATGTCACTCTCACCACTCTTATTCAATATAGTACTGGAAGTCCTCACTAGAGAAATTATGCACACAAAGAAATACAAGGCATCCAACTAGGAAAGAAGTAATAAAATTTTTGCTATTTGCAGACGATATAATTTTGTATATAGAAAATCCCAAAGAATCAACCAAAAAGGTTTTGGAACTAATCGGTGATTTCTGTAAAGCTCCAGTATATAAAATCAACATACAGAAATCAGTTGCATTTCTATACACTAATAAAGAAGCATCTGAAAAAATAAATAAAATGATCTCATTCACAATAGCATCAAAATCAATAAAATACCTAGGAATACATTTAACCAAGGAAGTGAAATATCTGCAGAATAAAACTATGAGACTTTGCAGAAAGGAACTGAATACACACAAAAATGGAAAGATACCCTGGTTCATGGATTGAAAGAATATTGATAAACTGTTTATACTACTCAAAGCCATCGATAGATTCAACATAATCCCCACCAAAATACCCATGATGTTCTTCATGGAAGTATAAAAAAAATTCTAAAATCTTTATGGAATCACAAAAGACCCCAGAGAGCCAAAGCAAACCTGAGGAAAAAGAACAAAGCCTGAGGTATCACACTTTCTGATTTCAAGTTATACTACAAAGCTTTAGTAATAGAAACAGTATGGGACTAGCATAAAAATAAACACATAGACCAATGGAACAGAATAGAGAGCCCAGAATTAAACCTCTGCATATCGTCAACTAATATTCAACAAGAAAGCCAAGAACACACAATGGGGAAAAACAAATGGTGCTGGAAAAACAGGATAAACACATGCAGAACAATGATATTTCATTGTTAAGATATTTCATTGATAAGATATATATTATCTTATACATACCGCTCACAAAAATTAACTCCAAGTGGATCAAGGACTTAAACATAAAATGAAATACCATAAAATTCCTAGAAGAAAACATAGGGAAGAAGCTCCTCAACACTGGTCTTGGCAATGATTTTCTGGTTATGACACCAAAAGCACAAACAACAACAATAAGAATCAACAAGTGGGATTACATCAAACTTAAAAGGTTCTACATAGCAAAAGAAACAATTAAAATGAAAAGGTAAACTACAGAATGGGAGAAAAGTTTGCAAACCATATATCAGATAAAGGGTTAATATCTAAAATACATAAAAAATGCATGCAACTCAATAACAAAAACAAAAAACCAAACAATCTAATTTAAAAATGGGCTGAGGAACTAAACAGATATTTTTCCAAAGGAGACATCCAATGACCAAGAGGTACATGAAAAGATGCTCAACATCATTAATTATTAGGGAGTGTAAATCAACACCACAGTGACGTATCACTTCACATGTTAGAAGGGGTATCATCAAGAAAACAGAAGATAATGAGTGATGGTGAGGGTGTGGAGAAAAGGGAACCCTTGTAGACTGTTGGTGGGAATGAAAATTGCTTTGACCATTATGGAAAACAGTATGGTGGTCCCTCAAAAAATTAAAATAGAACTACCATATGATGTATCAATTCCTCTTTTCCATATATATATATATCTCCATCCAAAGGAAGTGAAAATAGGATATCAAAGAGATATATGCACTCCCATGTTTACTGCGCCATTATTCACAAGAACCAAGATATGGAAACAAGTGCCCTTCAATGGATGAATGGATAAAAAAATATATATATATAATGGAATATTATTCAGCTATGAGACATAAGGGCATCCTGCCATTTGCATCAACAAGTATGGATCTTGAGCATTTTATGCTAAGTGATATATGTCAGACAGAGAAAGACAAATACTGTATGATACCCCTTAACATAAAAAAGCCAAACTCATAAAAACAGAAAGTAAAATGGTGGTTACCAGGGGATGGGGAATAGAGGATAGGACAGATGTCGTTTAAGGGTACAACCTTGCAATAAGCAGTAAATAAGCACTAGAATATAGACAACTATATAACATTATAATCATCAAACAAGAGACTAGAACATAATGATTCCAACCACTTGAAAGAAAGGATAATTATGTAATGTGCTAGAGGTGCTAATTATTGCTACAATGGTAATTATATTATATAAAGTATCAAATTAACATAATGTATACCTTAAAGCTACACGATATTATATGTCAAATATATTTCAATAAAAAATAAAATTTTAAAAGAGAAAAAAATCTTGTTCTTCCCAAGACATCATTAGCATAATGTAAACACATTTACTGAATAGATCTAGGGTCAGTAAACTACCTTGATGTGCCAATTTCAGCCCACCACATGTGTTTATAAATAAAGTTTTATTGAAACACAGACACATTCATCATTTAGGATTGTCTCTGGCTGCTTTCCTGCTACAACAGCAGAGTTGAGTAATCTTGTCAGAGACCTTATGTTCTCCCCTAAGCCTAACATAGTTACTATCTGCCCTTTTGCAGGTAGTCTGCTGACCCCCAGTTGGGATCATGAAAATTTCAAGCAATATGACATTTTTTGTTTGATGTTGTTTCATGGGTTCATCTTGTTTTCTTCTAACCAAATTTTTAGCTGCTACTTAAGAGCAGGAACGGTGTCTTACATTTTGTCTGTATCTTTCATTATCCCCAGGCACTCCGTAAATACTTGATTCATTTATCTACTGAAAGTGTACTTTCACAGATGTTTTTTCATTTGCTTTTAACAAAGAATATCTGTTGATTCAAAGTAATGAAGCATCTAGACACATGTGCATATTCAGTGTATTGGAAGAATATGTGCATGTCCTGGAATTATTGTGAGTGAAAGAAATCAATTTTCTGTACCCTTTATATTACATTACAGAGATGACCCTACATTTCTACCTATTCCACAAATTTGCATTTTAGAGGAGAGTAATTTCTTTCACCAACTCACTGAAGTCATTGTTATTTCACGACTAGGTAATAAGAGATGACTTCAGTCTTTAGAATGAAATTTCTGTACTGGAAAAGCCTTTAACTTTGCAGGGGGAAACACTAAGGTCAGTGTCTGTGGCTCTCAAGGGCTTTTGCTCAGCTTGACATAGAAAGAAATTAAAAAGAAAGAAATCCATACTGGACAGAGCAATAAAAATTAGTGCACAGTTTAACTCTAAGGAAGACTCTCACTGGGCATAGACAGAAAATTCACTGAAAGGACAGAAGCTACCATCGACTTTAAACAACCTGTTTTACCTTTTCTATGTGCAGAGTGCCTGTGGATTTATATATGAACAACTTTGCTAAAATTCAGTGCAAGGATAGGCTGTGTCTATTTGCAATGGGAATGTTGGAAGAACTTGAATTTATTTCCGTTGGTCCTTCTGTGTTTAGTGGTTTATGATTCTTGTCATCTTGTTTGGCAAAAGTGATAGCCAAGCATCCACTGGTGTACATTCAGATTTTTTCCACATCTTGGCTAATGTGAACAGTGCTGTAATGACCATATGACCACAGGAATACTGATATTTCTTTGAGATCCTGAATTCATTTCTTTTGGATAAATACCCAGCAGTGGGATTGCTTGATCATCTGGTAATTCTATTTTTAATTTTTTGAGGAATCCCCATACTGTTTTCCATCATTTTATATTCCCACCAGCAGTGTACAAGGGTCCCAATATCTCCACATCTTCACCAGTACTTGTTATATTTAGTATTTTTTTTGATAATACTAAATTGTACACTTAAATTTGTTAAAAAGGTAGCTCCCATGTTAAGTGTTCTTATCACAATAAAATAAAATTTAAAAGAAGTGACAACCAACAGCGGGGGTCTATTACTGTGATTGGTACTTGTAGTATTTGTTATGTATGTGTATTAGAATTAATGATTTGCTCAGTGCAAATCACAATTTAGCTTCTCGTTTTGAAGTAGTGACATCTATATGGAATTAAAGTCTATTAAATAAATACAATTTCTGTGCAACAAGCAAATTATTTCTTGTGCTATTGTTCATAAATAATGGAGAACTGTAAAATGAATACTTAAAGAAATATAGACCTATTAAAATAATGCAGCATTTGCCTAAGTTCAGGCAGTTACAGGATTTACTATAACTGTAAATTATCTCAAAACTGACTGCAGTGTTCCATAAATTTAACGTGTGGATAGTTTGGCAAGCAGCTTATTAACAAAACAGGAGAAGCACCAGCTCGTTTCATCTACTTTCCCTAAGTTAGAAGTATAAACCACTGTTTGTCATGTTAAAGACTTCTATAGACAGTCTAATAATATATTTGATACTTAACTTTTCTGTAAAATTATATCTGAGTGCTATACATATCTGTGTGTATAGATATATATACTTAAGTATGTGTGTACGTATATATATGTGTGTGTTTATAGATATACATATATATACATATATGTGTTATATGTATATATATGTCTGTATATATGCATACACACATATATGTGAATGTGTATGTGTGTATGTATATAAATATGTATGTGTGTTTATGTGTGTGCGTGTATATATATATTTATATCATGAAAAAAGTTCTTAGATTACAAAGAGGCTTTATTTTTCTTTTTTTAAAACTTTGGTTTATACATCTTAAAACTTAAACTGGATCATGTTTTTGTTTTTGTTTTTGCCCTGGGACTACTGCTCTTGGGTTAGTTCCATTTTGATGAAATCTGTTGTTGATAAAAGAGAGTTCAAACTCCTCTAAACCAATTAAAATGTTTTTGCCTCAGGAAGTAAATAAAAGCACATGATAGAACTAAAGCAGAATGGAGAGTGGTAATCAGTATAGTAGTTCAGTATTGAACAATATTGAACACTGTAACGATAACACCTAATAAATCATTCTGAAAGGTACATTGGATATATTTTTTTCAAGGACAAATGAAGTATACTCATGAGGATCAAAAAGATGCCTGTGTTACTTTTATGGTCTCTTTTAGAAAGTATTGAAGATTTCTTCTAATGTAAACTTTAAATTCCTTTATTATATGAAACATTCCTCAAAATATTTGAAACCTGTCATAGTATGTTTACATACATTATGAATTGAGATGTAAATCGATTTAGAGATTTATGTAAATCTATTTGGAACCCTACTTAAATAATTTTAAAGCCTTTATGTTTAAAAAATATTTGTACTACTTTGATCACAAAAGACTTTTTAGTGTTGAATGCAAAGCATAGCTGTTACTAATTTTTCTTTCCAGAATATATTTTTCATTTAGTTTTAGAAAACAGAACTGTTAAAATTGTTTTCATAATAAAATTGACACTAATGGTTTGCTTCTGCCTTTTCTTACTGCTTTTTTTTTGATAAGAATTTTCCAATTATCTATGGCTTAATGATTATGATGACACGATTAGAAGATCATGACTTTGAGAGAGGCTATAAACATAGCGGTTTTTAAGAAACATGTTTGGTTCATTCATTCGTTTATCCATCCGTCCTTCCGTCTATTCATCTATTCATTCTATCACCTATTCATCATCTAACAACTCACCCATCCTCCTATCTACCTATCAATCATCCATCCATTCATCCTTCCATCTGTCCATCCATCTATTCACCCATCCATCCTTCCACCTAGCCTCCAATGTTTTCGAGCCCCTGCTATGACAAGCACTTTTTTTCCCTGGCAAATGGCTTTACTAATAGAAACAGAAGGAAACCCCGAATTCCACAGTAATTTTGGAAGAAATATAGCATGCAGGACAAATGTTAGTTAACTTATTTCATGTTTGATGGGAAGCATACGTACTTGAGAGAAAATATCTTCCTTAACCAGATACTTAGGACTGCTATTTAAAGAAAACTGGTTAAAACTTCAATAGCACTTTTCTCTAACAAATTTTTATAAATATTTAGATATGTTAAGAATTTGGTACAGAACTAGCTCTGTAACTTAGTTATAGTAATGTAATTGCACTAATTAAAGAGAGATAAAAATTCTCTTCCACACAAATTAAGTACGATAATGACTGTGAAAGCCTTGAATGCTGTGTTCATACAATGTATGAGAATGGTTATTTCTTCACACTCTTGCCAACAGTGGGTATTATCATTCTTTTTATCCTTGCTAGTACAAATGGAAAAAATTCCACTCTTCTCCTAATTAAAATTTCTCTGATTATTTATGATGCTAAGCAGTGTATATAGTGGTCACTTGCATTTCTATTTCAGTAAATTGTGTATTCATGCATTGATATTTGTCCATTTTTCTATTTATGTCTTTTTATCTGACTGATTCATGAGAGCACATTGTATACTAAAGACACTCTTGGTCATCTATATTGCAAATATATAAAATATGTTTATTTTAATTTCACATATACATCAGTTTAAGCTTTCTATGGTCAAATATATTAATATTTATAAATTAATATTTTATTGCTATTTTGGTGTTATGCTTAAAAAAGATCTTCCCACAGTATACAGATATCCGTGTGTATTTTATTCTAATAAAATACAATTTCAATTTTTCCATGTAACTTGTCATTTTCCTGAAAATAATGCCAGTTTGTTATGCTAGATGGGGAGCTCTCTTTATTTTTTATCATCCTAAACTTCCAAGGTCATGTCCTTAACTAAAGCCCAAAAATGAAGCTGTATTCTCTAGCCCAATTTGGCCTCTCTATATTGTGATTTTAGTCCCTACATTCAAATCGTTATGTATTTCTCAGTGTTCCCTACCCATGGCGCTGGATTATAACACCACCATGAGATGAATTTACTATCCCCTTCCCCAAGCTTCCCATCAAGGGGAGAGCCTAACTCTTTAAATCTTATGGTTTGGATGAGACAGCAGAACATTGGCCTCCTGTGGGCAGCTGGGTCCCTTCCATTTGAGAAAAAGGGATGATTGACAAGCAAAAGGTAGCAGCATTCTGTGAGTCGTGCTCTTGCATGGGGGACAAGAGCAGGAAGGGGAAGCAGCTTTTTCTCCTCCACCCCCTCCTGTCCTTGTTTAGTGGCTTGCTTGAGTCTGTCTTTCATATCTACTGCATTTTCCCCATTATACTCACTGTTTTTCCCCATTGCACTTATAATAACTGTTCTCTTCATTACAGTTAATTTTCTGCACCCTGCGTTTTGTCTTCTACTTTATTTCAAGTATTCCTGTATTCACTTCTTTTTGTTTTATTTTAGCCCCCTTTTCCCCCATCTTATTATGTTTTATTCCCAGACTATTCTGACACCCCATTCCTCTTTCTTAATGGATATAGCTTCCTGCATTCTATGGGGGTTCACTAACAGTTTTACACTTCGATACAGAAATTTCTTGTGGATCACATAGTGGGTTAGTCTCAAAGGCACATGGATATTCTTCCCTCCCTCCTGTTCTGCAGTCTATAATTCACAGTTTCCTTTTTCCCCAATGTTGCTTCACCTCCTACTCATGCTCAAATGAAGGAATCTTTCCCGACTCAGTATTTTTGGACAAATCTTATGGGTGAATTGCCTTTCATCTTGTTCTTTGCTCGAATGTTTGGTACTTTAATTCCTCCTTAGATCTATGATTGTAGAACAGGTTGAGACGTACAGGTTTTGGTCAGTTCTCTAGTTTCCAGCCTGATTTTACTTCTGTTCAACAGAACCAGCATTGTCCAGCTCCCTGGTTCTTAGGGACTCTGATAGGATACATGAAACTTTAACTTCTAGTATTCAGTTGTACTAAATTCTTCCTTCAGCTGCCTTCAGAATGTTGCTTTGGCTATACAATATGAATATGAATTTAACTACCAAGACATTTTCTTCTGAAATGGAACAGGATCCTGTGGGGCTCCTGGGCACAAAAGCCTTTCTGTGCCCCCCACTGCTTGATTATAGGAAATAAGCTTCGTTCAGCCTCTGACTTGCCATGAGCTCCAAGGAGCAGGTTCAAACAGTTGCTAATTAGGGAAGGGAGGGGATGCAGAGACAAGGGAGGAACAGTCAAAAGAAACTACAGTGCAGCCTTGGGGCAGGGTCCTGGTTCCCCCTCAAGGGATACACATCACAATATCTCTGGGCTGTTCGGCAGATACTGAAACCCCCTCCAGGTGGGAGAAGTTAACTGTGTGCTGCCCACAAGCACGGAGGCCCCAGACCGGTTGGAACCAGAAGGTTGATGATGCCGACTCCCACTTACCTCCCCACCAACCAGTCAGAAGAATGTCCATGAGCTGATCATGCCTTCTTTGAACCATTACTATAAAACTCCTTACTATCCACTCCAGGTTGGGACACAGTTTTGAGGACATTAGCCTGCTGTGGCCCCCTTTGCCTGGCAAAGCAATAAAGCTATTCTTTTCTACTTTACCCCAAATTCTGTCTCCAAGATTTAATTTGGTGTCGGGGTACAGAGGCTGGATTCAGCTTCACTTCCTGCTAAATCATGAAATTCTTCTGCAAGGATGGGAAAAGTTGGCAGATGGGAGTGAGGGTAAGTATGGAGAAATAATCCAGAAGCTACTATGCAATACAACACCTGCAGGTTGAAAGGTAGAAAGGTAAAATTGTAAGAGTCTCTAAGTATCTGAATGTTGGGAAAATGGTGGAAAAATATGAAGCATAGTGTTACCACTGACTGTACAATTACCAATTCCCAGCAGACCCTGGTATTAGATTTTCAGTTTTAGTTTTCATTGTTTGAATTCTTATCACCATTTTTTGTATTCTTCTTTCTCTTTTTTCTCATGTTATAATAATTTAGGGACAAGCTAGTTTTAGCTTTACATCATTGTGGACCTAAACGTTGTTCAGTGTTCCATCCACACTCTAGTTTTGACCATACATGTCTCATGAGACACTGCTCTGCAGAAAACTGTTCTTAAGCATGTTAGTAAATGTGCCTTCGAAAGTGTTCTATATTCAATATGCTTTGAAAATACTGTGTTGAAATTACAGAGGTTCATCTATTACAGGACTTCCCAAAAGCTTTAAAATGCCAGGGTATATGTATTGTGAACCACCAAGAGACATCACCAAGCATCATGCCCCTAACTTGTTTGACCATGAATCTATTATTCCTGAACGATGTTCTGCAGATCACTACTTTAAGAAACAGTATACTCACTGTGTACTCTGTACTTAAATGCCCCAGAGTCCTTACTACTCTCTGGTTACAAGGAAGACACTTGGAGACACTTAATTTATTCAGGCTTCCTGGTTATCATTTTCTGCACTTATGCAGAAAGACATTTAGCTCTTGACCTTACGTTAAATGTATTGACTACACCTTTAGTTGAAAAATTATTGTTTGAGTCAATGACACAGTTTGATTCAATTCCAAGGTCTCCATGTAATATATAAACAAAGCATGGACTCAATGAATTTCTTTTATTCACTTACATTATCCCAGGTAGTCTTCTGTATTTGCTTTATCAAATCTAAATAAGGTTTAAGACTAAAAACTTTGTTCCATATAGTTAGTAACACACATATACATTTGTGTCATAGTGTTGTACTGTATAAGAACTTGATACCTACTGACTGATTTATTAAACCAACACCTAAAGATGGCAGAATTCAACCTTTGGCTCTGGTTATTCTAATGTGATGTCTAGAGTGGCATATATAGTAAAACAAACTGGCAGTTATATTGTTTAATTATATACATTAACTAACAAGTCTAGACTCAACACTGATTTTGGAAGTGTTGTAGAGAGGCAAATCAAACATCTGTAGAAATAAAGTGTTATGTCTCTAATTAAATGCTTTAAAAATGAACTGAAAAATATTCAGGATTTGAAGAACTTCAACAAGAATGTAGAACCAGTTCAGTAAAACTAAGATAACATTATTTTGCATTAAATTAAAGAGGAGAAAAGGACATTCAGGTAATAAAGTTCTTTTATGGTATTGAACTTTAAAAAATTAAGTAAAACAAATAAAATTGAAAATAAAAATTCCTCTGTAGCTTTTCTCCTTTGACCTCTCAAAACGAGCAGTTCTGAAACGTGAGCCACGTGATAATGCAAATTCTTTTGGTGATAATTTTGACAGATCGCTTTCAGAAATTGCTTTCAAAGTCATTTAAATGAGGAAGAAGGCAACTATGCACAACTCAAAATTTTAAACTGCCAAAATTATTCCCTGATTTCTCTCCCATATTACATATTTATTTTACTAAGTTTATTTAGCCTGGGGTTACTTCCTAACATCATTTAGTCGAATGTACAAGCCTGGCCTTTATTACGTACAGGAGGGAAATTCTTTTCCTGGCCTGAGACGGAGCCATCATTTCACCTCTTCAGAGGAACTGAAGAGATATGTCTGGTCTTGTTAGATGCTCAAGCTGTAGCAGAATATTCTGTGCCAACATCAGCACACTTGCCACAGGCGCAGTTCTATGACCTGAACTGAAGCTCCAGCAATAAATTGGAAAGTCAAGGGAACAGGGAAGGTATTGGAAGAGCTTTAATTAGCACATTCAAGAGAAAACACTGTATTAGATTATTATTGCTTTATAGCATATTACCACAAAGGCAGTGGCTTAAAACAACTCACACTTGTCATCTTAGAGTTTCTGTGGGGCAGATGTCTGGGCATGGCTTAGCTAGGTCCACTGCCTAAGGTCTCAAATAGTTGTAATTAAGATGTTGGAGGAGATGCATCCTCACCCAGAGGCTTGACCAAGGAAGAGCCCTCTTCCAAGTTCACTCAGGTCACTGGCAGAATTCATTTCCTTTTGGTTGTAGGACTGAGGACCCTGCTTCTATTGGCTGTCAGCTGGAAGCTGCCCTCAGCATCCAGAGGCCACCCACGACTCTTTGCCAAGTGGAATCTCAAACATGGCTCCTTAAGTTCTTCACATGCAGCTAGGAAGGGAGGGTTTTTGGAATGAGCCTGCTAAAAAGACGGAATCTTATGTAATGTAACATAATCATGAGAGTGCTATCCAACCCTTTGCCATATTCTGTTGGTGAGAAGAGAGTCATAGATCCTGCCCACACTCAAGGGGAAGGGATTACACAAAAGTGGGAACACCAAGAGGCAAAGATCATGGTGGGGGGCAACCTCTGAGTCTGTAGCCACAAATACTGGGCTCTTACTTAAGGAAGAATCCCTCCAAAAAAAAAAGCCCTAGCATTCAGTAGAGTGGCATCAAACATGAACACAGAAAATGATGACTGCCTCCTGCTTCCCACTCCTAGGCCTATAACCAGACAAATCTATAATTCGAAAAGATACATGCGCCCCATGTTGATAGCAGCACTATTCACGATAGCCAAGACATGGTAACAACCTAAATGTCCATCAACAGATGAATGGCTAAAGAAGATGTGGTATATATCTACAATGAAATACTACTCAACCATAAAAAGAATGAAATAGTGCCATTTGCAGCACCATGGATGGACCTAGAGCTTATCATACTTAGTGAAGTAAGTCAGCAAGAGAAAGACAAATACCATATATCACTTATATGTAGAATCTAAAATATGACACAAATGAACACATCTACAAAGCAGAAACAGACTCACAGACATAGAGAACAGACTGTGGTTGCCAAGGGGGAGGGGGGTGGGAGAGGGATGGACTGGGAGTTTGGGATTAGCAGATGCAAATTAGAATATATAGGATGGATAAACAACAGTGCCCTTCTGTATAGCACAGGGAACGATATTCAATATCCTGTGATAAGTCATAATGGAAAAGAATATGAAAAAGAATATATATATATATATAACTGAGTCACTTTGCTATACAGCAGAAATGAACACATTATAAATCAACTGCACTTCGATAAAATTTTTAAGAAAATGATGACTGTCACAATTTTGCAATGATTTTGCAATGTTTCAGTAACTCCTTGACCTTGCTTATGAAACTGAAATTTCTGTGTTTTCCAAGTGACTTCTAAGGTCAATGAATTAGTTCTCTGGTGAGGCAGTAACAGTGTCTGTCATTCAGTCAGACTGTTCTTTGTACGCTGCAGCTTCTGCTACTAATTTGCCAGTTTGTTGATCTTCTTTGATATAAACACAAATATTTACCCTTGGTAAGAAATAAAACATTGAACACAAAACTTAATTGTTTGGTCAGAAAAAAGATCACAACCTTGCAAAAACAGTTGAAATATTATAGGGACACTGTGGAGTAAAATTTCAAACAATGTATTAAAACAATTGAAGGAAAATTTATATATAGTGAGCTACATAGATCTTAAACATACAATTTGGTGAGTTTTGACAAATACAAACACCTGACTAATCAACACCCCAATCGAGAAATAGCACATGTCTATCACCCCAGAAAGTTCACTTATGCTTCCTTCCCTCTTACCCCTAGATAACCATTGTTCTGATGCCTATCATCATAGACTAATTTTGCCTGTACTTTAAAAAAATGTTTTAAACATTAAGATAAAATTGAAGTACACTATACACATTTAAAGTGTACAATTAGATCAGTTTCTACATGTATCTATACCAGTAAAACCATCACCACAATAAAGATTATAAACATTTCTGTCATTCCTAGAAGCTACTCTTGTCCCTTCTGCAATCCAATCCTTCCTCTATCTCACCATTGTTACCCCAGGCAACGAATGATTTGATTTCTGTCACTTTAGATTACTTTGGATATTCTATAATTTAAAAACATGCTCAGCATCATTAGGCATCAAGGATATTCAAATTAAAACCATAATGAGATATATTATAAACTCATTAGGATGACTAAAAAATGGAAAACTAACCATATCAAGTGTTGCTAAGAATGTAGAACAGGTGGAACTTTATTTTGCTGCTGATGGGAATACAATATGGTACAACCACCGTAGAAAACAGTTCGACAGTTTTTTAAAAATTGACACATTTACCTATCATAGAATCCAACTATTCTACTGTTAGGTTTTTACTCAAGAGAATAAAAAATATATGTCTACATGAAGACTTATACACAAATGTCCACAGCAGCTATACTTGTCATAGGCAAGAGCTGAAAGTAGCCCAAATGCCCAAGAACAGGTGAATGAATAAACAGACTGAAATGTGATCACCCAACAAAACACCACTCAGCAATAAAAGTGAATGAACAACTGATAAACGCAACAACAAAATGAATCTTAAAATTCCTATGCTGAGTAGTAGTTTTGCCTATTTTTGAATTTCATACACATGGGATAGTTACAGCGTTTGTACTGCTGCACTTCTTTTGCTCCACAAAGAGTTATTCACTGTGTTGCTAATTCAGCAGTGTATCACTTTTCATTGTCAAATAACTGACTTTTGAAATTAAAATGCTCTCCATACCATACAGAGATTATACACACATACAACACTACGGCTGTGTAGAGCTCAGCAAAGGCAGTCTATTACATTTAAGAGATTAGAGGTCGACTATATTTTAATTTGCCTTTCTTTTTAACACTGGTTACCTATTTACAAGCCCTACTTGTTTGTTACCTTGAACTTTACCTTAAAAGAAAAAGGCCTAGGCATGCTCCTCGGCCATGGAAGTGCACACTTAGCGTCCTGAGGCACCCATTTCCCCTTTGTGAGTAGAGCCTGTGTACAGAATGTCACCATCCTTTGCCTGATTTCATCAGACAAGCCTTCTGACAGGTCTCCCATCCTCTAGCTTTCTCCTGGTTTCAGTCCACCTTCTCCGGGATGACCCGGGGTCTTGGTGCTCTGGCCAGGTGTCAGGTCTGAGCCTCTGAGGTGGGAGAGCTGAGTTCAGGACATTGGTCCATCAGAGACCTCCCAGGCCCTTGTAATATCAATCAGTGAAAGCTCTCCCAGAGATCTCCGTCTCAACGCTAAGACCCAGCTCCACTCAATGACCAGCAAGCTCCAGGTGCTGGACATCCCCTGCAAACAACTAGCAAGACAGGAACACAACCCCACCCATTAGCAGACAGGCTGCCTAAACTCATAATAAGTTCACAGACAGCTCAAAACACACCACGGGATGTGGTCCTGCCCACCAGAAAGACAAGATCCAGCCTCATCCATCAGAACACAGGCACCAGTACCCCCACCAGGATGCCTACACAACCCACTGAACCAACCTTACCCGCTGGGGGAAGACACCAAAAACAGCGGGAACTACGAACCGGCAGCCTGTGAAAAGGAGATCCCAAACACAGTAAGTTAGGCAAAATGAGAAGACAAGAAATATGAAGCAGATGAAGGAGCAAGGTAAAAACCCACCAGACCAAACAAATGAAGAGGAAATAGGCAGTCTACCTGAAAAAGAATTCAGAGTAATGATAGTACAGATGATCCAAAATTTTGGAAATAGAATGGAGAAAATACAATACACGTTTCACAAGGACCTAGAAGAACTAAAGAGCAAACAAACCATGATGAACAACACTATAATGAAATTAAAAATTCTCTAGAAGGAACCAAGAGCAGAATAACTGAGGCAGAAGAATGGATAAGTGATCTGGAAGATAAAAGAGTGGAAATAACTACCACAGAGCAGAATAAAGAAAAAAAAATGAAAAGAATTGAGGACAGTCTCAGAGACCTCTGGGACAACCTCAAACACACCAACATTCGAATTATAGGGGTCCCGGAAGAAGAAGAGAAAAAGAAAGGGTCTGAGAAAATATTTGAAGACATTATAGTTGAAAACTTCCCTAATATGGGAGAGGAAAGAGTCAATCAAGTCCAGGAAGTGCAGAGAGTCCCATACAGGATAAATCCAAGGAGAAACATGCCAAGACACTTATTAATCAAATGATCAAAAATTAAATACAAAGAAAAAATATTAAAAGCAGCAAGGAAAAAGCAACAAATAACATACAAGGGAATAGCCATAATGTTAGTAGCTGATCTTTCAGCAGAAACTCTGCAAGCCAGAAGGGAGTGGCAGGACATATTTAAAGTGATGAAAGGGATAAAACGTACAACCAAGATTACTCTACACAGCAAGGATCTCATTCAGATTCGACGGAGAAATTAAAACCTTTACAGACAAGCAAAAGCTAAGAGAATTCAGCACCACAAAACCAGCTTTACAACAAATGCTAAAGGAACTTCTCTAGGCAGGAAACAGAAGAGAAGGAAAAGACCTACAATAACAAACCCTAAAAAACTAAGAAAATGGTAATAGGAACATACATTATCGATAATTACCTTAAATGTAAATGGATTAAATGCTCCAACCAAAAGACACAGACTGGCTGAATGGATACAAAACACAAGACCCATAAATATGCTGCCTCCAAGAGACCCACTTCAGACCTAGGGACACATACAGATTGAAAGTGAGGGGATGGAAAAAGATACTCCATGCAAATGGAAATCAAAAGGAAGATGGAATAGCAGTTCTCACATCAGACAAAATAGACCTTAAAATAAAGACTATTACAAGAGACAAAGAAGGACACTACATAATGATCAAGGCATCAATCCAAGAAGAGATATAACAATTGTAAATATTCATGCACCCAACAGAGGAGCACCTCAATACATAAGGCAAACGCTAACAGCCATAAAAGGGGAAACTGACAGTAACACAGTCACAGTAGGGGACTTTGACACCTCACTTTCACCAATGGACAGACCATCCAAAATGAAAATAAATAAGGAAACACAAGCTTTAAATGACACATTAAACAAGATGGACCTAATTGATATTTATAGGACATTCCATCCAAAAACAGCAGAATACACTTTCTTCTCAAGTGCTCATGGAACATTCTGCAGGATAGATCATACCTTGGATCACAAACCAAGCCTTGGTAAATTTAAGAAAATTGAAATCATATCAAATATCTCATCCGACCACAACACTATAAGACTAGATAACAATTACAGGAAAAGAAACTGTAAAAAATACAAACACATGGAGGCTAAACAATACAAAAGTAAATAACCAAGAGATCACTGAAGAAATCAAAGAGGAAATCAAAAAATACCTGGAAACAAATGACAATGAAAACACAACGACCCAAAACCTATGGGATGCAGCAAAGGAGTTCGAAGAGGGAAGTGTATAGCAATACAATCCTACCTCAAGAAACAAGAAACATCTCAAATAAACAATGTACGCTTACACCTAAAGCAATTAGAGGAAGAAGACCTAAAAACCCCCAAAGTTAGCAGAAGGAAAGAAATCATAAAGATCAGATCAGAAATAAATGAAAAAGGAATAAAGGAAACAATAGCAAAGATCAATAAAACTAAAAGCTGGTTCTTTGAGAAGATAAACAAAATTGATACACCATTAGCCAGACTCATCGGGAAAAAAAGGGAGAAGACAGAAATCAATAGAATTAGAAATGAAAAAGGAGAAGTAACAACTGACACTGTTGAAATACAAAGGATCATGAGAGATTACTACAAGCAACTCTATGCCAATAAAATGGACAACCTGGAAGAAATGGACAAATTCTTAGAAAAGCACAACCTTCCGAGACTGAACCAGGAAGAAATAGAAAATATAAACAGACCAATCACAAGCACTGAAATTGAAACTGTGATTTAAAATCTTCCAACAAGCAAAAGCTCAGGAGCAGATGGCTACACAAAAATTCTATGAAACATTTAGAGAAGGGCTAACACCTATCCTTTTCAAACTCTTCCAAAATATAGCAGAGGGAGGAACGCTCCCAAACTCATTCTATGCAGCCACCATCACCCTGATATCAAAACCAGACAAAGATGTCACAAAGAAAGAAAACTACAGGCCAATATCACTGATGAACATAGATGCAAAAATCCTCAACAAAACACTAGCAAACAGAATCCAACAGCACATTAAAAGGATCATACACCATGTGCGAGTGGTGTTTATCCCAGGAATGCAAAGATTCTTCAATATATGCAAATCAATCAATGTGATACACCATACTAACAAATTGAAGGAGAAAAACCATATGATCATCTCAATAGATGCAGAGAAAGCTTTCGACAAAATTCAACACCCATTTATGATAAAAACCCACCAGAAAGTAGGCATAGTGGGAACTTACCTCAACATAATAAAGGCCATATATGACAAACCCACAGCCAACATCGTTCTCAATGGTGAAAAACTGAAACCATTTCCACTAAGATCAGGAACAAGACAAGGCTGCCCACTCTCACCACTATTATTCAACATAGTTTTGGAAGTTTTAGCCACAGCCATCAGACAAGAAAAAGAAATGAAAGGAATCCAAATCAGAAAAGAAGAAGTAAAGCTGTCACTGTTTGCAGATGCCATGGTACTATACATACAGAATCCTAAAGATGCTACCGAAAACTACTAGAGCTAATCAATGAATTTGGTAAGGTAGCAGGATACAAAATTAATGCACAGAAATCTCTTGCTTTCCTATACAGTAATGATGAAAAATCTGAAAGACAAATTAAGGAAACACTCCCACTTACCACTGCAATAAAAAGAATAAAATACCTAGGAACAAACCTACCCAAGGGACCAGAGACCTGTATGCAGAAAACTATAAGACACTGATGAAAGAAATTAAAGATGATACTAACAGATGGAGAGATATACTATTATCTTGGTTGGAAGAATCAACATTGTGAAAATGACTATACTACCCAAAGCAACCTACAGATTCAGTGCAATCCCTATTAAACTACCAATGGCATTTTTCACAGAAATAGAACAAAAAATTTCACAATTTGTATGGAAACACAAAAGACCTCGAATAGCAAAAGCAGTCTTGAGAAAGAAAAACGGAGCTGGAGGAATCAGGCTCCCTGACTTCAGACTATACTACAATGCTACAGTAATCAAGATAGTATGGTACTGGCACAAAACCAGAAATATAGATCAATGGAACAGGATAGAAAGCCCAGAGATAAACCCACACACATATGGTCACCTTATCTTTGATAAAGGAGGCAAGAATATACAATGGAGAAAAGACATACTCTCTAATAATTGGTGCTGGGAAAACTGGACAGCTACAATGTAAAAGAATGGAATTAGAATTCTCCCTAACACCATACACAAAAATAAACTAAAAATGGATTGCAGACCTAAATGTAAGGTCAGACATTATAAAACTTTTAGAGGAAAACATAGGCAGAATACTCTATGACATAAATCACAGCAAGATCCTTTTTGACCCACCTCCTACAGAAAGGGAAATAACAAAATTAAGCAAATGGGACCTAATGAAACTTAAAAGCTTTTTCACAGCAAAAGAAACCATAAGGAAGACAAAAAGACAATGTTCGGAATGGGAGAAAATATTTGCAAATGAAACAACTGACAAAGGATTAATCTCCAAAATATACAAATAGCTCATGCAGCTCAATATCAAAACAACAAACAACCCAGTCCAAAAATGGGCAGAAGACCTAAATAGACATTTATCCAAAGAAGATATACAGATTGCCAACAAATACATGAAAGGATGCTCAACATCACTAATCATTAGAGAAATGCAAATCAAAGCTACAATGAGATATCATCTCACACCAGTCAGAATGGTCACAATCAAAAAGTCTACAAACAATAAATGTTCGAGAGGGTGTGGAGAAAAGGGAACACTCTTGCACTGTTGGTGGGAATGTAAATTGATACAGCCACTATGGAGAACAGTATGGAGCTTCCTCAAAAAACTAAAAACAGAACTACCATATGACCCAGCAATCCCACTAATGGGAATATACTCTTAGAAAACCATAATTCAAAAAGAGTCATGTACCACAATGTTCATTGCAGCTCAATTTACAATAGCCAGGACATGGAAGCAACCTAAGTGTCCATCGACAGATGAATGGATTAAGAAGATGTGGCACATATATACAATGGAATATTAGTCAGCCATAAAAAGAAACGAAATTGAGTTATTTGTAGTGTTGTGGATGGACCTAGAGTCAGTCAAACAGAGTGAGGTGAGTCAGAAAGAGAAAAACAAATACCATATGCTAACACATATACTTGGAATCATAAAAAAAAAAAGTTTCTGAAGAACCTAGGGGCAGGATAGGAATAAAGACACAGATGTAGAGAATGGACTTGAGGACACTGGGAGGTGGAAGGATAAGCTGGGACGAAGTGAGAGAGTGGCATGGAAATATATACACTACCAAATGTAAAATAGCTAGTGGGAAGTAGCCGCACAGCACAGGGAGATCAGCGCTCGGTGTTTTGTGACCACCTGGGGGTGGGATAGGGAGGGTGGGAGGGAGACATGAGAGGGAGGGGATATGGGGATATATGTATATATAGAGCTGATTCACTTTGTGATACAGCAGAAATTAACACATCACTGTAAAGCAATTATACTCCAATAAAGATGTTAAAAATGCAAAGCAAAGAAAAACGCCTAAGACTCAAGTTATGCTCTGCAGGAGTATTATCAAAAACCTTGTGATCAATTTATTAGTGTTTTCCTATAGTGCCATTCAAAAATTAACATTTTTTAATTTTACTGATCATGTCTTTGGATTATTCTAAACAAGCCTCTATCCATTTCTTTTTCACAATTTAAAAATACTCCTAATTATCACAGTACTTTATCATTCAGCAAAAATGATTTTGTATATATTTAATTCTCTTCATTTTTCTTTATAAGTCAGTAATTCTAGGCTCTAAATTTTTAGCTGTCACTTGCGTCTGAATTTCTGTTGTCAATAGTTTCCTGATATTTCCATATCAGTATTTTAGGTACATAAAAATGATGACTGGATTAAAGGACTATTAAGGCATTGGTGTTACAGCTTTTACACTCTCATCGGAGATTCTGGTACCCTCCAGTTTAACCAATGTGATGCTCTGACATTAAGTATTTTTAAGAAGTTCAAAAAGTCCGAGGTAAGTTATTAAGCTGTATTATAGATATTATTTAATTAGGTATCTATGGTATATCTCACTGAATTTTCAAGATTCATTTAGATGGTATTAGGGCTATTAAGTTAACTGTAAAACCTTTTATTGAGAGGTTTATTATTGCCCAAATTTGCCTACAGTACAGGTCAAACAATATCCTCAAAAAAAAACAAAAACATTGAAATTCTTAAAAACGTTCCTAAAATGGGTCTGGGTCCTGTTTCCCCAACCTCATAATACAGTTTCTCATACAATCCAAGGTTTCTTGAGACACATATGTGTGTGTGTGTGTGTGTGTGTGTGTGTGTGTGTAGACTATCTGTTTAGACTGTCTTGTAGTTGCCATAGTCCCTGAGACCTTGAATGATCAAAATTGTCTACTGTGTTTTATTTAAAAGCTTTATTGAGATGTAATTCACATGGCTTATAATTCACCACTTAAAGTGTACAATTAACCTGCTTTCAGTATATTCATAGAGTTGCAGGACCATTACCACGGTTAGTTTTAGAACACTTTCATCAACCCCCAAAGATCCTCCACACCTCCAAGCTGCCACCTCCAATCCCCCCATCATCCCAGCCCTAGGAAATCACTAATCTATTTTCTGTCTCTATAGATTACTTATATCTGGATACTTTGTATAAATGGAACCATACAGTATGTGGCCCTTTGCGACTAGATTCTTCCACTTAGTGCAACGTTTTCAAGATTCAGCCATGTTGTAGCATGTATCAGTATTTTATTTCTTTCTACAGCCTGATACCATTCCATTGCACGGATATGCCACATTGCAGGGGTCCGCACCCCCCGGGCCAAGGACTGCTACTGGTCTGCAGCCTGTTAGGAACTGGGCCACACAGCAGGAGGTGAGCGGCTGGCAAGCGAGTGAAGCTTCATCTGCCGCCCCCCATCGCTCGCGTTACGACCTGAACCAACACTCCCACCCCTGCCATCCATGAAAAAATTGTCTTCCACGAAACCAGTCCCTAGTGCCAAGAAGGCTGGGGACCGCTGCCGTATTGTATTTATCCATTCATCAGCTGATGGACATCGGGTTGTTTCAATCTTTTGGCCACTGTGAATAATGCTGCTATGAACATTTGTGCACAAGTTTCTGTGTGGGTGTAAGTTTTCAATTCTCTTGGTATATTCCTAGGACTGGAATTGCTGGGTCATGTGGGAACTCTTGTGTCTAACCTGTTGGGAAAATGCAACACTGTTTTCCAAAGGGAACGCACCATTCTGCATTCTGACCAGTAGTGTATGAGGATTCCGATTTCTCCACATCCTCCACAACACTTGTTATTATCTCTTTTTCATTACAGCCATCCTCATGACTATGAAGTGGGATTTCATGGTGGGTCTGATGAACATCTTTTCATGGGCTTATTGGCCATTTGCACATTTTCTTTATAGAAAAGCCTGTTGAGATCCTTTGCCCACTTTTTTTTTTTTTTGCGGTACGCGGGCCTCTCTCTGTTGTGGCCTCTCCCGTTGCGGAGCAGAGGCTCCGGACGCGCAGGCTCATGCCTGCGCGGCCCAGCCCCTCTGCGGCACGTGGTATCTCCCCGGACCGGGGCACGAACCCGCGTCCCCTGCATCGCGAGGCGAACTCCCAACCACTGCGCCACCAGGGAAGCCCTGCCCACTTTTTAATTGGGTTCTTTGTTTATTATTGGGTTGTCAGAGTTCTTAAGTATTCTAGATACAAATTCCGTATCAGATACATGATTTGTAAAACTTTTGCCCAATTCTATGGGTCATCTTTTCGCTTTCTTGATGGTATCCTTTGACATACAGAAGTTTTAAATTTTAATTTAAAACTTAGGTATCATTTATTCTTATTTATCTATTCTTTTCTTTGGCTGCTTGTGCTTTTGGTGACATATCTAAGAAACCACTGCTTGATCCAAGGTCATAAGAATTTATACCTGTCTATTGTTTTTAAATGTTCATGACATCTTGGCTTGGTATTAAGTTCTTAGGTCACTCCGTTTTTATTTAAGGATTTTGTATACGTTTCTTTCATATGAAAGATCTATGAGGGTTTTCTCTCAGCCTTACCTTTTCTAATATTCTTCAGGGTCAAACACAGTTCACGGATATTGCTAAAACTTTCCCAACATCTTTCTGTTCCAAGAAAAAGGTCATTTCTAGGCCCTTCAGAGCAGTTTCAACTACAGGAGATTTGGCAAGCAAGATGCATGTGATATCAAAGATCTAAGCCTTCACTTAATATCTCCCTCACTTCACTCCAAATTTTACTGTATCTGGCTGGCAGCTGCTCTTCAGAATTGTTGTTCAATGTTGTGACCATTTCCTATTCTATTGAAATTGGAAGCTTCTTTGTTTTTAAAAATAAATCGTTTGTTTATTTATTTTTTTATGGCTGCATTGGGTCTTTGTTTTTGCGTGCAGTGAGCAGGGGCTACTCTTCATTGCAGTGCACAGGCTTCTCATTGCAGTGGCTTTTCTTGTTGCAGAGCACAGGCTTCAGTAGTTGTGGCATGCAGGCTCAGTTGTTGTGGCTCATGGGCTCTAGAGTGTAGGTTCAGTAATTGTGGCACACAGGCTCAGTTGCTCCGAGGCATGTGGGATCTTCCCGGACCAGGGCTCGAACCCATGTCCCCTGCATTGGAAGGCTTATTCTTAACCACTGTGCCACCAGGGAAGTCCCTTCTTTGTTGTTTTAACTATTGTTTGAACTTTGTTTCACAGAAGATAATGAGGTATAAAGGCTCTTAATGCACAATCATATTTTGACTGCTTTAAAAGTGGTTGAGAAGAGATTGATAAGATTAAAACAGAGCTATCATAGTTAACGGAGCAAGTTGCTACTTATTGAATGTGAACTAGATGACAGGCTACCCTGGTCACCCATTCTGAGGTTGGTAATAAAATTCACATTTTTATAGGTGAGTAAACCAAGGTGCTGACGGGGATGGATGTTGGAGAAGAAAACTGGAAGAATCCAAGCAAGACTACAAATGATCTTCCCATCAAAATGGAGTGGAGGTTTCTGCAGAGGGTGGGAAGGGAATGACCGAGAGGAAGGAGAAAGTTGGAGGAACTTTGGCATAGAGAAATCATGCAGACAAGCAGAAAACCGTAAAGACTCCTGGGAGGGTGAGAAAGCCAGGGAGGGAAATTTGAGGTGAAGAAGAGATGCTCAAAGAGCGTTTGGGGGGAAATTTTGCCATGCGTTGTACAA
This sequence comes from Delphinapterus leucas, assembly GCF_059928025.1. Lineage (NCBI taxonomy): Eukaryota > Metazoa > Chordata > Mammalia > Artiodactyla > Monodontidae > Delphinapterus > Delphinapterus leucas. Next base: position 6,273,757 of record NC_143130.1, on the reverse strand, counting down.
TGTAATTCATGTTTCACTGTCTCCTCAAGAGGTGCTCACTAAAAACTTACATTAGTTTTCATGAGTTTTTGAATCCATTTGTGTTTCAAATTTGACACTGGGGGAACACTGTCAGTGAGTGACCCAAGTTTTGAAAAAAGTTGGGTGATATTACTAATGTTTATCTTAAAAAATAGTGTTTTTGTATTTCCTAGAGGTTTTCTGTGATTTCGTTAGCCTGGGAGCAAGTTTTTAATATATCTCCTACAAGGCTTAGCCTTTCCTATGGATACTTAAAAAATATTAAGCATCAATATTTAAATATCATTAAGAAGGGCCAAAAGTTTATTTAGCACAAATTTAAGCCTCCTAATAAATTCAACAGAAACCCATAATTTAGTCCAGTATTGAGTTGTAAAAATAAAGGTTTTAAATTCTACACATTAAAAAATAATCTTCTAATTAATATTTTAGTATGCCCTTTGAGTGACTTTTCTCTGACCAAGTAATACAGTCATTGCAGAAAATCTGAGTAATACAAAAAGTATAAAGAAGAAAATTAAAATCACCCATAATCTTGTCACTTAGTAAATATTTTGTAGCATACTGTTTTATACATGTATATATCTGTGTTACGTATGTGTGTATATTCCTTTAAAAAATCTATTTTTACTTGATGTATTTTTACATCTCTGCTTTTAAAAATATACTCTTAAGACATAATTTTAAGTGTCTTCATACCTATAGTTTTTAAAAAATAATTTTGGACAATTCATTGTATAGATGATCTATATTTCATTTAACCAATCCCTTATTTTATAAATAGTAATGAGATGAGTATCCTTAAATGTACGTATTTCTCTTTAGCTCAATTTATTTCATTCCAGTTATCTTATAACTGGAAATTTGGCAATGCTCTCTTAATTGTTTCTAGTCTTTTCCTTTCTTCCATCCTACCCGTCCTACCCACCAACACAAACAAGCGTGATATTTTGCCTTGATTTCTGCCCTGTGCTTTCTTTCTCAGCTAAGAGGCCATTTTCTGGCTCTCCAACTTTCTAAGTTTTATGAATTGAAATCAGGCCTTAGTACAGTCTCCTTGTATACAGTAGGTGATTTTAAAAATGTACTGGCCTTTTCTAAGGCCCTTAGTAAATAATGAATGAAAAATTTAAATGAATAAAAAAAGTTTAATTTTACTTTGAGCTGTGATGATACAGGTCTTATTCATGTTAGAAACATGGAAATCTACTTGATTGGTCTTTCTTTGGTTCTTATTACAGTATGGATATGTGTGTGTGTGTGTGTGTGTGCGCACGTGCATGTGCATATATGTGTGTGCGTGTGTGTGTGTGTGTGTTGCCCTTAATTCAAAGAAACACTCTAGTAAATTCTCCCTCTCCTTCCATTGGCTTAGCATGTAGCAATTAAAAACATTACTTATTTGAAACACACTTGAATTTTACTTAGCTCTAGCTTGGAATTAGAAAAAAGGACTGATAAAATTACAGAACTAATTTAAAACTACCCAGAACTGGATAGGGATTTAACTTCTTTCATCACAATTATGGTACAATATTACTATATCCATTGAGAGAAGGTGGCCTGATAAATTATTAGTAGCTATTTACAAAGCTAGTTCTTGAATTTCAAAGGTTTCCAACTAATCGTAAATGCAAAAGCCTATGAAAGAATGCAGAATGAAAGAATGAAAGAGTTAAGTTCTAATATCAAAATTAAATTTACATTATGCCAACATGATAGAAAAATTAGGCACTAGAACATTTCAGGATGTAAAAGGATGGATAGATCCATCTTAAAAGGTTTGAGTTTTAGTATTAGCTATAGTATTTCCAATTAACAGCGGGAACATATTGATATATTTTCCATTAGTGCAAAGGTAGAAGTATTTCTCCACTAATAATAATAAATGGTAGCGTTTAGCATATAAATGGTGCAAGCTCTTAAATTACCTTTACTCGTGCTGTATCAGTGCAGCTGAAGAGAATTTAACGCATTTTTTACATGGCGTAATTTTGTCTCACTCATACAATGTGAGACGAGTGATAATGATATTCTAATATTAATATAAGTACAAAATATACATACTGATGAATAATAGCCATGTTTTTCGGGCCTCCTTGCCAAGCCATATTAAAATGACAAATAATTGCAATTGCTTCACGGAGAAATGGTGCAGGATCTCTAGTCAAAAGCACATTAGGGACCAACAGCGTCCATTTGTTATCCTTTGTCAAGAAAACATGGCTCCTAATGAAAGTGACTAAGAGAACACTGATTGAGCACACTGACACCAAACCATTCCCTCGACAAGAGTCATGACAAGGGTATTAATAAGAGGATTGAAAGCTGAAGGTAGAGCTCTGGTTCTTAACATCTCTGTATAATCATGATTTTCTTTGTGTTTGATTTTTTAAATAAAGCCTGGTGCTTTTTGAGGGCTGGGGGGAGTGTGGCTATGGGGCAAGAAATTACAGTAGAAAATGTAGTGGAGACATCCCGAAGACATTCCAGGGTCAGCATGTTCAGAAAGGATTCCCCAGGTAACTTGAGGCAATGTTATTTAAAAGTGGAACAGCTCTCAGGTCAGAATCTGAATGCTTCCAAAAAAAAGAAAAACTCCGCTATTCCTCTACTCAACCTGTTGGGCACTCTTTTCCCTCTTAATTGCTTTGTCTTTTTGAAAATTATGGTCTCTCCATGCAAAACATTGCTGGAGAAAGAATTTTTGATCAGGAAAATGAGTAGCTTATTAAAAGGGAAACAGGAAAATGTGATTCCATTGCAGGGATTTCTCAGCACAATTTTCAGGAATTGTGACGGCTTTGTTATAAATCCAGGCCTATGCAGTCTCATTTCATTTTATACCTGCTGATTCCTAGTCCAGCAATATTTAAGATAGTTCCTGTCTGAGATGGTGTAAATATACACGTGCATATCTAGGAACAGAGGCAAAGTACCTTGTAGTTTCTAATTTATTAAATATTTGTATGTAACCTATCACGTACCAGGAACTGTGATAGGTTTTCAGACTATTATCACACACAATCTAGTGGGGAGGGAAAAGTTAACAAATGATACCAACTATCACTAATGGAACATATCACATACCAGGCACCATCCTGAGCTTCACAAAGATGAATCTCAATACAACAGCCCTTTGAAGTAGATACCATTATTACTGCTATGTTACAGATAGAAGTCCTGAGGCAGAGAGGTTTAGTGGATTTTCTAGATCACACAGCTAGTTAGTGCTGAAGTCATGTTTTGAACATAGATTCCAGAGTCCACGCTCCTATTATATCTGTATATTTATAATATACAATATAGTATATGTGCTTGTGTACACACACAGACACTAAAACTTCACTTAACCTGAATTAGTTACCTGACAACCTCATCTATCTTTGATAAAACTAAGGAAATTGAGCAAACAAGAGCTCTGAAAACCCTAAATAATTTTATTCATTCAACAAATAAGTGAGCCAGCCTCTAGGTGCTCATACACAACTGTGATCAAGACTGACTCAGCCTGACCCAGGCTGAGTTTGTACTGAAGCTTGTGCACTTTCCTAATGAAGACACACCTTAGATTCTCACTCTTACCTCTTATTTCCCAGGCAACTTGTATATATTATAAGTGGCAGGTTTCAAGGATGGGAGAGTTGAAGTAGAAAAGGCTAGAGATGGGAACAGTAATATTATGAAAAAGAGGAAATCAAAAAAGACATAAGTAAGACTAAGATATTAAGAAAATAACATTAAAAGCCAATAACCCTATATTTCCCATAGATCCTAATTATATTGGAATATAGCCTATTCTGACAACAGACACTCCTAGTGATTACCCTCAAGTAATAAGAACAGAGGAGATGATATGATTATCAGTGAAGATACAATAAACTACAGTAGAAAGTTCAACAGAAGGTTAACATTGTAATTTTGACATTTACAGCCGTTTATAGGGGTGAACCATAATCGACTTACGACGAACACATCCTTCTGTACCAAGTGCAATATGAATAAGACACAGTTGTAATTCACATATTAAGAAAGATGTAGTGGACAACTCTGTTGCTATTCTGTCTTTTTGTGGCAACAGTCCTGCTGTTTTTAAAGGGACTTCTTCCCCCTGCCTGCCGGCCCCATCGCAGATAGCCTGGTTGAGGCTCTACCTCTAGTCCTGGGAGAGCATGTGACCCAGACGTAAGTCAATCAAGGAATCACATTTTCACAGCCATACAGAGTTCTGTTCAAAAACGTGTACAGCTGGTCTAGTAGGGGTCAACTTCTGAACTGTCGCTGTGAATGCTACAACAAGGCTCTGTCTCTTTCCTGTTGGATCTCAAGCTGGAGGAAGGCAATTCTAGGAGTTGCTGGCCACCATCCTGTGACCAGAGGGGGAGAGCCAAGCTGAGAACGAGCTCAACAGGGAGGAAGGAAGCTGAGAGAGAAAGAGAGAGAAACCAAGTCTTGATAATATTGTATAACTTGGTGAGCAAATCTATTCCCTTTTTGGTTGAGCAGCTGGGTAGCTCTCTTTTTAAAATTGGAATGGGCAGAATCCTCACTAATTGGATAGATAATATATACACAGCAAATATGAAAATTTGAAATATGAAAATGTGAAAATCGCTATTATAGGTGAGAGTAGGGGAAAGTATACATAAATACATTGCGGTAGATGTAAAAAGCATTACAGTCTTTCTGGGAACAACCATTTGTGTTTTTATATATATATAAATTATATATTTCTCTCTATAATTATATATTTCATGCTACTCCTGGGAATTTGTGCCTTAGAAACTAAAACATACATAGGACATATATTTCTAAGAATTGAAGTTGTTTATTGCAGCATTTTTCATAGTAGCCAAAAAGTGGAAGCAAAATGAATGTGCCTGAGTGAGGGAATGGCTGAACACGTTATAACACAGTCACAGTGTGGACGGTTAGGACTACTGTGTAGCCTTAAAAGAATGAATTAAAAGTCATATCAGATGCCTTGGAAGAATTTCTACAAGGTATTGTAGGATGAAAATCAAGATGTAGGGAACCAGGCCACTATGACTTCATTTTTAAAAATCAAGATAATCCCCGCTGTGTGACTATGCATAACTACATAGGATTATAGGAGTAAAGAAAAAAATACGCATAGTATTAGATTTTAAACATGGATTATTTGGAGGAGCGTATTTGACATCAATGAAGAAGGAAGCATAAAGGAAGGAGGAGACAAGCAGAAAAGAAACCCAAAAATGTATACCAGAAATAAGCACGTGTATGCTTATGCATGTATGTAAAATTATATATATATATGGAGTTTAAATATGGGGTGTTCTAAATTTTGTGTATATATGTATAAAAATTGAATACAAAAAGGTATTTTAAGTAGACTCTAATTTTACTGTTATATGCCATTAAAAAAAGTCTTGGCTGCCTGAGTTTGAAGGCATGCGTGTCCATTTTTTTATGAGTAACAGACTGGCTGTACCACCTTGGAGAGTGGTCCAAGGCTGGTGCTTCTAGCTCACTGTGCTTGGCTTCTTATGACCTGGCTTTCACAGAAAAATTATTTGGGGTTCTGGATGTGTTCATCCCATGATAACACCAAGGAAGAGAAACAGAGTGGGGCAAAATACAGGCAGAAGCTCTGTTCTCGCATCTCTGGTTCCCAAAACACTGGTTCTACAGTCAATTGCTGGTGACTGGTGTGATCTGTTCCCAGCTGTATTTTCCACATCTATTCCAGGGTCATGTCAGGTCATGTAATAACACTTCATAATCTAGTATGTATCATACTATTACATTCTACTTATATTGAATTATATTATGTTATAGTATGCTATGTTGTGTTGTGGTATGTTATATTTTTTACTATATCACTCTTTTGGTGGTAATGTCTTTTATTAACATTTTAAATTTCCCATGTTGTGATTTATTTTTCTATTTTGTTTACATTTAGGCCTTAGGTCTGGGCTGTAACTTTTTTGAATCTTTTTTTTCCTTAATATCAGCTTTGCTGAAATACAATTCATATACCATAAAAACGACCATTTAAAGTGTACAATTCACTGCTTTTAGCTTATTCACAGAGTTGTACGATTATCACCACTATCTAATTTTAGATTATTTACATCACCCCTACAAGAAACTCCTTATCCATTAGCCATCACTCGCCTTTCTCCCCTCTCCCCTATGCTTGGCCCCCACTAATCTACTTTCTAGCTCTATGGGTTTACCTTTTCTATACATTTCATATAAATGGAATCATAAATATACGGTCTTTTGTGACGGGCTTCTATCAGTTACACTATTGTTTTTGAAGTTTCTCCATGTTGTAGAATGTATCTAGTGCTTTACTCCTTTTCATTAGGAAATAATATTCCATTGTATGGCTATACCACATATATTTATCTATTCAGCAGTTGATGTACATTGAGGTTGTTCCACATTTTACTATTAATAATAATGCCGCTATAAACACTGATGTACACGTTTTTGAGTGGATGTATTATATTTTTATTTCTCTTGCGTATATACCTAAGAGTGAAATCCTAAGTCAAATGGTAACTCAATATTTAACATTTTAAGAAATCACCAAATTATTTTCCAAAGTGGCTGCATCAGTTTTACAGTCAAACAAGCAATGTATGAGGATTCCAATATCTACACATCCTGGCCAACACACACTATTTCTGTTTTTGAACACTACCATCCTAGTGGGTGTGAAGTGGTATCTCATGGTGGTTTTGATTTGAATTTCCTAATCATAATGAAGTTTAACATCTTTTTGTGTGACTATTTTCCATTCGTATGTCTTCTTTGGAGAAAAGTCTATTCAAATCCTTTGCCTTTTTTTTTTTTTTTTTTTGTGGTACGCGGGCCTCTCACTGTTGCGGCCTCTCCCATTGTGGAGCACAGGCTCCAGACGCACAGGCTCAGCAGCCATGGCTCACGGGCCCAGCCGCTCCACGGCATGTGGGATCTTCCCAGACCAGGGCATGAACCTGTGTCCCCTGCATCTGCAGGCGGACTCTCAACCACTGCGCCACCAGGGAAGCCCCCTTTGCCATTTTTTAAAGTGGGCTATCTGCCTCTTCGTTGTTGAGTTTTAACATCTCTTTACATATTATGAATATCAATGCCTTATCAATTGCATCAAAAAGAATAAACTACCTAGGAATAAATTTAGCCAAGGAGGTGAAAGAATTGTACACTGAAAACTATAAGACACTGATGAAAGAAATAAAAGATGACATCAACAAATGGAATGATTTTATGTGCTCATGGATTGGAAGGCTAAATATTGTTAAAATGGCCACACTACCCAAAGCAACCTAAAGATTCAATGCAATCCCTATCAAAATTCCAATGGCATTTTTCACAGAAATAGAACAAACAACCTAAAATTTGTATGGAGCCACAAAAGACTCTGAATAACCAAAGCAATCTTGAGAAAGAAGAACAAAGATGAAGGCATCACATTTTCTGATTTCAAACTGTATTTTAAATCTATATAGTAATCAAAACAATGTGGTATTGGCATAAAAGCAGCCACATAGATCAATGGAACAAAATAGAGAGCCCAGAAATAAATCCATGCATATATGGTCAATTAATTTATGACACAGGAGTCAAGAATATACAATGGGGAAAAGACAGTCTCCAATAAATGGTGTTGGGAAAATTGAACAGCACATACAAAATAATGAAACTGGACTACTATCTCACGCTATATGAAAAAATTAACTCAAAATGGATTAAAGACTTGAACATAGACCTGAAACCATGAAGCTTCTAGAAGAAAATAAAGGCAATAAGTTTTTTCACATTGGTCTTGGTGATGAATTTTTGGATTTTACATCAAAAGCAAAGGCAACAAAAGCAGAAATAAACAAGTGGGAGTACATCAAATTAAAAGCTTCTACACAACAAAGGAAATCATCAACAAAATGAAAAGGCAACCTATCAAGTGAGAGAAAATATTTGCAAATTATATATCTGATAAGGGGTAAATATCCAAAATATATGAAGAACTCATATAACTCAATAGAAAAAAGGCCAAACAATCTAATCATAAAATTGGAACTAAAGAGACATTTTTTCCATAGAAGACATATGAGTTGCCAACAGGAACATGAAAATGTTCTCTGCTTCATTAATCATCAGAGAAATGCACATAAAAATCACAATGATATAACCCAATCAAAAAATGGGTAGAAGTTCTAAATAGACATTTCTCCAAAGAAGACATACAGATGGCCAAAAAGCCCACGAAAAGATGCTCAACATCACTAATTATTAGAGAAATGCAAATCAAAACTACAATGAGGTATCACCTCACACTGGTCAGAATGGCCATCATCAAAAACTCTACAAACAATGAATTCAGGAGAGGCTGTGGATAAAAGAGGACCCTCTTGCACTGTTGGTGGGAATGTAAATTGATACAGCCACTATGGAGAACAGTATGGATGTTCCTCAAAAACCTTAAAATAGAACTACCACATGACCCAGCAATCCCATTCCTGGGCATATATCTGGAGGAAACTCTAATTTGAAAAGATACATGCACCCCAATGTTTACAGAAGCACTATTCACAATAGCCAAGATATGGAAGCCATCTAAATGTCCATCGACAGAGGACTGGATAAAGAAGTTGTGGTACATCTATACAATGGAATATTACTCAGCCATAAAAAATGAAATAGTGCCATTTGCAGCAACATGGATGGACCCAGAGATTGTCGTACTGAGTGAAGTCAGACAGAGAAAGACAAATATCATATGATATCACTTATATGTAGAATCTAAAAAAACGGTACAAATGATCTTATTTACAAAACAGGAGTAGAGTCACAGATGTAGAAAAGAAACTTATGGTTACCAGGGGATAAGGCAGGGGAGAGATAAATTGGGAGATTGGGACTGACATATACACACTACGGTACATAAAATAGATAACTAATAAGAACCTGCTGTTCAGCACAGGGAACTCTACACAATACTCTGTAATGGCCTATATGGGAAAAGAATCTAAGAAAAAAAAAAGAGTGGATAGATGTATATGTATAACTGAATCACTTTGCTGTACTCCTGAAACTAACACAACATTGTAAAGCAGCTATACTCCAATAAAATTTTTTTTAGAAAATCACAATAATATATTACCTCATACCTGTTAGAATGTCTATTATCAAAAAGATAAGAAATGACAAGTGCTGGTGAGGGTGTGGAGGAAAGGGAACCCTCATGCACAGCTGGTGGGAATGTAAACTGGTGCAGCCACTACGGAAAATAAGATGGAGTTTCCTCAACAAATTAACAATAAAACGACCACATGATCCAACAATTCCACCTCTGGGTATTTACCCAAAGAAAACAAAAACACTAACTCAAAAGATATATATACACCCCTATGTTTATTGCAGCATTACTTACAGTAGCCAAGAAATGAAAACAGCCTAGGTGTCCAATGATGGATGAATGGATAAAGAAACTGTGGTATATATATACAATGGAATATTCAGCCATAAAAAAGAAGGAAATCTTGCCGTTTGCAGCAACATGGATGGATCTTGAGGGCGTTATGCTAAGTGAAATAAGTCGGAGAGAGAAAGGTAAATACCATTTCATCTAACTTATATGTGGAATCTAAAAACAATAACAAACAAAACAAAACTGAGCTCCTAGATACAGAGAATTGAGTGGTGTTTCCCAGAGGTGGTAGGTGGGGGGATGGGTAAAATGGTTGAAGGTGGTCAAAAGCAAAAACATCCGTGTATAAAATAAGAAAAAAAATTCTTTATCAGATATCAGATATAGAATTTACAAATATTTTCTCTCTTTCTGTGGGTCGTCTTTTCAGTTTCTTGATACCGTGTTTTGAAGCACAAAAGTTTTAAATTTTGATGCAGTCTAACTTATATACATATATATATATTATTTTTTCCCTTATGCTTTTGGTGTCATAACTAAGAAATTATTGCCTAAGCCAAGACCATGAAGATTTACATTTAAGTTTATCAATTTTGAGTTAATTTTTGGGTATGATATAAATTAAGATCCAACTTCATTCTTTTGTAAGTAAATGTTTAGTTGCCCCAACACCATTTGTTGAAAAGGCTGTTCTTTTCCCATTAATTTTTTGAAAATCAACTGACGGTGAATCTAAGGGTTTACATCCAAACTCCAATTCTATTCCACTGGGATATACGTGTATCCTCAAGCCAGTGCCATATTGTCTTAATTACAGTAGATTTACAGTAAGTTTTGAAAGCAGAAAATTTAATTTCTTCAACTTTGTTTTTTTTCAAGGACATTTTGACTCCTAGATCGCTTGCATTTTCAAATGGATTCTGGGATCACCTTGTCAATTTTTTAAAAAGAGGCATCTAGGATTTTGATAGGAAATTCACTGAATCTGTAGATCAGTTTGGAGAAGAGTGCCACTGTAATAATATTGTCTTCTTATCCATGAACATAGGATTTCTTTCTTATTTAAATCTTTAATTTTTCAAAGTTTTGTAGTGTTTAGTATGCAAGTCTTGCTCTTCTTTTGTTAAACTCATTCACAAGTAGTTTATTCCTTTGCATACTACTGTAAACAGAATGATTTCCTTAACTTATTTTCAGATTGTTCGTTGCTAGTATATTGGATTGACCTTGTTTCCTGCAAACTTGCTAAACTCACTTATTAGTTCTAATAGCTTTGTGGATTCATTGGGATTTTCTATATGTAAAATCATGTCAGCTATGACTAGAGATAATTTTACTTCTTCATTTCCAAACTGGGTATCTTTTATTTCTTTTTCTTGCCTAATCTCCCCAGATAGAACCTGCATCACAATGTTGAATAAATGTGGTGAGAGCAGATATCCTTGTTTGCATGAAATGATTGCATTTTCCTATTTCTGCCTCTTCTGAGATGATCATTTTTTGTACTTTTTTCTACTGGTGGTGCAGTACATTAATTGAATTTTGGACATTAAACCAACCTTACATTTCTGGAATAAACTCCAATTGGTCATGGTGTATAATTCTTATTATGTCATGCTTGATTCTGTTGAGAAGTTTTTCATCTGTATTCATAAGGGATATTGGTTTGTAGCTTTCCTGTGTTGTTTTTGTGTGGGTTCAGTGTCACGGTAATAGTGCCATCAGAGAATTAGTTGGGAATTTTTCTCTATTCTTGTGTTTTTTGAAGAGTTTATGAAAATAAGTATTAATTTTTTAATGCATTTTGTAGGATTCATCAGTAAGCCACCTGGGTCTGAGTTTTTATTGTGGGAATTTTTAAATTAATAATTCAATCTCTTTACTTTTTATAGGTCTATACAAATTTTCTATTTCTTCTTGAGTAAGTTTTAATAGTTTCTTCCTAGGAATTTTCCCATTTCATCTAGATTATCTAATTTATTGACATAAAGTTGTTTTTAGTTTATAATCTTTAGTGTTTTTGTAAGGTCAGCTAAAAGAACCAACTTTTGGTTTCCTTAATTTTCTCCATTGTTTTTCTTTTCTTTTATTTATTTCTGATCTAATCTTTATAATTTCATTTATTCTACTTGCTTTGGATTCAGCTTGCTCTTATTTTTCTAGTTTTTAAAAGAGTAAGATTAGATTATTATTTTAGGTGTTAAATTTTAAAATATAGACATTTATAGCTATCAATTTCTTTCTAAGCATTGCTTTAGCTACATTTATAAGTTTCAGCAGTTTGTGTTTTAATTTTAATTAATTTGAAAGTATTTTCTAAATTTGTGATTCCTTTTTTGATACATTAGTTATTAAGGAGTATATTGTTTAACTTCCACATATTTGGGAATTTTTCAATGTTATTGATTTCTAATTTTATTTCATTGCTTATTACTCTCTCTCCTCTCCTCTGGGACTCTCTTTATGCATATGTTGGTACACTTGATAGTATCCCACAGGTCTCTGGGGCTGTGTTTATTTTCCATTTTGTTTGTTTGTTTGTTTCTGTTCCTTACACTGGATAATTTCAACTGGCTTATCTTCAAGTTTGCTGATATTTTCTTCTTTTGGCTCAAATCTACTGGTGAGCCCTCTAGTAAAGTTTTCATTTTGGTGATTACACCTTTCAATTCCAAAATTTCTAACTGGTTGTTGTCATTTATTTTTAATAAATTCTGTTGCTTTATTGATATTCCCTATTTGGCAAGACACTGTCCTTATAGTTAAATTATTTAGATATTGTTTCTTTTAGTTCTTTGATACTATTTATTCCTGCTGATTTAATGTCTTTTTCTAATAAGCCCACTATATGAATTCCTTCATGGAAAGTTTCTACTGACTGCTTTTTTTTTTTTATTTCCCCTTCTGTATGCTTTTGTACTCTCCTGCTTCTTTGCATGTCTCATAAGTTTTGGTGAATTATGGACATAATGTGGATATCTGAAAATCAGATTCACCTCCATCTCTAGAGATTGTGATGGTTGCTATTGTTTGTCTGTTTAGTGACTTTCCTGGACTAATTCTGAAAAGTGTGCAGCCGTTGTAGTCTCTCTTAGCTTAGTGGTCACCTAATAACTAGATGGAGATTTCCTTAAATTTCTTGAACCAGTAAGTCAATCCCCCTTTGCTGAGGAGTTCTGTGCTTTTTTCATGCATTCCTTGAATACTCAGGCACTTTATAATTCTACCTTAGTGGTCACCTGATGTTTGTGCAAAGTTTTATGGTCAGCAAGAGCTGAGAGATTAGACAGCTCATAGAGCTTAATATCAAAAAAAACACCAACCCAATCAAAAAATGGGCAGAAGACCTAAATAGACATTTCTCCAAAGAGGACATACAGATGGCCAACAGGCACATAAAATATGCTCAATATTGCCGATTATTAGAGAAATGCAAATCAAAACTACAATGAGGTATCACCTCACACCAGTCAGAATGACCATCATTAAAATGTCTACAAATAATAAATGCTGGAGGGAGTGTGGAGAAACAGGAACCCTCCTACACTGTTGGTGGGAATATAAATTGGTGCAACCACTATGGAGAACAGTATGGAGGTTCCTTAAAAAACTAAAAAACAGAGCTACCATATGATCCTGCAATCCCATTTCTGGGCATATATCTGGAGAAAACTCTAAAATTTGAAAAGATACATGCACCCCAATGTTTACAGAAGCACTAGTTACAATAGCCAAGATATGGAAGCCATCTAAATGTCCATCGACAGATGAATGGATAAAGAAGATGTGGTGTATATATACGATGGAATATTACTCAGCCATAAAAAAGTATGAAATAATGCCATTTGCAGCAAAAGGGATAGACCTAGAGATTATCATACAAAGTGAAGTAAGTCAGACAGAGAAAGACAAATATCATATGACATCACTTACATGTGGAATCTAAAGAACGTGATACGAATGAACTTATTTACAAAGCAGAAATAGACTCACAGACATAGAAAACAAACTTTTGGTTACCAAAGGGGATAGCAGGGTGGGAGGAGAGACAAATTAGGAGTTTGGGATTAACATACACATACTACTGTACATAAAATAGGTAAACAATAAGGACCTACTGTATAGCACAGGGAACTATATTCAATTCTTATAATAACCTATAAGTGGAAAAGAATCTGAAAAAGATACATGTGTATGTATAACTGAATCACCTTGCTGTACATTTGAAACTAACACAACATTGTAAATTAACTATACTTCAATTAAAAAAAAAAAAAGAGCTGGGAGAGTAGGCCTTCTCATGTGCTTCCTACACATGCTCATAGCCCTCTATAGATCCTAAGGATTATGTTGAGACTTGGCCCCTATGGACCTTATTACCTAGACCTTCCTTTTAAGGTTTTTGGCCAGCCTCTTGCTGCCCCCACTGGTATCGTCACCTCAGGTGATATTAAACAATTCTTTTGTTTTGGACTAACATTTGAAGATAGGACTCCCTCACTAAGTGATCTCTGATTGACGTCAAATAGAGACAAGCCCTGTGAACTGCTCTCCCCTTTCCTGGGAGCTTCTAGACAGGTAAAATCGTGATAGCTATGTGGCAATGGGGTTTCTGTGGGAGCTCCTTCAGGGGCTGCTGGGCTGCTTGCATTTATTCTCAGTGAGCCTAGTTCCACAGCTGCCAGTCTGTAAGGTGATTTTGGAACTAGGGAGAGGGATCTGGGAAAATGGAGCTAAAATGCCACAAAGCTCACTGTTCTTACCGAGCCTGCCTCAGCTGTTTTTCTTGAATGAATGCTCCTCAGATCATTGTAAGGCTTTGGTTAATTTTAAGAATCCTGAAAAAGTTGACTTTGATGCTTGCAGGTATTCACATTGGTTTTTTGAAGGGGTGAATATTCTGAGGTCCTCAGCCTGGCATTCCAGAAGTGCTTCTCCCCCAGAGTTATTTTAGTTAAAGGCTCCATTTCATTGGGTTAATCTGATCTTTTGAATAGAGACAGTGTATCTCTGAAAACATCTTTCTTATAAAGAGATTAGCAGTGGGTGTTTATCAAGTGGCTCCTCAGGCATTTAAATACAAACCTAGGGCATGTTATACGGACAGTCTTCCCCTCTTCACAATCCCAGAGTACTAATAACACTAAATGAAATATTTCATCTCAGGTTGTGGACTCCTGCAAAGTTTGCTTGTACATGCCACATCTGATATTTTGAAAATCATCCTTTCTATCAAATGGTAAATGAAAAAAAATCACACGTATTTGTTCGGATGATTTTATGACTGATCCAGCTCATCTTTTTTTAAAAAAAAATTTTTGGCCACACTGTGCAGCATGTGGGATTTTACTCCCTCGACCGGGGATCAAACCCGTGTTCCCTGCATTGGAAGGCAGAGTCTTAACCACTGGACCACTGGGGAAGTCCTCCCTATCTTCTCAAGTATACTATTTCTCAAACTCTTACGACTAACATATCAAACCAAAATTGATTAAAATATTTGGCTTTTAATGAATGAAAAGTTTTATGTTAGATTATTTAATCCAGAGAGGAATAAACCCTTCCTTACCCCAGTCTAAAGGTTTAACTCATTTTCTGCACCAGGAATAATATTTATTTCCTTCCAGGGACATGCTCACCCTCTAGAGTGTGGTCTATATTACCGTTTCAGAAAGACAAATCCTTTATTGATATATTGGAATCTGGGCTACTTGACCTCATTCATGAGGTGGGGGGTTCATGGCTAGAGCAGTAAGACAGCCGTAATTTAAAGAAGCATATGTCATGTAATGCAGGGACACTTTTGTAGATTTTGCCTGCACTATCATATGTGGTTTGGTCATAGACTAACTCAGAACCACTTTCCTTGTTAAACATGAAAGACTCATATACTAAGCAGAGAAAAACTGGGGTTCTGGTTCTGGCTATGCAAGGAATTATTTGTGTGGTCTTGAAAGAATCATCTGATTTTTGCCCGCCTCAGTTCCTTTTGCTATAAAAATGAAGAGTACAGATGAGATGATTAACAGGTTTGTTTTTAACTTTTACACTATATTTTAATGTAGAGGAATGACTCTTACCAAAAATGGGTCATGAAAAAGTCAGAGTTAGAGTTGTTCTGAAGAATCGGTACGAGGATAGGCAGAATGACAGAGAATTTAGAAATATTTTTTTCCCAAATGAAAGAGGCATTTAAATTCTGTTTTATGGAGGGTAGACCCACAGAGCTGGATGTAAGAGATTACTTGAAGTTTCCTCTGCTCCACCCTTTTCTTTCTGGGACCACTTGTTACTAAACCATTCCAGCCAGGCTACTGCCTAATTGCTTAGAGGATTTTCAGGAATAGAGCTCCCATGATTTTTTTTTTTCAGACAGTGTCTTAAAAAATATGACTATTGTTTTAGCTTCACCGTTATGGTCTGTTACTGATAGAAGCAAGACTTCTCAAATGTGTGGTTGGTGTAGTGAGTGTTTGACAAAATCAAGTTGCTTGTTTCTCCCTATCATGGTTTTAAAGATAAATGAAACCTTGAAAGATAGGAAAACCCCATGAATGAGAATCTTTCCACAATACTGTTTTTAAAAATCAGAAGGGAAATTTCCAAAAAGCAAGATGATATTAGGGGTTTATGATATTATTGACTCTTTAGGAATGTTCTAAGTCTACCCACATTAAATCCAATCTTCTACACCTTTTTTTCCTCTACATTTATAGAATTTTTACAGTGATATTTGAGGTGTAGAATGAGCTTCTCAAGACCTTAAATCATCACAGAGCAAATGAAAAATGGAACAATACTACTTATATGCTAATTAATGAAACAAACCATCCTATGTTAGAAACATCTTCAAAGTTAAGGTCTGAAATAAGGTCTTTCTTTCTTTTTTTTTCGGTACGCGGGCCTCTCACTGTTGTGGCCTCTCCCGTTGCGGAGCACAGGCTCCGGACGCGCAGGCTCAGCGGCCATGGCTCACGGGTCCAGCCGCTCCGCGGCACGTGGGATCCTCCCGGACCGGGGCACGAACCCGCGTCCCCTGCATCGGTAGGCGGACTCCCAACCACTGCGCCACCAGGGAAGCCCTCTCGTTGTCGTTTTGATTTGCATGTCTCTAATGATTAATGATGTTGAGCATTCTTTCATGTGTTTGTTGGCAAAGTTGGCAACATTTTACGTGTTTGTTAAGTCAGGATATGATGCTTAGAGAGCAAAAATAGGCAGGAGATGAAGTCTTCATAAAATGCTATGAGTGACAGTTTCCATTTACTGAGAATCTGCTATGGTAGGCACTATGCTTAGCGTATTATGTACATCACCTACAGTACTGACTGCAGTCTCAGAAGGTAGGCATTATTATACCCACTTAAATATGAGGAAACTGATACATAGGGAAGTTAAGTGTCCAGCTGTGAAGGGCAGAGCCCAGATTCAAGTAATGCTTTGCTAATCACTAAAAATGGTCTGAACAAAGCATATTGTACTTTCTTCTGCTAACAGAGGCTTGACAAAGAAGCAGAACTAATAAGAACTCAAAGGGACGCTGACATTGGGCTTCCGTCCTGTTCGCTGTGCTCTCTGCAGGGTTGCCATTGGTTTTTAGCTTCTAGATCTGCAGTTTAGCACTTTTGTCTACAAGATGCTTTTCGATGATGGTGCATGAGATCATCTTCTAAACATGTCTTCAGATAAGTGAAAATATACCTGGGGGGAGGGTTTGTTGGAAGGGGCAGTACTTGAGTTTCTTTCTCATTAGTTTTTATTTCACTTTGAGTACAGGGACCACATCTTATGAGGTTGTCTAGGTAGGCATGTTTTCTCACATTGTGGGTGTGATTATATACACCTGCATTTGTTGAATGACACCCACTCTTTGCCACTTTTCATGGGCAGCTCTGTGCAAGCATCTTTGTTAAATGGTTTACAGGCTCAAATATAAGGAAGAAACGTCAAGCAGTTGACTCAAAAGTTCCTCCCCTTTTCTTCCTCTTAACATCAATATGAAGTCTTGTCTGATAGATTGAAAAAGAGAAAACCACTTTTCACTGCCCTGACCCTGTCTAAAAAATGCAGCTCTCATAAGTACACTCAGAGAAAAACAAGAGAAGCAAATCCACTCTTAGCCGCTGTCTAGGTGTGCTTTTAAAATATGATTGTACTTGTAAAGTCTGACTGAGGTGATAAGAAGCAAGCATGACAATTTTTAAATTTTATTTTTAAAGAATTAAAAAGTTTTTTAAAGTTGAGATCAAATTGACATATAACATTATATTAGTTTCAGGTATAAAACATAATGATTCAATATTTGTATGCCTTAGGAAATGATTAGCACAATGAATCTAGTTAATATTATCATCTTACACAGTTAACAAAGAAATTCTTTTCTTTCTTGTGATGAGAACTTTTAAGATCTACTCTCACCAACTTTCAAACATGCAGTACAGAATTATTAACTATAGTCACCATGCTGTACATTACATCCTCATGAGCTATTTAAATATTTTATAACTGGAAGTTTGTACCTTTTGACCCTCTTCACCCATTTCTCCCAGTCCCCCCATCTTCCTGCCTCCGGCAATCACCTGTATGTTCTCTGCATCTAAGCCATGACTCTTTAATATAACTTTGCAAAGTGCCCAAAACTGCACCAATGAAAAATCACAGAAAGACAGTAGTTAATATTTACGATGCTAGGAGACCGATGGAAGCTCCATCTCTCATGGTTTCTGTTTACAGATAAATGTTTCAGGCTCACAGTTTTATTCTGGACAGAGTGCCTGCAATGCTACCTCAGAATTTTGTCTCTCCAAAAGCTGCTTTAAAATCACAAAAGTATTTATAGATCCTAAAAAACTTTGTCTCTTCTGTGTATCAAAAGTCTTCTTTTTGCTTCTAGAAGCCTTTAAAAGTTTTCTCCGTAATTAGAAAACATGTCTGTATGTGTGACCAGAAATTCTTTAATGATGAATGTTTAAAGATCCTAAAGAGCAGTAATTGGGTCATTTGTAAGAATGTCATAGCCTGTGACTTACTAAAGAATGTTTTTGCTTCATGCAAATGGGAAGCTACTCTTAGGATTTCCTTAAGAAAATAAATACTTCCTCAAGAAGATATAGAAAAAGCTTTTACATCAGGATCTTCCTGCTAAAATTTTGCTTGAAGATAAATTATTATATTGGGGGATACAGGAGGAGGTTGGTGCTCAGAGACCTCAGCTGGTGGCAGGGCTTCAAAATTTTACTAGAAACTAAGGCTCATTTCTTTAGACTTGCAGGTCTTAAATTTATTATTATTTTGTATTTTATTTATTTTTGGCTGCGTTGGGCCTTCGGTGCTGTGCGCACGTCTTCTCTAGTTGCGGTGAGAGGGGGCTACTCTTCATTGTGATGAGTGAGCTTCTCACTGCAGTGGCTTCTCTTGTAGTGGAGCATGGGCTCTAGGCACGCGTGCTTCAGTAGTTGTGGTGCGTGGGCTTCAGTAGTTGTGGCGCACAGGCTTAGTTGCTCCGTGGCATGTGGGATCTTCCTGGAACAGGGCTCGAACCCATGTACCCTGTGTTGGCAGGCGAACTCCTAACCACTGCCCCACCAGGGAAGCCCAGACTTGAAGGTCTTTACACTGGATTTCATTAGCGAAATCAAAAATGGCTTGATACATAGTGGACTTCCATTAAATAAGACACTTGTACATCAGAAAGTCAATTCATTAATTTTAATGCGGGAGTTCCAGTGACTGGGTGCGTACATCTCCTAAGGACGTCATCCCTTTTCCCAATGTCAAGATTCCTGGGAAGCTAGTAGAAAATTCCTTGGTGACCACAGATGAGTTTAAACCTTCGGTAATGTTTCCTGGTGAGAGTTTACGGAGACATACTTTCTCCATAGAGGATGCTACATCTCTCATATAGGAATACTTCACACACCTCAGACTTTCTCTGCCTTTCTCTCACCTACACCATGGTAGACAAAAGGGCCATTTATGGCCTACTAAATGGCAACAGAGTGCCATTACTATTATCGTTGTCATTGGTGATGGTGGTGGTAGTAGTGATGGTTCCTTTTTTTTAAAACTTTTATTGAGGTACAGTTGATTTACAATGTTGTGCTAGTTTCAGGTGTACAGCAAAGTGAATCAGTTGTACACATACATATATCCAGTCTTTTTAAAGTTCTTTTCCCGTATAGGCCATTACAGAGTATTGAATGGTAGTGGTGGTTTTTGAATCTATGCTCAGGCTATATGGTACCAGTTATTCCTGCTGTCAGTTTGTTGCCTTCAATGTTTCCAACTTTTAATTTATTGCTTCTAATTTGCTATAGACAGGGAAAGCAAATATACAAAGCAGTTAAAATTATGTCTAAAGTTACGGCTAGGTGCAGAGAGTAAAGGCCTAAATATTTCTTCAGTGAGAAGACAGCTGATAAAATTTGGTCTATATGTTACCTGTCTTGGCTATTCAAATACCTTTATTACTTCCTGATGTTTGTCATTTTCTAGATAATTGAAAGTGACTAGAAAAATGATGTCTGTGTCTTTGAGGTGTTGTTGTATTGCTATCATACACGGTCCGTTCTGATTCGAGGGGCCTCAGCAGGATAAGTCAAGTTAAGCTATGTAATAAGTGGGTCTCTTTTAAAAGAAAAGGTACACTACATTTTTCTTAGGGAAACGGTTCCTCCAGGTGCCTTAACCTAATACTCCTGTACCTCAGTTCAGACCTGAGGCTTCAGTCATTTTAACTTCAAGTTATAGCTTTCACCTAGAGAAAAATATACTACCCATTTTGAAAAACCTCAAAATGATGAAAAAAGGTCCATCAATCAGGGTCCTAAAAATATTTGTGATTTTTATCCTTTGGAAACCTTTGCCATAATTCTGTGCTACTATTTTAAAATAAAGTAGTTTTAGTAGTCAAGTTTCTAATGGCTCCGCCACCCCACACCTCAGGGAGCCACTATACTTTTACACTTCCTCGTAAAACTGTATCATAATCACCATAAGGTCAAGAGAAGTTGAATGTAGTAATGAAATAGTTCTCAGGAGATGGACTGATTTTATCCCAAATCCTGTTTTTTTATGGATCTTTCTCAGTCACAGGATGGTGCAGAAAGTTTTCTGTTGAACAGCATTCAAGACATCTATGGAATACTTCTTTCCTATCTCTTGTGATGAAAACATAATTCATTTTCACTTTTCCAGTAAGAGGTATTTTTAAAAATCAGAATATAATTTCTAACAAATTCCTTTGGTGATAATATATATACTAAGTAAAATTTGGTGTCAGTGATTTGTAAATAGATAACTATATCTTATTCCTTAAGTCATCTGCAAAATTTGTTCTTCTTTTAAATTAAATTTACTTTTAAAGTATATTCTACAATGCAATTCTTGAATAGATACTCTGGGTCAATTCAGTGTTTCGTTTTCTACAGGAAAAATCATGAACAAGGTAAGGCCAAGTAATGCATTTCAAAGAAGTCATATGAATTATGGTCAAATCAAGATTTCATTTAACCTTGAAACTCCTTTAACTATATTCATTTAGAGTAACATAGAGATATCTTCTCCACCTTGCTCCAAACCACCATCATACTTTAAAGCCATTTGTATTTGTCTTTAGAAATTTCTTAGCATCACACAAAATAGTTAAGGATATTAAGCTTTCAATTAAAAATTAATTCATGAGTTCATTTATATACCTTAACCACATACTAATTTTTCTTGTAAAAATAAATGTAAACACTTGTAAAGATTACAAGTGGCACAAAAATACATCAAACAAAAAGTTAAAAACCCCAGTTCTCTTTAAATCCCATGATGTCTCAACGTTTGATGGACATATTGATAGTAAAAGAAGTCTTTGTTTAAAACTTTTTTGCACTACTAGGGGACGATGAAGTTGCTTTTTCACCAAGGAATGAAATGTTAGACTTGTACTTGAATGTCATCTAATGTCAGTAAATACGCGCATTTGAAGTTCTGTTTTGAAGCTGAAAGACAGGTACACTTGAAAAAAATGAGGAAAACAAAACAAAACAAAACCTAGAGAAATGACCTGGAGAAATGAAATATGATCTGTATCTTACTGCCTCTGGCATCATTTAGGGATATCTATTCTTCCTATCTGTCTTTCTAATCTAGTGTTCTTCTCTTTTTTTCCTTTAGTAATACTGACTCTTGGTTTGTGTCCTCATGCGTTCCATTTATTATTCTTTACTGTTTATAGAGATAAAGATCAGAGCATCCAAGGAGTCAATTAAAAGAAAAGCAAGCGAACAAAAATGCTAGAAGATAAAGACGGCTATGGGTGTTAGGACCCCAAAGCTCATAATCAGATTTCATTTGCTCTGACTATTGAGATGATGCACAGGATGGAAATGGAGCGCTCATTTACTCATATGTGGCTGATCCAACAAAGTTCTTGAAATCCTTCCTGTCCCAAAGTGCCATAATTACACTTAAAAGACAAAGAGAAAATCATGAAAACTATTTGCAACACTTATGACAGGAGAAGCCTCTTAGTAACTAAATATCAAATAGTCAAACCAATAAAAAGACCACAACAACATGAAATGCCCCTGATAGAAAATATTTATAATAGCTCTGTGTTGAAATAGTGAAAGCTTGATACCAAATGACAAGCCTAACTGTAGGGAATTGTTCAATGATTAATGGAAGAGTGATATAATGCAACCCTTTAAATAAGGATTTAGAAACATATTCACTATTTTAAAATCATATTATGATCAGCAGGTTCTGACCATAAAAGTGTTCCAGTTCCAAGCTAAACGGAATGCATCTTCTAAGAACAGAAGAGCGTTGAGCCAGAAATGAGAATCCATGCATCTCTGAGAAGCCTTCAGGCTAAGTAAGATGATTAAAAGTAAGCTAATTACCACATGTTACCTGTCTTCTAAGCTTGGTAAGATTGCACTTCCCTGACCCCTTAGAGTCAGGATTGGACATGTGACTTACTTTAGCCAATCATACAGGAACAGAAGCAGTGATGTCACTTTTAGGAAGAAGCTCTCTAACCCAGTGTGGTATTTGCTATACTTTCTTCTTTCTCTCTACTCTGGCAATACTCCACAAAGTGACTGCTCCGTTAGCCTGGAGCAGTCTGGAATGGAGGCAGCACAGCACAGACCCACAGCTGATCCAAGGTGGATATGAGAAGAAATCTTTGTGATTTTAAGGCACTGCAATTTGGGGGCTGCGTGTTACCGCTGTAGAGCCCAGCCTATGCTAGCTGACAAAACCTGCTTCTGAAGTAATAAACTTAGTGTCTACTAAGTTCCACCCATCTAGTCCTTATCCTGGCTCTACTACTGCACAGCTCTGTTATCTTGAGTAATTTATCTAAATAGAATTATAAGCCTTAGTCTCCTTAGCTATATAAAATGAACATATTAATACTATTTCATAGGGCTGTGATAATGATTAAATGAAACAAAGCTTAGCATAGTACTTGGCACTTCTTCAGGAACTTCACTCAGGTTGTAGCTTTCAAAACTATATGTGTTCTAGGTAGACATTCAGGATGCTTGCCATTTCTCCAGAGGTAACTGGCATGACGCCATAAATTTAGTGCAACTGGATGATATCCAGTGAGAGCATGAGGTGGACCGAAGGCCATTAGACTGCGGTTGGCAGGAGTAAGACACACCACAGGGTCCTCTGTGCTGTTGCAGAGGCCATTTCTACTCCTGCAGCACTGAAATATTTACAAGGGAACACATGGTAAGACCATTTCCATTATGCTCATCTGTTTACTTCGATCACCACAAGGGTCTCCAGGTACCCACATCTTCCCTCGTCATCTGAACCCTTGTCCTCAATATGGTTCTGTACATTCTCCAATCTGACCCTACCCCTATACACCCCCAACGTTCAAAACCCTTCCCCTGTGTCCTCTGGAATTCAGTCTATCATCAATGCTCTGCATCCTCAACCTCATTTCTGTGCGTCTCCTTTACGCCCTCACCAGAAATGAAATCTGCTTCCTCTGCAGGACACTCTTTTCTCCGCGGCCCTCAGAAGGTGGTTGTTTTCTCCCTTCCCTGCCTTATACCACTGGGCGTCTTGCTCTTCTCAAATCCCTCTCCCTCCAGACCGCACAATTACCCATCCTCATCGTCTTCACACTCATGCCATCATCTGAGTTCATATCACTAAACCCTCCTTGCTTTAGCCATTTATAGAATTCTGGGATTCTCCTCTCCTTTCTTGAGGAATTTAGCTTATGGATCCTTGTTGCTGTTTCTGATACTATTCCTGTAATAATTCATAGTGCTTTTGTATATAAATAGACATCCTCTGAATACCCTGACCTCTCAGTGCCTGATCTCCTTTCTGTGCGTGACCTTGCTCTTCCTCTCCCCCAGGCCCTGTAGACATGCCCTAGACTTTATCATTACCAATAATTGTACAGCCTCCATAGTCTCAGTTTCGAGGGTCACTGTTTGACCACCACCTTTCATTTTGCAGCTCACGTTCTTTGCTAACCTATATCCAACAATCCTTCAACCCTTCTGGTTCTGCAATTCAGTGGCCCTAATAACTCTTCAATGTCCCTCAACTCTCTTCTTTATTACCCAGCTTGGATTCCATACTCCATCATTATAACTCCATTGCTTACACCCTCAGCTACCAGGTTCTCCCCACGCCATCCCAACGTCCTTAATAGTAAGACCTCAACCCTGGTTAAACTCAGACTTCCCTATTCAAGGTCTACACCTGTGCTGCTGGACCTGCTGGAGAAAAACACCCAGCCATGCTAACTGGACCACCAACCTCAAATGATGCCTGGAAATGCTGTGTTGCCCTGTCCATCTGTGTGTGTGCTCTCTCTCTCTATCTCCTGATCATTTTGTACTTAATCATCTCTTCTCAAACCTTCAGCAACCCCTTAGCAATCCTCACTCTTTCAGATGATCTTGCTTCCTATCTCCCTCTCAAAATAGAAATAATCAGAAGAGAGCATCCATGAGCTCCCATCCTGCCTTACCTCCTTTTTCCATGGATGAATTGTCCGTGTTCCTACTTAAAGCCAACACCTCCACTTGTTTCTGGATCCCATTCCCTCTTGCCTACTTAGAGACATCACCACAAGAATCTCCTTGTTCTCCCTTTTTAAAAAAGAGAAACTTCCTGTGCTTCCACATGCCTCATTGCAAATACCCATTTCTGTTTCCCTTTGCAGCAAAACTCTGTGGAAGAGTCGGATCTCCTTGCTGCCCTCACTTCCTCTGTTCTTATGTCTTTGGCTATTGGTTGAAGAATCCTCCAAGGCTAGGATTCAATTACAGGAAAAGGGAAAGTAGATGGGGAAGAAGGTAGAGATATAGACAAAGCATCTGTAAGTCACACTTGTACCACGTCCTTGTCTCTTCCAACCCATCCTAATAAATAACCAGCTGCCTCTCTTACCCCTGCCCACATCTTCCTTTCCCCCTTTCTTATCATTGAGAGAATCCTTATGTCCGTGCCTGAGTCAGAGTTCTAAGGTTACTGACCTAAACCTTTCTGCTGGACAAAACCAGAAGTAGACTCCTCAAGCAGACAATAAATCCCACGTAACATATTTCTCCAAGCTTCTGTGTCCTTTTGGTCATGAAGAAAATGATCAACTCACACAAATTCAGTTTGGGGAAAAAACCAATTATTTACCCTACAAAATTAAGCAAGCATAGGATAGGACTCAAAGTACAAATGGTTCTCTAGTTTATTTTTGAGATTTTTGGATTGAACTGCCTCTGAGCTACAAAGAACTATAAGAATTAAATGGGTAGTTCAGTAGGGGGTGCTTTAAAATTAAAGACTAACCAATATTTTGCCAAGGCTATCTTTGGGAGTTTAAATACTTTCACTGTTTAGGTTGCAAAGACTGTGCCGGTGGTTGTATTCTCTACTCAGCATGCATTTTTATGTGAATTTTCAGCTACAGCTAGATATCTAAGTAAATACAGTTTCCTGAATTGAAAACACTTTTACATTATTTCTAAAATTCTACAGGTTCAACCTAATATGATTTGCAAATTACTTTTTAAAATGAATTATGTATCATCTCTATCAAACCTTTGAGTAACAGATTCCCTTTTCAAGGTCCCTTACGATGACCCTTAAGCCACCCTTGAATACTTATTTTTAGTCTGTCTAATCTTGAATGATGAAATATTTGAAAACATCTAATAGCAGTTTTCAGCAAACTTTCCGAGATGAATTTGCAAAGTCACATATTTTGCTTGCCTTGATCCCCCAAAAGTTCTATGTGCCCTGGTTTTTCTTTTGAAGGGAAGAGGACCAATTAGTCACATGCTAATCAGAACTTTTGGTGTGAATGTGTAATGAACCATTTTTTGGTCATCAATCATTAATTTTGACCAAAGAGCCCACTCTAACACAAATTGCAATGGATCATTTAGGAAGAGATAATAAGAAGCAGGCTCTATCAGAAATGAAAGAAGATCTGTATATTGTCCAGTAGCTGCCTGCTTCAAGAAGCCCTTATCTTATTGATTCTTATTCTTCCATGTCTAAATTTCTGGGCTGATGTCCCAGAGTTTCTGACCCATCACAGAAGAGACAGTTATCACCATTAAGTGTTCCAAAATGTCTCTGGATTTTCAAAGCTCAACCTTTGCTCTGGACAACCATGCCAGGTAAACTTACTGGGAAACTTAATTAGGTCTCATTGGGCCACCTTTGGCCAATAGGGCCATTGTGAAGTAAGAATGCTAGTCATATCTGTCTACCTATTCCTTCCTTCCTTCCTTCATTCGTTTCTCTACTTACTCAACAAAGCATGAAAGACACACATGTGATTGAGACATAGCTGGCACCTTCAAGGAGCTTACATTTAGTGGAGGAAACACAAGTAAATAAATAATACAATACATCCTGGTAAGAGATTATTGTAACTATGCATCTGGGTGTCTTGCTGGGGCCCTGCCAGAATCCTCTGGGAGTGGGTATTTGCCTTTTTTTTTTTTTTGGTCAACCCAACATCTGAAATCCTTCTGTTATAAGTCTTGGTAAAAGGAAAAGCCTCTCTCCCACTGTTAAACATACGAGATCTTTCCTTTCCCAGCCTCCCTTGCAGATAGGTTGTGAATACCTGATTTAAGTTCCTCCAAAGGAATGCCTCCGCCATTTATTTTGAGGTGGGAGCAGCTGTTGGTAGTGGTGCTGGTGGCAGTGAGGAGAGAACAGTGCTGGGGCACTGGCGGTGCAGCAGCAGTGTCCTCAACACACCTGTCAGTGGTTTTCCTGGCTGCATGGCCCCCATGCCTCTTCTGTCCTCCTAGCCATTTTGTGGGTTACCTACTACCCTTCCTAAGGAATTTCTTTTCTGCTTACATCAGACAGACGCCCAGATTTTTAAGTGCATTGGAAGCCAAAATTTTTGTTTGTCTTTGGAGGCTTGCTTGTTTTGCTTTGGAAGGTAATGACCTAGATACCAAGTCAGTAGGAGATGTTTACATTGTGACATTGTTTAGAACTTGAATTAATTGCAGTTAGTTCAGGGACACACTTGGGTTCTGTACTTTAAAGTGCTAACTCCCATAATCAAGAAATTTAGAAATTTTAAAGGCATGTTTATCAGAAATTTCCACAGGTTTTTAAACTAATGGTTTTAGTGACTTAAAAAAAAAAATTGAGAATTCCTTGGTGATCCAGTGGTTAGGACTCAGCGCTTTCACTCCTAGGGCCCGGGTTCGATCCCTGGTCAGGGAACTAAGGTCCGGCAAGCCGTACACACCATGACCAAAAAAAAAAAAAATTAAATTAACAATCTCCAAAATATTTATTGTATTTTTTCTTGAAAGGTTAGTTTGATACTTTTTACTATTACATTATTTCGTCCTTTTTAATCTTCTCTTTTGGATGTTAAAAAACATTTTTTTTGCCTTGGTTTATGATTTTTTAAAAGTATACCTCCACCAACTGATTTGTCATTTTATACATGTTTAAAAAAATCACGTTGGAACATGAATGTTGGGTAGAACAAAGCACAGATGATGATGGCCCATTTTAAATCATTTCAAATAAAAATTAAGGTGGTTCTAAAGGAATGAGATCCCAGAGAAACACTGCAAATGATTTTGTCAATAAATTATATCTAAAGCTCCAAATGACTATCTAATTTGGGCAGTCATAAGTTGAATTATGGCTCTGATTACTGCTCTATTAATATTGATTTGGTGCTTAACTTTATTTCTTACTTAAGGAAGAATTAACATAAGGCAACATTTTTAATGTACTTAAATGTGAGGATTATTTTTTACCGGGGGAAACACTAGCTTTACTGTCTGAAAATAATAACTTTCTATTTTAAACCTGTAGTCTCTGAATGAAATACTAACAAAAGGACAGGTCACCAATTTTTCCTGTCCTTCAAACTATTCTATTATGTCTTGAGTGTTTTATTTTACTAGAAGTTCATGAAGTTGGTGTTTTATATAATTATAAGACTAAAAGTGGGTGCACAAAAACTATTTATAGGAGGAGTCCATGGTGGATTGCATAGTTCCATGCAACGTCTTTAGAACTCCACGAAAATACTGTGTTTTAAAGTCAATTGAAGGAATTCAATTGTCAGTATGGTTATCCCATTAACTTTATATTTTATTTGTATGTACAGAATAATTTCAGTTTGTTTTTTGTATTTAGGAATTATTTTTCTTTCCTTTTGATTTTATGTTTTTTAATTTGCATAAAGCATGGACATGATTCCAAAGCCAAAAAAATAAATTATTTTCATAGAAGTGTCAATTCACTCTGTGTGCCCTCCATCCTGTTCTCTTTCTCTCAGTGTAGGTCACCAATTTTATTAGTTTTCACCAGTGAGGTTTTTAAAAAATGTAAGTGAAACAGAACCATACATAAACACATTGATATTTTTCCAGTTTCTTAACTATGAACACTATTTTACACCTTGCTTTTTCATTAAAAATATATTTTAAAGATTACCCCACATCAATATTGAGAATTACATGCCTTCCTCTTTACAGCTGCATAATATTATTTGTGGATGTCCCATAGTTTATTCAAGAAGTCCTCTTGGGCTTCCCTGGTAGAGCAGTGGTTGAGAGTCTGCCTGCCGATGCAGGGGACGCAGGTTCGTGCCCCTGTCCGGGAAGATCCCACATGCTGCGGAGCGGCTGGGACTGTGAGCCATGGCCGCTGAGCCTGCGCGTCCGGAGCCTGTGCTCCGCAACGGGAGAGGCCACAACAGTGAGAGGCCCGCGTACCGCAAAAAAAAAAAAAAAAAAAAAAAGAAGTCCTCTTTCTCTGAACATTAGGCTTATTTCTACTCGTCTGCTATTTTAAATAAGACCACAATAAATATCCTCATATATATGCCTTTTTGCATTTTTGCCTGTGTACCTTTGGGATAGATTTCTTAAAATAGGATTGCTAGATTAAAGAATAAATTCATATGTAATTGTGCTGTAATTTCTTATTTTTAATATGACCTTCTAGTTCTTGTCTATAATTATGTATAGTTTACATACTTTCACTCAAATTTATGAGGACTCTTACATTTTGTATTTGTATTTAATATATGTTTATGTTTGTATGTCTCTTCATAGCTAATTTTCATCATTCTATAAAAGTTTGTCAATGAAGAATGGATTAAAATCACTTTTATTTGTATTTCTTTCCTTCCTAACTACTTAATGGATATTTATTAAACTGAAGTGAATCAATAGTCCTTTGTATCTGGTGTAAGGCACACAAGGAAGTGTGCTTATGTGAGTATGTATCGAAATTCATAAACATTTCAGTATATCTCTTAGAAAACATCATTACCTACATATTTCCAATTTTTTGATTTTCTCATGTAAAATTTTGAAAACAACTATATATCAGAGTAGATGAGTAGAGTAGCTCATCTTGTATTGAAGAGGCAGACATGGTCCATGTCATGTATTTCTACACACTCGAAGCATACAGACTGACCATGACTAGGAATTTACTTATGAAATTAGAAATCACATCAAGTCACCTCCCTTCACTTACTTTCCATTCTTTACTTTTCACCTTCCTGAGGGTCAAGAGGAAGACTTGCTTCCTTGGATCTGATACCCGTAACCCCTTGCCACTAGCATTTAGAAGTCCAGTACCCCTTCTTGTGAAGATGAGCCCTTATAACCATATCTGTGCCTGGATTCTCTCTTCTGTCTTTTCAGTTTATCACAGAAGTTGTGTTTACAATTAAAAAGCTGTACCAATGCAAACTGGTACAGCCACAATGGAGAACAGTATGGAGGTTACTTAAAAACCTAAGAATAGAGTTACCATACGATCTTGCAATCCCACTCCTGGGCATATATCCAGAGAAAACTATGATTCTAAAAGATACACACACCTCATAGCAGCACTATTTACAATAGCCAAGACATGGAAGCAACCTAAATGTCCATTGACAGATGAGTGGATAAAGAAGATCTAGTATATATACAATGGAATATTACTCAGCCATAAAAAAGAATGAAATGATGCCATTTGCAGCTACATGGATGGACCTAAAGATTATCATACTAAGTGAAGTACGCCAGACAGGGAGAGACAAATATGATAAGATATTGCTTATATATGGAATCTAAAAAGAGATGATACAAATGAACGTATATACAAAACAAAAACAGACCCATAGACACAGAAAGCAAACTGATGGTTCCTGAAGGGGAAAGAGGGAGAGGAATAAATTCGGAGGTTGGGTTAACATATACATACTACTATATATAAAATAGATAACTAACAAGGACCTAATGTATAGCACAGGGAACTCTACTCAGTATTTTATAATAACCTATAATAGAAAAGAATCTGAAAAATACATATATATATTCTTTTTCAGAGATATATATATAACTGAATCACTGTGCTGTATACCTGAAGCTAACCTGACATTGTAATTCAATTCTACTTCAATAAAAATTAAATTAAAAAGCAAGTTACTGGGCTTCCCTGGTGGCGCAGTGGATAAGAATCTGCCTGCCAATGCAGGGGACACAGGTTCGATCCCTGGTCTGAGAAGATCCCACATGCCGTGGAGCAACTAAGCCCAGGAGGCCCAACTACTAAGCCTGCGCTCTAGAGCCTGTGAGCCACAACTACTGAAGCCCGCATGCCTAAAGGCTGTGCTCCGCAACAAGAGAAGCCATCGTAATGAGAAGCCCCCGCAATGAGAAGCCCACGCACTGCAACAAAGAGTAGCCCCCGCTCACTGCAACTAGAGAAAGCCTGCATGCAGCAACAAAGACCCAACACAGCCAAAAATAAATTAAAAAAAACAAAAACCAAAAAAAACAAGTTACTGAAATGTGTACAAGGAGTTGGTGTGGCATCAGAATCTCTGTGCAATTTAGAACATGAATTTTGCTAAATTCTCAGTGTTCATTTTATATTCCATATAGCAATAATCCCAAAAATTAAAAAAAAGGAATTATGAATCTTTTCATTTTGTTGATGGTTTCCTTTGTTGTACAAAAGCTTTTGAACTTAATTAGGTCCCAAATGTTTATTTTTGATTCTGTTTCCTTTGCTTTAGGAGAAAGATCCAAAAAAATATTGCTACAATTCACATCAAAGAGTGTTCTGTCCATTTTCTTTCAGGAGTTTTATGGTTTCCAGTCTTACATTTAGGTCTTTAATCCATTTTGAGCTTATTTTTTAATATGGTGTGACAGAATGTTCTACTTTCATTCTTTTATATGTAGCTGTCCAGTTTTCTCAGCAGCATTTATTGAAGAGACTGTCTTCTCTCCATTGCATATTTTTGCCTCCTTTGTCATAGATTAAATGACCACAGGTTCACGAGTTTACTTCTGGGCTCTCTATTCTGTTCCATTGATCTGTGTCTACTTTTGTGCCAGTATCATACTGTTTTGATTACTGTAGCTTTGTAGCATAGTCTGAAGTCAGGGAGTGTGATACCTCCAGCTTTTTTTTTTTCTCAATATTGCTTTGGCTTTTTGGGGTCTTTTGTGGTTCTATGTAAATTTTAGGGTTATTTGTTCTAAAGACAACCTACTATATAAATGGGAGAAAATATTTGCAAATGATATGACTGATGAAGTATTGATCCAAAATACATTAACAGCTTATACAGCTCAATATAAAAAAAACTGATTAAAAAATGGGTAGAAGACTTGAATAGACATTTTCCCAAAAAAGATATACAGATGGCCAACAGGCACATGAAAAGATGTTTAATGTCACTAATCATCAGAGAAAGAGAAATCAAAACCTTAATGAGATATCACCTCACACCTGTCAGAATGGCTACCATCAAAAAGTCTACAAATAACAAGTGTTGGTAAGAATGTGGAGAAAAGAGAACCCTCGTACACTGTTGGTAAGAATGTAAATGCAAGCACTGTGGAAAACAGTATGGATGTTCCTCAAAAAACTAAAAATAAAACTACCATGTGATCCTGCAGTCCCACTCCTGGGCATATATCCAGAGAAAACTTGAATTCAAAAAGATACATGACAGTCTCTTGCTCCATACAGAGTGAAAAAAGTCAGAAAGAGAAAAACAAATACCATATGCTGACACACATATATATATGGAATGTAAAAAAAAAAAAAAAAGGTTCTGATGAACCTAGGGGCAGGATAGGAATAAAGATGCAGATGTAGAGAATGGACTTGAGGGCACAGGGAGGGGAAAAGGTGAGCTGGGACGAAGTGAGAGAGTGGCATGGACATATATACACTACCAAATGTAAAACAGATCGCTAGGGGGAAGCAGCCACAGAGCACAGGGTGGTCAGCTCGGGGTTTTGTGTCCACCTAGAGGGGTGGGATAGGGAGGGTGAGAGGGAGA
This sequence comes from Delphinapterus leucas, assembly GCF_059928025.1. Lineage (NCBI taxonomy): Eukaryota > Metazoa > Chordata > Mammalia > Artiodactyla > Monodontidae > Delphinapterus > Delphinapterus leucas. Next base: position 6,241,478 of record NC_143130.1, on the reverse strand, counting down.
TGCAAGAGGGAGGAGATATGGGGTTATATGTTTATGTATAGCTGATTCACTTTGTTATACAGCAGAAACTAACACACCACTGTAAAGCAATTATACTCCAATAAAGATGTTAAAAATAATAAAAATAAAGATACATGCACCCTAATGTTCATAGCAGCATCATTTACAATTGCCAAGATATGGAAGCAACCTAAGTGCCCATCAACAGATGAATGAATAAGGAAGATGTGGTACATATACTCGATGGAAAATTAGTAGTAAAAAAGAATGAAATTCTGCCACTTACAGCAATATTTATGGACCTAGAAGGTATTATGCTTAGTGACATAACTCAGACAGAGAAAGACAAATGCTGTATATTATCACTTATATGTGGAATCCAAAAAATAAAACAAATGAATGACTATAACAAAAGAGAAACAGACTCACAGTTAGAGAGTACAAACTGGTGGTTATCAGTGGGGAGAAGGAAGGGGGAGGGGAAGATGGGGTAAAGATTAAGAGATACAAACTACTATGTCTAAGATAAGTAAGCTACAAGGATATATTGTACAGCACAGAGAAATATAGTCATTATTTTATAATAACTTTAAATGGAGTATAATCTATAAAATATTGAATCACTATGTAGTATAACTAAAACTAATATAATATTGTAAATCAACAATACTTCAATTTAAAAAAAGAAATATGAGAATTAACTATAATTGAATATAAATAACATTTTAACTATTAAACTATAGCATCTTAAGAAATTATTTTCTAAATGTAATTATGATCACTTTGGGATATTTAATTTTACATTTCTTAATCCAGCTCAGAACCATTATGACTTTCCATAGAAAAAATAGAAACACAACTTGGTTAAGTCTAACACAAATCACTCAGCTATCTATAAATGCATGATTTATGCAGTCCAGAAAGTCTGACATCGTATTCCTTAGCTGTCTTTGCATTAGAAACTTATTGTTATGCAAAAATCCAGTTTTTCTCTTAAAATACATATCATACAAATAGATAAGTAGAAATATTTTATTATAATTGCCAGCATCACAAATTTAATGCTAAAATGATTCAAAATTATTAACAATGTCACAAAAGCCAAGACAGATATATTTGTTATAGATAAAGAAGTCCATGAAAATCACGTTAAAGTGGAGGTGAGAATCACTTAAGATTATTTACAATACAATTACCTAGGACGTTTGAACTGAAAACGAAACAAAAAGGACACAAATGACTGAAAAAATAAATGACAAAAAGAACTCCTTTTTTTCCTTAAAGGGAAGCCAGTTAGGAAGGGAATTGGGAGCATTTAAAATGTAATAGAGCTGTGTACGATTTTCTTCCAGGACTGAGAACCATAGTGTTATCTGGTGAAAAATGAATATGAGACATTTATTGCTGCTGAGGGATTCCCTGGGCCGCCTGTGATAGGTCTGGACTGAGGCTTTGCTTGAAGGTTATGTGAAGACTTTGTCATTCAAAGTCGGCACCACTGACAAGCACTATCCTCAATAGAGCTCCTAAACAAAGGGGTGAGATATATTAGTAAATGCGTGGAATCCTTCTACCTGCCCACAATTACTCATTCAGATTTATGGTGCATGATTTTGACTCACTCTGGCCAGGGTCACTGATCATGCTGTAAAGAGTCTCATCATCAATAAATACATACAGATCACCTAAGTTGAAATCTGCACATGCAGTAGACATCACAATAGAATGTCAGTCATTAAACTGTGGTCATACACACTTCTGATCTCAAACAATCATTCCCTACCTTTATCAACCACCATTTTCAACCGGCTCAGCACTAAATTTTTTCACTCTTTCTAAAAAGCAAATTCTCTTGCACAGACCAGAGATTTACTGCTCCAGAGGACATTAAAAATATTCCAAAGGTTTTGATGGCCATTTTTAAAAAGAAGTCCCCAAAAGATTTGGAAATGCCAGCATCACTGGAACAAATGCAAGATTTCCCAAGGTGATTACCTTGAAATAGATGACTCTAATTTGGGATTTATATGTATATATTTTGCCAGTTCTGAAATCTTCATCAAAATATCAGTTATTTAACCTTATACTGCCTCAACTCTTGATTCTGTGCTCACTCTAGAAAAGGAAGATTACTCACTCAACAATCTTCACCATTTCAGTAAATGGATACCTGACTAGTTTATCAGTCTAAAAACCTTATGGTCATCCTTGACTCTTTTAATTGTTTGTAGCTGCAACCAATCTAAAAGCAAATCTGACCAAAGCAATGCAGCCTTGGTCAGATTTACATGAAAATTCATAATAACTGAAAAATTATTAGACTTAATAAGAGAGGTTAGCAATATCATTATATCAAAGTTCAATTAACTTCTACATTCCAGCAATAAGAAGTTAGAAAATACAATCTAAGAAGAAGATGTTATTTTTAACAGTAACAACAACATCAAAAATAAATTATCAGTGCAAATCTATCAAAAGATGCAAGATGTTATTGCTGAAGTCTAAATAAAGGGAGAGCTATAGCATGTTCATGGTTAGCAATAGGCAATATTATAAATATAGCAATTCTCTCCAAATGAGTGTGTGAGTGATTAAATAGGTTTCTAATCAAAATCTAGTTAAAATAGCTCACTTTTATTGTGGAATTTGACAAGCTGATTCTAAAATATATTTAGAAAACCAAGTACATATCTGAAGAAGAATTAGGGACAAATTTGCCATACCAGCTAACAAGAGCTATTATAATGTAACAGGAATTATGTAACTACAGTAATATACAGTAATTAATACTGAGGTAGGGAGTGACAAATAAACCTATGGAACACAACAGCCTAGAAACAAGCTCATGTATATGTGAAAATCTGATATATGACATAACTGGCATTATGCTCAGCATGGAAAGGATGGACAATTCAATAAACTGTACTCCAATGATTTCTTATCCACATGGGAAAAATTAAAGTGGATTCTTCCCCTATTACGTACACAGAAATCAATACTAGATGGTTCAAGGGTTTAAGTGTTAAACACAAAACATTAAATTTCAAAAGACAATATACATTTTTATAATCTTGAGTGCAGGAAATGATTCTTAAATAAGATCCCAAACAAAAATAATAAAGAAAAGCATTGCCACTTTTTACTACATGAAAGGTAAAATTTTCTGATTATCAGCATTTGCAGCAACCTGGATGGGCCTAGAGATTGTCATACTGAGTGAAGTTAAGTCAGACAGAGAAGGACAAATATAGTATGATATCACTTATATATGGAATCTAAAAAAATGGTACAAATGAACTTATTTACAAAACAGAAATAGAGTTACAGATGTAGAAAACAAACTTAGAGTTACCAGGGGGTAAGGGAGGGAAGGATAATTGGAAGATTGAGATTGACATACACACACTACTATATATAAAATAGATAACTAATAAGGACCTACTGTATAGCACAGGGAACTCTACTCAATACTCTGTAATGACCTATACGGGAAAAGAATCTAAAAAAGAGTGGATATATGTATACGTATAACTGATTCACTTTGCTGTACACCTGAAACTAACACAACATTGTAAATCAACTAAACTCCAATAAAATATTTTTTAAAGTCAAAATATTAATTAAAATTTTCTGATTATCAAAAGACATGATACAGAAAATGAAAGTAAAAACTGGGGGGAGATATTTGCATGCCATATAACTAATAAGTGACTAGGCTCCAAAAAATATAAAGAATTTATAGAAATTAACCAGATAAAGACAATCAACCTAGTAGAAACATGGAAGAACACCATGAACTGGCCTTTCTTAGAAGAAGAAACAAAATAGCTACTATATATTTATATGAAAAGTTACTTAGGTACATTAGATCCATAAATTGCATATTAAAACCACAATAAGATGCCTTTTCACATCTAATGGGTTGATAATAACTTAATAAAATGAGAATTCCAAGCATTGGTGAAGATATGTAACCAAAAACTCTTGAATATCATTGAGTGGAGTGTAGATTGGTTTAACCACTTTTAAAAAACAACTTGGCATTACCCAGCAAAGTTATAACCTAGCAATTCTGGTTCTAGGTATACCCCTTAAGAAATTCTTGAACAAGTGCTGTAAGAGACATGTACAAGAGTGTTCATGTTAAACCATCAAGTCAGGAACTGTGAAAGCATCTGAGATTTCATCTTGCTTGCAATAACAAGTTAACCAGTCAGTTTTATAGATATTGGTAGAAATACATGAAGTACAAGGGTTAGAGATGAAAGATAGTTTACTGTTCACAGCAAAAGTAACAGTCAGAGTAATACTGTAGGCCTCTCCCATCCAGTTCCCACAGGATGCTGTGGTGAGGGCTAGGTGTTTCTTGTATAAGCAATGAAAATCCATTATGCACAGAAACCCTGAGATAGAGACTGTGATCTTATATAAGGGCTGCTCACAAACCTGCCTATTCTCCTATCCAGTGAGTGACATGACCTTATTAGCCTGAAACGTAAGCAATCTCTCTGGGAGAGGAGCAAGGCCTCTGTATCTCTTTTACCTCAGAATGTCTTCAGGGAAGGGGACGTGTCTATATTATTACCTGGGAACATAAATGAATTCATTCCAGAACAAGTCACTAACTCCATCTATCCAGGGCTGTTTGCTTATACCAATATTGCTAAAATGATATTACTGGAGCAAATGGGGTGCTAGTGCTTAGATGTTTAGCAACAGGAGAGATTCATGGAGAAACTGTATCCTTACAGTTCATAACAGCACAGTTTGTAATGGTAAAACAAAGTAAAACAAAACCACAATGCTTAATGACAGAAATCTTGGGGGGACTATACTGTGGAATATCCAAATACAGAAATACCATGCAAGAGTGAAAAATGAAATGAAGTATGACTTTCATCCATGTGTGTGAATCCTATGTTAAGAAACAGAAAATACACAGAAATATATACATTTATCTGAGTTCAGGAAGAAGAAAAGCTATTAAATAGATTGATTAGAGTTGTACACATAGGAAATAAAATCGTGAAGGAAAACAGAAAATTATTAACAGAAAATAGCATTTAACTCTGAGGGAAAAGAAAGATACTGTGATTAGGGATGGTCACATGGAATTTTCCAAAGGATTGGAAACATTGTACTTCTTGAGCTTTGTGACAGGTATTTTTAAAATTAATATTCTTTCAATTGTACATAAAGTTATATACAATACTTTGCAAATATGATATATTTCACAGTTAAACTAAAAAATAATTTAAAGAGTAGATTACAGATTGGATAAAGGGAAAAGGGGGGAGAAAAGACTTCTACATTAAAAAAATCCCTGATCAATATTTACTATATACCGGCACTGTCCGGTTGAACAGGATTTCTGGTCAGGCAGGGCTCAAAGCTATCCACAGCAGTGAACAAGGCAATGAATTAGCTCCCTTGCTTGGGTGAGGTGGCAGAAACAACTACAAGGCTGGCAAGGCTCTTTGGCATCTTGACCACTGGGAATGTGACTGCAGTGGAGAAGGGTGGAGGGACTTGCAACAACCAGCACTCAGATATTGGCAGAGTGAATTCCAACTGGCAGTTCTTAAATGGTAGTCCCTACCAGCATCTTTGCTCCTTTGTAGATGGTGGTGCAGTCTGATCTGGAAACCCCATGGGGCACAGGTATGTCTGATTTGGAGCTCAAATGAAGAGCCATACTGGCCCTGGAGCCTGGTGTTCCCCCACCCTTATTTCCATCTAGGCAGGTGAGCTGAGTCTTAGCCCTAAATGTCACTGAGTATGTAGATTGCAGCCTCACCCAACCAGGAAGCTTGGTCTGAGCATCTGGGAAGGTGTGTAGCCCAGCAATGCAATTCCTGAATGTAGCTCTTGAAATGAAAGCCCAGGTAACAACACTGACTGGCAGCAGAGCAAAGCAGGTATCCCCATTTGGCCAAAGAACTTGAGGCACAAGCTGCTTCTTCCAGGAGAAGAGAAAGAGAAAGATATAGGGCTTCCCTGGTGGCACAGTGGTTGAGAGTCTGCCTGCTGATGCAGGGGACATGGGTTCGTGTCCCGGTCTGGGAAGATCCCACATGCCGTGGAGTGGCTGGGCCCATGAGCCATGGCCGCTGAGCCTGCGCTCCACAACGGGAGAGGCCACAACAGTGAGAGGCCCGTGTACCTCAAAAAAAAAAAAAAGAAAGAAAGAAAGATACAGAAAGTATGTTTAAAGCAACAACAGCTGAAAACTTGCCAACCTTGGGGAGAGAAATGGACATCCCAATTCACAATGCCCAAAGAACCTGAAGAGTCTACTACTGAGACTTGTTATAATTAAACTGTCAGAAGTCAAAGACAAAGAAAGGATTTTGAAAGCAGCAAGAGAAAAGAGACAAGTTACATGCAAGGGAACACACCCACAAGACTGAGGCATATTGGTCAACAGAAACTTTTCAGGCCAGGAGAGGATGAGATGATATATTCAAAATATTGAAAGAAAAAACCCAATCATCCAAGAATCCTATACCCAGAGAAGTTGTTCTTCAGAAATGAAAGAGAGATAAAGACTTTACTGAACAAATAAAAGCTGAGGGACTTGATCACCACAGACCTGCCTTATAAGAAATGCTAAAGAGAGTTCCCTGAGTGGAAGTAAAAGGACACAAATTAACCTCATAAAAACATAAGAAGATAGCATAAAACTCACTGGTAATGGTAAATATATTGTGAAAGTTAGATTCTGTGACCTGTAATGGTGGTACATAATTCAGTTGCAACTCTAGTTTAAAAGCTAAATAACAAACATAGTAAAAATAACCATAACTACAATAACATGTTGTTGAGTAAACAATATAAAAATATGTAAACTGTAACATCAATAACCTAAACGCCCTAGGGGGAGAAGTTTAGGAATGATACAGAAGTTACGTTGTTAGTTTAAAATCAGTTTTATAATTTTAAGCTACTTTTGTAAGCTTCATGCTAACCACAAGGGAAAAACCAGTAAAGTACACAATGGAACATGATAAATAAGTCAAAGAATATTAATATCAAAAGAAAAACAAAACACAAATAAGACAGCAATATAAGAAACAAAGAAAAATGAATCTACAAAATAGCCAGAAAACAATTAAACAAAATGGCAATAATAAGTCATAATCTAACAAAAATTACTTTAAATGTAAATGGATAAAATACTCCAACCAAAAGTCATAGAATGGCTGAATGGATTAAAAAAAGGAAAACAGCCCAAGATCCAATGATATGCTGCCTACAAGAGACTCACTTCAGTCTTAAAGACACATAGACTGAGAGTAAAGGGATGGAAAACGTATGTACAGCATATGGTAACCAAAAATAAGCAGAGATATCTTACTTATATTAGAAAAAATATACTTTAAGCTAAAAATGATAAAAATATACAAAGAAGGTTATTACATAAGGATAAAGTTGTTAAGAAGATATAACAGTTATAAATATATATGCACCCAATATTGGAACACCCAAATGTATAAAGTAAAAACAGAGCCAAAAGGAGAAATAAATAGCAATACAATAATAGTTGGGGATTTTAATACCCCACTCTCAACAATGGAAAGGTCACTCAGATAGAGAATCAATAAGGAAACAGGGGATGTGAACAACACTACGGACCAAAGTACCTAATAGATATATACAGAACATTCTGACAGCAGCATAATACATATTCTTTTCACTTGTACAAGGAATATTTTCTAGTATAGATCATAAGTTAGGCCACAAAACAAGTCTTAGCAAATTCAAGAAGATTGAAATCATACCAACTATCTTCTTTGGCTCGTTGGTATAAAACTGGAAATCAATAACAGAAGAAAAACTGGAGAACTGATGTACACATGGAAATTAATGTTCTCCAGAAAAACCAATGGATCAAAGAAGACATTAGAGGGGAAATAAAAAAGTATCTTGAGAAATGAAAATGGAAACAAAATATACCAAAACTTACGTGATGCCGAAAAAGCAGTTCTAAGACGGACGTTCACAGCAATAAATGCCTACATTAAGAAACATACACGCACACAACTACAATATTGGTGGGAATGTAAAATGGTAAAACCACTATGGAGAACAGTACGGAGGTTCCTTAAAAAACTAAAAATAGAGCTACCATATGATCCAGCAATCCCACTCTTGGGCATATATTTGGAGAAAACCATAATTTGAAAAGATATATGTACATCAATGTTCACTGAGCACTATTTACAATAGCCAAGACATGGAAGTAACCTAAATGTCCAACGACAGATGAATGGATAAAGAAGACGTGGTGTGTGTGTATACACACACACACACACACACACACTGGAATATTACTCAACCATAAAAAAGAATGAAATAATGCCATCTGCAGCAACATGGATGGACCTAGATATTATCATACTAAGTGAAGTAAGTCAGACAGAGAAAGACAAATATCATATGATATCACTTACATGTGAAATCTAAAAATGATACAAATGAACTTATTTACAAAACAGAAACAGACTCACAGGCTTAGAAAACAAATTTATGGTTACCAAAGGGGAAGGCTGGGGGAGGGATAAATTAGGTCAGATTAACATATACACACTACAATATATAAAATACATAACCAACGAAGACCTACTGTAGAGCACAGGGAACTCTACTCAACGCTCTCTAATAACCTAAATGGGAAAAGAATCTGAGAAAGGATAGATACACGTATGTGTATAACTGAATCGCCTTGCTGTACACCTGAAACTAACACAACATGGTAAATCAACTAGACTCCAATATATAATAAAAATTAAATAAATTTAAAAAAGAAAAATAAACAATCTAATTTTATCCTTCAAGGAACTAGCAAAAGAAGAACAAACTAAGTCCAAAGTTAGTAAAAGAAAGGAAATAATAATGCTCAGAGTGGAAATAAATGAAATAGAGGGAAGGAAAACAATAGAAATAATTAACCAAACTGTGAGTTTGTTCTTTGGAAACAGAAACAAAATTGACAAGTCTTTAGCTAGACTAACCAATGAAAAAAGAAAGAGAACCCAAATCTACAAAATTATAAATAAAAATGGAATTGTCATACTGATACCCAAGAAATACAAAGGATCATAAGAAGCTACTATGAACTATATGCCAACAAACTGGAAAACATGGAATAAATGGAAAAATCCTTAGATACTTACAACCCACAAAGAATGAATCTGAAAGAGAAAGAAAATATGAACAGTTCAGTTACTCAGAGATTGAACCAGTAACCAAAAATCTCCAAACGTAGAAAAGTTCAGGACCAGATGGCTTCACTGGTGAATTTCACCAAATATTTAAAGAAAAATTTGTACCAATTTTTATCAACCTCTTCCAAAAAATCAAAGAGGAGGGAACACTCCACAACTCATTTTATGATGCCAGCATTACCCTAACAGCAAAGCTAGAAAAGGACACTGCAAGAAAAGAAAACTACAGACCAATGTTCCTGCAAAAATTCTCATAAGATACCAGCAAACTGAATTCAGTAGCACATTAAATGGATCATTCACCATGATCAAGCAGGATTTATCCCTGGGATGCAAGCATGGTTCATTATACACAAATCAGTAAATGTGATACATAGCATTAATAGAATGAAAGAAAAAAAATATAATCATCTCAACAGATGCAGAAAAAAGCATTTGACAAAATACAACGTCCATTCATGATAAGAACTCTTAACAAGGGCTTCCCTGGTTGGGCAGTGGTTAAGAACCTGCCTGTCAATGCAGGAGACATGGGTTCAAGCCCTGGTCCGGGAAGATCCCACATGCCACGGAGCAACTAAGCCCGTGTGCCACAATTACTGAGTCTGTGCTCTAGAGCCCATGAACCACAACTACTGAGCCCATGTGCCACAACTACTGAAGCCCGCATGCCTAGAGCCTGTGCTCCACAACAAGAGAAGCCACTGCAGTGAGAAGCCTGCACACCACAACAAAGAGTAGCCCCTGCTCACCACAACTAGAGAAAGCCCGTGTGCAGCAATGAAGACCCAATGCAGCCAAAAATAAATAAATTAATTAATTAAAAAAAAAACTCTTAACAAATTAGGTACAGAAGGAACATATCTCAATATAATAAAGGTCATATTTGACAAGTCCACAGGTATCACACTCAGTGGTGAAAAACTAAAAACTTTTCCTCTAAATCAGGAACAAGACAAGGGTGCCCACTTTCACCACTCCTATTCAACATAATACTGGAAGTCGTAATCACAACAATCAGGAAAGAAAGAGAAATAAGGCAGCAGAATTGGAAAGGGAAAAATAAATAGTCTCTATTTTCAGATGATGTGACTTTATATTTGGAAAATCCCAAAGAGTCCATCAAAAAGCTGTTAGATCTAACCAATGAATTCAGTAAAATTGCAGGACACAAAATGATCACACAAAAATCAGTAGCTTCTAGACACTAACAACTAATTATCTGAAAAACATGTAAAGAAAATGAGTTCATTTACAAAAGCATCCGAAACAATAAGGAATAAATTTAACTGAGGACGTAAAAGATCTCTACACTGAAAGCTATAAGACATGGGGGAAAGGAATTAAAGACACAAATAAATGGAAAGGTATCAAGTGCCATGGATTGGAGGAATTAATACTGTTACAATGTCTATAGTATCCAAAGACATCTATAGCTTCAATGCAGTCATGGTAAAAATTCCAATGGCATTTTTTACAGAAGTGGAAATAACAATCATAAAATTTATATGGAACCACAAAAGACTGTGAAAAGCCAAAGCAATTCTAAAAAAAAAAAAAAAAAAAAAGAACAAAGTGGGAGGTATCCCATTCCCTGATTTCAAGCTATATTATAAATCTATAGTAATTAGTGTGGTACTTGCATAAAAACAGACATACTGACAAATGGAACCAAAACAAGAGCCCAGAAATAAGCCCATGCATATAAGGTAAACTTATACGACAAGGGAGCCAAGAGTACTCAATGGAGAAAATATAGTCTCTTCAAGAAATGGTGCTGGGAAAATTGATATTCACATGTAAAAGAACGAAACTAGACCCCTAACTTACACTCATAAAAACTTACTCAAAATTCACAGAAGATTTACATGTAAAACTGAACACAATAAAACTCCTAGAAGAAAACATAGAAAAAAACTCCTTGACATGGGTCTTGGCAATGGTTTTTTTAGATATCATTGGTATCACCTAAAGTACAAGCAAGAAAACAAAAATTTTACAAGTGGGACTACATCAAACTTCAAGGTTTCTAAACAGCAAAGGAAATCATCAACAAAATGAAAAGACTACCTATGGAATGGGACAAATATTTGCAAATCCTAGATCTAATAAGGGGTTAGTACCCAAAATATATAAAGAACTCAGTAGCAAAAAACCAAATAATTAAAAAAATGGGCAAAGAACCTGAGTAGACATTTTTCCAAAGAAGATATATACAAATGGCCAACAGGTACACGGAGGGATGCTCAATATCACTAATCATTAAGGAAATGCAAATCAAGATTACAATGAGATATCACCTCCCACTGATAAGAATGGCTGTCATCAAAAAGACAAGATATGAAAAATGCTGACAAGGGTGTGTAGAAAGAGAACCGCTGTGCACTGTTCATGGGACTGTAAGTTGGTACAGTTATTCTGGAAGACAGTATGGAGGTTCTTAAAAAAATTTAAAAAGAGAACTGCTATACGATCCAGCAATTCCACTTTGGGTATTTATTGAAGGACATGAGAACACCATCTCAAAGAGGTATCTGCACCCTTTAGTGCACTTCAGCATTATTGACAATAGCTAAGACATGTAAACAGCCTAAAATGTCCATCAATGGATGAATGGATAAAGAAGTTGTGGTAAAAATGTGCATTGAAACACTATTCAGCCATAAAAAAGAAGGAAATCCTGCCACTTATGACAACACGGATGGACCCTGAAGGCATTATGCTAAAAGAAATAATCAGACAGAGAAAGACAAATACTGTAAGATCTCACATGTTGAATCTAAAAACAAAACTCACAGAAAAAGAGGTCAGATTTGCGGTTACCAGTGGCAGTGGGTGGGGGTGGGGTAACTGGATGAAGGTGGTCAAAAGGTACAAACTTCCAGTTGTAAGGTAAGTCACTACCAGGAGATAATGTACTGCATGAGGACTATAGTTAACACTGCTGTATGGTATATTTGAAGGCTTCTAAGAGTAGCTCCTAGAAGTTCTCCTCATAAGGAAAATAAAACACTTTTGTTTTGTATCTCTATGAGATGATGGATGTTAACTAAATAACTTATTGTGGCAATCATTTCACATTACATGTAAGTCAGCATTCCATACACCTTAAAATTACACAGTGCTGTATGTCAATTATATCTCAAGAATACTGAAAAAACTAATAAAAAAGAAAATGTATACATACAGTAGAATATTATTCAGTCTTAAAGAAGAAGTGACGTTGGTGACAACATGGATGGACCTGGAGAACATTATGTGAGTGAAATAAGCCAGACACAGAAAGACAGATACTGTATGATCTCACTTATGTGTGGAATCTAAAATAGTCAAACCCATAGAAGCAGAGACTAGAATGGTTGTTGCAGTAGCTAGGAGTAGGGGTCAGTGGGGAGCTGATGGTCAAAGTACACAAAATTTCAGTAATGCAAGATAAATAAGTTCTGGAGCTACTATAGAGCACAGTGCCTATAGCTAACAATACTGTGTTGTATACTTAAAATTTGCTAAGAGAATAGATTTTATGTTAAGTGGTTCTTACCACACACAAAAAATAAATGGGGGCAGGTGTGACAAAGGAGACATGAAAATAAAATGGAGAAAAGACAGCCGCTTCAGTAAGTGGCGCTGGGAAACTGGACAGCTACATGTAAAAGGATGAAATTAGAACACTCCCTAACACCAGACACAAAAATAAACTCAAAATGGATTAAAGACCTAAATGTAAGGCCAGACACTATAAAACTCCTAGAGGAAAACATAGGCAGAACACTCTATGATGTAAATCACAGCAAGATCCTTTTTGACCCACCTCCTAGAGAAATGGAAATAAAAACAAAAATAAACAAATGGGCCCTAATGAAACTTCAAAGCATTTGCACAGCAAAGGAAACCATAAACAAGACGAAAATACAACCCTCAGAATGGGAGAAAATATTTGCAAATGAAGCAACTGACAAAGGATTAATCTCCAAAATATACAAGCAGCTCATGCAGTTCAATATCAAAAAAACAAACAACCCAATCCAAAAATGGGCAGAAGACCTAAATAGGCATTTCTCCAAAGAAGATATACAGATTGCCAACAAACACATGAAAGGATGCTCAACATCACTAATCATTAGAGAAATGCAAATCAAAACGACAGTGAGGTATCACCTCACACCGGTCAGAATGGCCATCATCAAAAAATCTACAGACAATAAATGCTGGAGAGGGTGTGGAGAAAAGGGAACACTCTTGCACTGCTGGTGGGAATGTAAATTGATATAGCCACTATGGAGAACAGTGTGGAGGTTCCTTAAAAAACTAAAAATAGAACTACCATACGACCCAGCAATCCCATTACTGGCATGTAGCCAGAGAAAACCATAATTCAAAAAGACACATGCACCCCAATGTTCACTGCAGCACTATTTAAAATAGCTAGGTCACGCAAGCGACTTAAATGTCCATCAACAGACGAATGGATAAAGAAGATGCGGTACATATATACAATGGAATATTACTCAGCTATAAAAAGGAACAAAATTAGGTCATTTGTAGAGACGTGGATGGACCTAGAGACTGTCGTATAGAGTGAAGTAAGTCAGAAAGAGAAAAACAAATACCGTATATTAACACATATATGTGGAACCTTGAAAAATGGTACGGATGAATCGGTTTGCAAGGCAGAAATAGAGATACAGACGTAGGGAACAAACGTATGGACACCAAGGGGGGAAGCGTGGGTGGGATATGAATTGGGCGATTGGGATTGATATATATACACGAATATGTATAAAATAGATAACTAAAGAGAACCTGCTGTATAGCACAGAGAACTCTACTTCACTTTGCTGTACAGTAGAAACTAACACAACATTGTAAAACAACCATACCCCAAACAAACAACAACAACAAAAAAAATAAAGGGGGCAGGAGGAAGCTTTGGGAGGTGATGAAGGTATTTATGGCGTTGATGGTAGTGATTGTTTCATAAGTGTATACTTATCCCCAAACTCATCAAGTTGTATACATTAAATGTATATACTACATGCCAATCATAACTCAATAAGGTGTTTTTTGTTTTTTTTTTAAATAGGTGTAGCTGGGGCTACAGTTATCTAAAGGCTTAACTAGGGGTGAGGGATCAACTCCCCATTTCATGCACATGCCTGCTGACAAGAGGCCTTAGCTTCTCACTGGCTCTTCACAGAGACCTGAGTTCCTTGCCACATGGATCTTTCCACAGGGCTGCCAGAGTGCCCTTATGACATGAAAGTTGATTTCCCCTAGAGTGAGTGATCCCAGAGAGAGGGCAGGGGGCAGGGAGGAGAAAGTGAGAGACAGAGCACAAGGCAGAAGTTAACAATGTTTCTTATGACTTGGGCGAAGAAGTGACGTTCTCTCACTTCCACCATGTTCTAGTGTTCGCTTTGATATGAGGAGGGCATGTCCACAAGAGTGAATCCCAGGAGGCAGGGATCATGAGGTATCATCTTGGAGACTGGTTAACACAAGAGGTTATAGCAATACTTTAAGCCAGAAATGATGAGGGCCTTTAACAATAGGAATTGCAGTGGAGGAAGGAAGTAGAGAATGAATTGATAAATATTTAAGGCACAGTATTAATAGACCTTGGTGACTAGGAAGGTATGGGAGAGAGAAAAGGAAGAATGAGAGACAACCTCAAATTCTAGCTTGCGTGCCTGAGTAGAAGGTAGTACCTCAAAGTCAGGAGAAAGAGGAGTTTCAGTGGGAAAACGTTTGTTCTTATTCCTTGTCACCTCTATCAAAGGCTGTTCTGAACAGGTCTTGCTCTCTTCAACCCTCATCATGTTCTAAGGGCATCTCATTCTCAGCTTGCAACACGGTCTTCTTTCTTAGAGGATATTAAGACAATTTGATGTTGAATCACATCAACTCTCAATCTCACCATCTCAAGATAACATGATTTTCTGGTTCCAAGACTCATTTTCTTTTTTTTCCCCCCAAGTTTAACATATCTGAAACTGGTATATGTGTTCCAATCAATTATATTTTAGATTCAATGAAATATGGCATATTGGTAACTTCATTTTTTTTCATGCTTTCTTTTTTCCTCAAAGGAAGACAGAAAGAGCCTTCTTTAAAAAGCAAACAACAAACAAATGCTTGATTATTTACCAGAGCCCTAGTGTCTTGGGACAGTCGATTTTTAACTCCTTTATTTCAGTTTGCCTTCTGGATAGCCCAGCTTCACCATCAGGATCCATGCATCAAGAAAATGCATTGAGAAGAGAGGCATGAGTGAAGTCAAATTGTGAAGGTTTATTTAGATTTTCCCAAACCACTCTTTTTTTTAAAGATTAATTAATCCATTAATTAATTTATCTTTGGCTGTGTTGGGTCTTCGTTGCTGCGTGCAGGCTTTCTCTCGTGGCGAGCGGGGGCTACTGTTCGTTGCGGTGCACGGGCTTCTCATTGCGGTGGCTTCTCTTGTTGCGGAGCACGGGCTCTATGCACGTGTGCTTCAGTAGTTGTGGCACATGGGCTCAGTAGTTGTGGCACACGGGCTGAGTTGCTCCACAGCACGTAGGATCTTCCCGGACCAGGGTTCAAACCCATGTCCCCTGCACTGGCAGGCAGATTCTTAACCACTGTGCCACGAGCGAAGTCCCCAAACCACTCTTAAGTCCCTAACAATTCCTGTGGCGTTTACACTCTATGTTTAAGCCAGTATATGGTTGTTGGAAGGCTCCTCCTTCGAGATAGTGATGGGTATATTGCCATCAAAACACGGTTCCAATCAAAACATTTTTCAAGTGTTGGGTGCTTGCCTGGAAGAAAAAAAAAAAAAAGACAGAGTACAAAGGAAGGATATTTGATCCTTGACAACCAGGGCAGACAGTCCAGACCTCCAGCTGTGCTCTCAGCTGGCTGTCTTATTCTTTTGGCCTGAGGCATCTTTTGTATCTTGTAAGAATGGAGAGACCTAGCAAGGACACCTCACTGTCCAATTACACCTAATAGAGCAGGAACCACGATCTAAACTTACAAATCATTTTTGGATGGGAGGAAACATTAATGGATTTTCATCAACTTAAGAGATAAAATTGCAATGCCTCTTCTGCAGGTTTCATTTGTTTGTTTGTTTGACTGAAACATCAAATAATCCTAGCTAGAAGTACCTTCTTTTGAAACTGGGATATGGACCCTGCATGGTTCTGTAGGCTTCTAACTAACACCAAGGTCTTGTTAAACAAATTTTTTATGTGGTGGATTTCTCTATCAGATTCTTTTTTTGCAGTAAAATTTCTGAAAAATATTTTATATTTATTTTTTCCTAAATGACTATGAGAAACCATGATCGGGCTTTTCTAGCTTAGGATGTACTCCTTTGGGAAAAAGGTCCTTATTAATCTTGATACCGTTCCTTCTCTGCTCCATCCAGAGTTTCTTCCACCTCCTTTGTATCCAATCTCTTCTTTGAGTTTCTTCCATTCTTGTAATAAAATCTTCATGTCTCTGCTCTCCATGAACAAAAGAAAATCCTTCCCTGGATGCTGCTACTTCTTTTATGATGATCTAATTCATTTTTCCCCTTTGCTTTCCTAAATTCTTTTAAAAATGATGTAATCCAACTACCTTCCTTTCTCTTCTCAAGCCCTTTGTAATTGGGCTTCTGCCCCAGTGGTTTGTTGAAACCGTTCTCTCGAAAATCTTGAGTTGTTAAGTTGTTAATTTCTTCATTTTGTGGGTGATGTTGAAAAACTCATCTCAGTTCTAATTTAGAAGGAAGTTGTCTCATTAGTAATATGGAGAGATGCCCTTATCTGAATGAGGGCAGGGAGCTTGCTTAGATGACACATGATACTCTCTTACTCCATTTTATTTTTCACCTCCTCTGAAGCTTTCATTTAGCCATGGACACCCTAAGATCTCTTAGTGAATTCCTCTGACATCATCAATACATCATGATCACACAGATGCTTTCGTGAAGGTTGATGGTGTGTTCAGTACTGCATGGGGGATATTGGTAGACCTCATTCTCTGTTTAGTAGAAGCACTCACAAGATAAGATAGAGAAATCATAGGATTCTGCAGGAGAGGTTGCAGACAAAGCAGAGATGTCTATGCCTTTTCCATGTCTAGGGATGGTCAAACATCACGAGAGATTAGCCTCTCAGATAAAGAAATCTGCTTTTATGAATAGCCCCCGAGGATGGACACAGCCATCTGCCACAGTACAGGCACATCCTGGAGAGCTGCTCCAGGTCAGTAGTCAGGAAGTATTTTTTTCCACTAGAATGAACCTCATGTGGAAGTCTCCTCTGAAATATGAGCCCAAGACACATTGAGTGTCATCTGCAAGTGACAAAAATTATATTTGCTTATTAGCAAGGTTAATGGGCACCTTTCAGCGGGTCTCATTTTTAAATTGAGTTTTCTCAGGCATGAATGAAGGGGCTTTGAAATTTAATCAGGCAAATAAAAGTTACAAGCCCTCTCCCTATGATAACTGTGTGGACCCAACAGAAACGTCATAAGCAAACTATGTGTTGGTGATTTCAGCAACTTTCCACAGAGACTGCTAGGAAACCACAAATGGACTTTAGCTATCAGATCGACATTTCATGGGTGGTCTCCCGTGCTAACCCCAAGCAGTTCACAGACAGCCACATATTTTGATTTGCTTCCTCTAAGGAGGTACTACGTCATATGATGAGATGGCATTAAGACAGTGCAACACTCTTCCTTCTGGTGGGACTGGTAGCCACTGTCTCCTGTGTGGATGAGAGACTGTGACAAGTATGGAGATGAAAGGAAACCTGCCTGGGGTATCCAGGTGGAGTTTTCTGGCTGATGCTTGGGTGGATGTGTTTTTACAACACAGATGAATCGAGATTTTTTTTCCCCCTAATTCACTCATGGGCAAGTAGAGAAGAATGGGACTAGATAAATTTCTTCTTCCCCCCCGCCTTTTTTTCTTTTTTGTTGTGGTAAGAACACTGAACATGAGACATACCCACTTAACAAATTTTTAAATGCATGGTATAACACTGTTAGTTCTAGGCTCAGTGTTGTACAGGAGATCTCTAGAACTTAGTCATTTTGCATAACTGGAAGTTTAAATTTTATCCCTGTTGAAAAGCAGCTCCCCATCTCCTCCTCCCTGTATGCCCAGGCAACTACCATTTTACTCTTTGTTCCTACCAGTTTGAGTATTTTGAATACCTCACAGAAGTGGAATTAAGCAATGTTTGTTCTTCTGTTACTGGTTTATTTCACGTAGCATAATGTCCTCCAGGTTCATGCACATTATTGCACATGGCAGGGTTTCCTTCCTTTTAAGGCTGAATAATATTCCACTGTATGCGTATGCCACATTTTCTTAATCCATTCATCTGTAAATGCACATACTGTTTCCAAATCTTGGCTACTATGAATAATGAAGCAATGAACATAGGAATGCAGATAAGTCTTCAACATCCTGATTTTATTTCTTTTGGACATATATCCAGAAGAGGGCTTGCTGGATCATGGGGTAGCTCTACTTTTAATTTTTTTGAGGAACTTCCATACTGCTATCCATAACAGCTACTGCATTCTACATTCCCACCAGTGATGTCCAAGGGTTCCAAATTCTCCACATCCTTGTCAAGATTTAGTATCATTTTTCTCATATAATAGAAATGCTAACAAGTGTCAGGTGATTTCTCACTGTAGCTTTGATTTACACTTCTCTGATTAGAGATGTTGAACATCTTTCCACATACCTGATATACCCATTGGTCATTTACATGTTTTCTCTGGAGAAATATCTATTTAAATCCTTTGCCTATTTTTTTAATCAGGTTGTTGTTATTATTACGATTATCATTATTTTGCTATTGAGTTTTAGGTCTTTATTATAAATTAACCGCTTAACAGACACATGGTTTACAAATATTTTCTCCCATTGTGTTGGTTGTCTCTTCATTTTGTTGATTGTTTCCTTTGCTGTGCAGAAGCTTTATAGTTTGATGTAGTCCCACTTGTCTAGTTTTGCTTTTGTTGCCTGCGCTTCTGGTGTCATATCCAGAAAGTCACTGCTAAAGACAATGTTATGAAGATTTTCCCCTGTTTTCTTCTAGGATTTTTATAGTTTCAGGTGTTAAAGTCTTTAACTAATTTTGAGTTGATTTTTGTGTACTGTGTTAGATAAGGGTCCAACTGCATTCTTTTATATGTGGATATATATAGTTTTATATACATATATATTTTTTTCTCAACACTATTTTTTGAAGAGACTATCCTATCTCCATTTGGCTATATATATGTGAGTTTATTTCTGGGCTACCTATTCTGCTCCACTGCTATATATGTCTGTTACTGTGCCAGCACCAAACTGTTTTAATTCCTGTTGTTTTGTGATTTATTTTGAGGCGAGGAAGTGCGATGCCTCCATCTTTGTTGTTCTTTCTCAAGATGGCTTTGGCTATCTGGGGTATTTTTTGGTTCCATCTGAATTTTACAATTGTTTTTGCTATTTCTATAAAAAATACCATTTGGTTTTAATAAGGATTGCCCTGAATCTATAGACTGTGTTGGAAAGTATAGCTATTTTCACAATATTAGATCTTCCAGTGCATGACCACGGGATGTCTTTCTATTTATTTGTATCTTTAATTCCTTTTATCAATATTTTGTAGTTTTCAGTGCACAAGTCTAGGAATGACATTCAAGTTTCATAACTAAATCCAATGCTTCCTTTTCATGAAGTCACTACTTTCTGAACTAGGGCTCACATTCTTATATAAAATCAGTTTGGCCGCTTTTAAGTAAAGAACTTTTATGAATTGAGTACTTCCTATACAACTATCAGTTATGCCAGTTTTCTCACAGGTCTAGTAGATATCCTTTATCACATATTCTTGTCAAAATTTTGACATGAATTTTATACACAAGCCATGCAAACACATATTATCTCTCTAAACACCTGCCTGGCCCCTTTATGCTAGAAACTAAATTTCTTGAGAAACTGCTTCTGAATTATCTTGCACTTAAACAGTCATAATATTAATGGATGCTCACTAAACATGAGCTGATTATACTCTTTGCTTTGCATTCTTTATTAGGGTTAATTTACCTCGAAAGAAATCTTTTTAAAAACAAAACATTATTAGGTCAATGTGTCCATTACATATGACCTTATTGATACCCTCGGGACACAGAAAAACGTATAGAGGCTTTGGTTTGTACAATTATTAAGATCTTGCCTATGCCTTTGACAATAGAGCATAAGACTTTTTCTTTTGAAAGCAAAAAATAAACAAACCAACAAAAAGCCCCAAAACCTAATAATCCCCGACAATCATGTTAACCAAATACAATAAGGCTTAGTGCAAAAAAAAAAACCAAAAAAACCAAAATGGGAGCCAGGATGAGGAGTTTGGTAAGTCCTGGAGTTATATCATGATGTATGGTCTTTGATTCAAACTTCAGAGAATCTGTTAAGAAGGAAAATATAGATGTAGGATTCCAGAAGGCCTGAACAATCTTAAACTGTTAAGTTCCTTTGAAAAATGATCTCAGCACAGCTGAGCTGTACAGTGAAAGCAAGATGACTTATGTCGAAATAAATTCCTGGGTGCCATTTCTGAAGACCCAGAGGGCTCTGCAGGTTGCATATTAGTGGACTTATATCTAATTTTAGGGACCAGGACATTTCTGTTCATGTCATCATTTTTCTTGCTCTACCAAAGGAGATCAAAATAAGTGACATTTGGGGCTTCCCTGGTGGCGCAGTGGTTGAGAGTCCGCCTGCCGATGCAGGGGACGCGGGTTCGTGCCCCGGTCTGGGAGGATCCCACGTGCCGCGGAGCGGCTGGGCCCATGAGCCATGGCCGCTGAGCCTGCGCGTCCGGAGCCTGTGCTCTGCAACGGGAGAGGCCACAACAGTGAGAGGCCCGGGTACCGCAAAAAAAAAAAAGTGCCATTTACTGAGAACTAACTGGTAGCTTCCCCAGGTTGCAATGTTTTAATTAGAGAGATAGAAAGAAAAGGTCACATTCGGCCGTTCATTAAAGGAAGTCCTTTATAAAAGCCTTCTAAAAACATGAGACAGAGAAACAAAATGTGTAAAAAAATTGGAAAAAAGACTGTAAGCAATGGATGGATTTCTTTTTTTTGTAAATAACTTTAGAGGAAATTAGCACATTTTGAAACTGGATTTACTCTTACTATATAGAAAAGCATCAAAACCTTGTGGAAATGCCTAGATTGATAAATAGGGTACAAAAGCTGACCCCTTTATAGTTCGAAACATTTACTTCTATTGCTTTTCTTTTCTTTTCCAGTTTTTTCATCACTGCATTCCTACTCAAAAGAACTCTGCATAAAAGTATTTAAAGCCATGTAGTTTACAAGGAGAAATGCATTATTTTGATATCTGAATTTCTCAAAGGCACTAACTAACTGTATTTTAGTTGTATGATTTGAATTATGGCAACAAAAGTGGCTGGAACTGTAAAGAAACATTTTCTTAGAAAACATTTTGCACAAGAATTCACTTTATAAGTACAATTTATAGAAATTTTATAAAAATAATAAATTTTCACTTGTAAGAAATTCCCAACTCAGTGTTCATAATGCACCTGCTAAATTTTTTCACCACAGATATGAATGTCTATAAAAAAAAGGAAATAATTATCTTGTGACATCTATGAAGAAAGGTCAGAAAATTTTACATTCTCTCAGACACTCAGTGAAAAATAAAGCAAATTAAAAAGAACAATTGACCTTTTCTTTTTCTACCCTCTCTTGCAAATATAGAACACCATGTCAATCTTAGTTCAATAAGCAGCATAAAAATCCAAGCAAGTAAACAAAGAAATGAATTGTCCTGTTCAGCTGGTCTCCTTAGACTGTAGCCCTATAGGCTCTGTGTGTCTTGGACAAGAAGCCAGCCCTGCTTTGCCTCTCTGTCTAATTTTACGGAGAACTAGGACAATGGTAACATGTCATCATTGAGGGCATGCAGTGCAAGATTTATCTTCCTGTATTCAAACAAATCACTCGATTTATCTTTTTTGGTATCATAGGTCTTCATTGAGTCAAATAAACCACATTTTGTTTACTACACTGGAAAGATATAAATGCTAAATACTGTTTAACTTTATTTTATGAGAGTGAATATTATATTCTTCTTTCCAGTGACCTTTTATTGCCTCGTGAATAAAGAAATAATTTGCTAGACAGAAACAGCAGCAAGAGAGTGATGGAATTTATGAGCAGCCCAACTCTCCTAAAACCGAGAGCTAAACATGATAGTTTCAGAATAGAGAACTTTTCTGTACCCCATTCTCAAAACTTTTGCCAACTTTATATCATACAGTAAATAATGAACAAGGGTTAAAAAGTAGGCAATTCATCAATCTCTTGTAACAGAAAAACAAAGTCAAAACCAGAGAGAGATAGGATACTCTGCCAAACTCTTTTAAGCATTTGCTCCTTTAACAAATACCAAAAAAAGGAATACAGGAAAAAAAGGTAAGGAGAGTACTTTCACAAGAGGAAAAAATAGCCTGATAACACCAAAAGGAAAGAATACAGTATAGTAGTCAAGACTAGAGCTTCTGGAACTTGACAGAGCACTTTGTAGCGGTGTAATTCTGAACAGGTCACTTGCTTTCTGAACCTCAGTTTTCCCTGGTATGAGGTAGAGATCGTATCAGTTCCTATCCTGTGATGGTAAGATAATTAAATGACATGAGAGATGTAAAACACCTTACATTGTGCCTAGTACATTTTAAACACTTGATAAATATTAGCTATTATTAATTTTAATTCATAGCTGGATTTTCTTACCAGATCCTCATAAATTATGGTCACGTATGTTAAAACTGTGGTCACCTGGCAAACATTTGCAAAACACAGTCCATCGATACATTGTCCAATTTCTCTTGAAGTGTTCTGGACAATTTCTTCTGAGATTTCCTGGTATCAGAATCTTGTAGTTTGAGAGAAACTTAAAAACCAAATATTCAGGGATTCTACTTAAAATGGAGAATGCTGGAAAGAATTTTGCTACCACTCTTACAATAAGAAAAAGATGGCTAATCTACAAAATCCTAGTCTTTCCTGAATGCATTAGAGAGCTGAGGTCATAGGGAAAGCCTAAGGCTAATGGTAGAACAGAAACATTAATAAAAAATACTCCATGGACCTAGAGATTGTCATACTGAGTGAAGTAAGTCAGACAGAGAAAGACAAATATTATATGATATTGCTTTTATGTGGAATCTAAAAAAATGGTACAAATGAACCTATTTACAAAACAGCAATAGAGTCACAGTTGTAGAAAACAAATTACTTATGGTTACCAAGGGGAAGGGGAGGAGAGATAAATTGGGAGTTTGGGGTTGACATATACACACTACTCTATATAAAACAGGTAACTAATAAGGACCTACTGTAGAGCACAGGGAATTCTATTCAATACTCTGTAATGACCTATATTGGAATAGAATCTAAAAAAGAGTGGATATACGTATACATATAACTAATTCACTTTGCTATACAGCAGAAACTGACACAGCATTGTAAATCAACTATACTCCAATAAAAATTAATTTAAAATAAATAAAGACACAGAATAAAGTAATAGAAAGCCAAAAAAAAAAAAAACCCCAAAAAACAAAAACTCAGAAATGCAGCCATTACCTAAGCATGAAGTACCACTAGAGGAATTTAAATCTGAGGTGCACTAGGGTGACCACAGCTAAAGCAACCCAAATCCAGGTCAAGTCATGGCTATACTGATTCAACCCCCATACTAATAATGTACCAAGTGAAAATGTGTGCCATTTCCACACACAATTAATATTTACCTAATACACTACTGTGCAATACAAGATGTCTAGCATTCAAACAAGAATTATGACAAACATAAAGAGGCAAGAAAAAAATAACACACCGTCAAGGAAATCAACAGAGCCAGACTCCAGTATGATGCAGAAATTTGTGTTGTCACACAGGGAATTTAAAATAACTATCATTAACTTATTAACATGATTTGCAGTAGAAAAGACAGACAATATGTGAACAGATGGGGAGTTACAGGGGAAGAAAAGTATAAGAAAAAATTAAATAAAAATGCAGAAACAAAATACACAATAAAAGAAATGAAAAACACTTTTGATAGGCTCATCAGAAGGAAAGAATTTGACACAGGTGAGGAAAGAATGGGTGAATTGAAGATAAGGTCAATATATATCACCCAAACAAAGTACAAAAACCAAAAAGAGTGAAAAATGAAATAGAATATCCAGTAGCTGTGGGACAATATCAGAAAGTCTAACACAGGGTTCCCCAGCCCCTGGGCCACGGACAAGTGCCAGTCCGTGGCCCGTTAGGAAGCAGGCCGCACAGCAGGAGGTGAGCAGTGGGTGAGCGAGCAAAGCTTCATCTGTATTTGCAGCCGCTCCCCATCGCTCGCATTACCGCCTGAGCTCCGCCTCCTGTCAGATCAGGGGCAGCGTTAGATGCTCATAGGAGTGCGAACCCTACTGTGAACTGTGCATGCGAGGGATCTAGGCTGCACGCTCCTTATGAGAATCTAATGCCTGATGACCTGAGGTGGAGCTGAGGCGGTGATTCTAGCGCTGGGGAGAGGCTACAAATACAGATCATCATTAGTAGAGAGGTTTGACTGCACAGAGACCATAATAAATCAATTGCTTGCAGACTCATATCAAAACCCCATCAGTGAGTGGCAAGCGACAATTAAGTTGCACCTGGTGGCAGGCTTTAGAGTGGCAAGTGAGTTGATGTACTTCAATTGTATAGCTGCATCTGGTGGAAGGCTTTAAGTCAGAATCCAACACTTATGTTAATCTGCGCGTGGCCCACCCTGTATTTTATTTATCACTACCATCCGTGCCTCTTTCCCACACTGCACACTTGTCGCAGTCACAGTTTTGGTAAGCCCACAAGCTAACCCTAGCCAAAATGAGTAAAAAAACAAATGTCGCTGGAGAGCCTCTTTAAAAAGGAGGAAAGACCGAATCATGAGACAACAGAAGACTCTAAGACTGCCAGCAAAAGGAAAGCTGCATTTAAAAGAAAATACCAAGAGTCCTACTTAAATTACGGGTTCATTGCAACAGGTAATTCACATTCTCCAAGCCAGCTTTGTATAATATGTGGCAACTGGCTATCCAATGAAGCCATGAAACATTCAAAACTGCTTTGCCACATGGAGACAAAGCGCCCTGCATTAAAAGACAAGCCTTTGGAGTTTTTAAAAAAAAAAAAAAAAGGTGAACACAAAGAACAGAAGCAATTATTGAAGGCCACCACTTCATCAAATGTGTCTGCACCGAGAGCATCATTCTTAGTGGCTAACCACATTGCTAAAGCTAAGAAGCCCTTCACTGTTGGTGAAGAGGTGATCCCGCATGCTGCTAAGGACATTTGTTGTGAACTTTTAAGAGAGGTTTCAAAAGGTGGCACCTGTTCAAAAGGTGGCACGTGTTCCCCTTTCGGCTAGCACTGTAACTAGACAAATTGATGAAATAGCAGAGGATACTGAGGCACAACTGTTAGAGAGGATTAATGAGTCACCGTGGTACGCAATCCAGGCTGAGAGTCTACTGATGTGGACAACAAGGCAACAATGCTTGTTTTTGTGCGATATGTTTTTCAGGAGGATGTGCCTGAGGATGTGTTATATGCACTTTTGTTGCCAACCAACACCACAGCTGCAGAACTATTCAAGTCTTTGAATGATTACATATCAGGGAAACTGAATCAGTCATTTTGTGTCGGTATATGCATGGACAGAGCAGCTGCCATGACTGGATAGCCTTCTGGTTTCACTACTCAGGCCAAAGAGGTCACTTGTGAATGTGAGTCTACGCGCTGTGTCATCTATAGAGAAATGCTGGCTAGCCGAAAAATGTCACCTGAACTTAACAACGTTTTGCAGGATGTGATTAAAATTATCGACCATATTAAAGTCCATGCCCTTAACTCATGTCTGTTCACGCAGCTCCGTGAGGAGACGGACACAGAACACACACGTCTTCTCTTATACACAGAGTGAGATGTCTTTCTAAAGGTAGATCACTGAACAGAGTTTTTGAGTTACGACAGCTGCTCCAGAGATTTCTTTTAGAAAAACAGTCACCACTGGCAGCACATTTCGGTGACACAGAAGGGGTTGCAAAACTTGCTTACTTGTGTGACATATTCAACCTGCTCAACAAACTCAATCTGTCACTTCAGGGGAGAATGCCAACTGTGTTCAAGTCGGCAGATAAAGTGGCTGCATTCAAAGCCAAACTGGAATTATGGGGGCGACGAGTGAACATTGGGATTTTTGACATGTTTCAAACATTAGCAGAGATTTTGAAAGAGACTGAGCCAGGGCCTTTTTTCTCCCAGCTGGTGCATGATCACCTATCTCAGCCTTCAAAAGAGTTTGAGCATTACTTCCCAACCACAAAAGGGAAGGAATGGGAAGGAATGGGAAGGAATGCATCCGCAACCCATTTGTGAATAAGCCAGGTGAATGGCCTTTGCCCGTGCTAGAAGAGGATCAACTGCTTGAGATCGCAAATGACGCTGGTCTTAAAAGTATGTTTCAGACAACTTCAGTCTCCATACGTTCTGGATTAAAGTCAAGGTGATATATCCTGAGACTGCCACAAAAGCACTGAAAAGCCTGCTTCCATTTCCAACTTCCTATCTTTGTGAAGCGGAGTTTTCTGCAGTGACAACAACCAAAAATGAGGTTATGGAGTAGACTGGACCTAAGAAACACACTTCGGGTGTCACTGTCTCCCATCACCCCCAGATGGGACCATCCAGTTGCAGGAAGACAAGCTCAGGGCTCCCACTGATCTTGCATTATGGTGAATTGTAGAATTATTTCATTATATATTACAATGTAATGATAATAGAAATAAAGTGCACAATAAATGTAATATGCTTGAATCATCCCGAAACCATCCCCCCGCCGCCCCTCTGTCCGTGGAAAAATTGTCTTTTATGAAACCTGCCCCTGGTGACAAAAAGGAGGTTGGGGACCACTGGTCTAACATATGTGTGACTGGAATCTGAGAAGGAAAGATACAGAATGGGGCAGGAATAGTATTTGAAGAAATAATGGCTGAGAATTTTCCAGAATTAACCAGGACACCAAAACACAATTCCAGAAAGCTTTAGAGGAAACCAAGCAGGGCAAATACCCAAGAAACATACCCAGACAATCAAACTGCTGAAAACCAAAGTCTTGAAAGAATCTGGAAAAAAGACAGATTACATCCAGAGAAACAGCGTTAAGACTTATAACAGACTTGTCATTAAAAATAAAGATAGAACAAGCAGACAACAAAGTCAAATGCATCTATTTGACAGACCTGGAGTAGTTACTGTTTGCTGCTAGGTTTTCCCTACAGATGCATGAAAATCTTGTCTTGCATTTTCTGTCTGATTATGGCAGCCAAGATTGAAGGGGGGAATATAGGAATTACAAAAACACCAAGGAAGGGAGAAAAAATTTTTATAACTCAGATATAACCCTGTAAACAGTGAAGAGCCTGTTACATTCCAAAAACAGGAATCAAAAATTTGAGTTTATATGAGAAAATAAAATTCAATAAGGATACAGAAAACCTGAACAGCACAATTAATACACTGCACGAAATAATGACAGAAAACATAGACTTTCTCTAGTGCACATGTATTATATACCAAAATTGACCATATTCTGGGCCAGAAAGGAAGCCTTAGTAAAATTTTTTAATTGAAATAATTTATAGCATGTTTTTTGATGACAGAAGAATTAAGCTAGAAATTGATGTTCAAAACAACAAAAAATATCAAGCTATTTAGAAATTAAATAATACACTTGTAAATAGCCCAAGGACAAAAAATGAAATAAAAGTGAAATTTAGAAAATAATTGAAATAAATGATTTTCAAACTATGGGATATCAGTACCCAGAAGGAAATTTATAATCTTAAATGCATTTCCTAGAAAGAATATAGACTAAAAGTGAGTTACCTCAGCTTCTATCTGAAGAAGCTAGGGAAGAAGAACCCTACAAACAAACCTAGACAATGCAGAAAGAGGTAAATAAAAATAACAACAGAAATAAGAATAGAAAACATAAAATAAAGAAATTCAACAAACAAAGTTGATTCCTTGAAAATATTAACAAGAAGTAAAATCATAAATTATCATATTAGGAATGAAAAACTTTGTATCTGGACAAAACTTTGTATCTGGACAAAACTTTGTATCTGGACAAAAAATTGTATCTGGACAAAATTTCCAGATACAATTTTCATCAGAAATGTAATGGGAAAATATGAACAAATTTATGATTCATAATTATTTAATAATTTAAGTGATACTGAAAAATTTTGAGGAAAATAGAAGAAATAGAAATTTCAAGCAGCTCTATTTATATTAAAGATATTGAATCATTAAAAACCATCTCCTAAAGGAAACTTCACAAACAGATGGCTTTAATAGTGAATTATTCCACATATTTAAGGAAGAAACCACAACATCATATACAAACTCTTGCAGAATATGGAAAGAAGGAACACTTACCAATTTTTTTTATGAAGCTAGAATAGACTTGATAGTAAAGCCTGAAAGGACATTACAAAAAAGCGAAAGTAAAGGCTATTCCCTGTCATGATGTTAGATGCAAAAATCCCAATATAATATTAGTAACTTTAATACGGAGATATAAATAAAGATAATATGACAGTACCAAGTGAGACTCGCTTCAGGAATATAAGGTGGCTTACCATTTGATAACTGGTTAATTTAGTTGATCACCTTAACTGACAAAAGGAGAATATGATCAACTTAACAGACGAAGAAAAAGTACTTAAACTTCAAGGCTCATTAATGATAAAAATACTTGATACACTGAGAATAAAAGGAAAATTTCTATTTCAATAACTACAAATAAAACCAGTAGAAAACCTCATGTTTAATCATGAATAATTCAAAGATTTTCTTCTGAAACCAAGAATCAGATAGTTATCTGCTATTATCAGTTGATTCTAATATTATACTGGAGATCTTAGCCAGTAGAGTAAGATAAGACAAATACTAAAAAGATTACAAAGAAGGAAAAAGGCCATTATTTACAGATGACATTTTTGTGCTTACAGACAAACTACTGGAATTAATAAACAAACCCACAAAAGTCCCTAGACATAAGGTTAAAATACAAGAATCAGTTGTATTTCTATATACCACCGACAAAATTTATAAAAATGATATCATTTACAGTAGCATCTAAAATATCAAATAGGAATAAACCTAACAAATTATGTCAAAACATTATATTACTACACTAAAAACTACAAAATATTATTGTGAGAGTTAAAGAAGATCTAAATAAATGGAAGAAAAGACCATGCTCATGGATCCGAAGATTCAACATTCTATCAACTATCCAAAGATAGTCAATATTGACTATTCCTGAAATGTTCCATAAAATTAATTCCTATACCATTAATTAATTCCATACTAGAATATAACTAGTTTTTGTGTGTGTGTGTGTGGAAATTGACAAGCTAATTATATAATTTACATTTTATGACCAGCGAAATGCTTTCACCAAAGGTCTAAGAATGGAGAAATCTTAAAGAAGAAAATATAACTGAAAGATGTATATTATTGGATGCCAAGATGTATATTACCTATCATACACATACATATATCATGTGACAAAGACAGTATTACAAACCAGTGTTGAAGAATAGCAAAAAATTAAAAATTGTTTAAAAAGTAGAGGAGGCTATGCTTAGTTAGAGAAATATTTCTTATATTTGCCTCAAAAACCCTAACTAGAAAGAAAAACTGGGGAATCTGGCCTCACTAAAGTTAATACTTTCCATGCAACAAAGGATGTTACATGCAATTTTTCAAATGAGAAAAATTACAGAACTGTGTTTGAAATGAACAAAAAGAACACTGACATACAGAATGGTTAAGAAATCCTACAAATGAATAAGAATAACAAAATAACTCAAAAGAAAAATAACCAAGTGATAAGTATGAGCATATATAGGAAAGAAAGCCTAAACAGCCAATAAATGCATGAAAAGAGGATTAATCTCACCAGGATCCATGCAAATGTAATCTGAAGCAACAATCAGAAATAGTTTTGCATTCATCAAACTGGCAAAAATTTTAAATCCCGATAACATCAAATGTTGACAAGAATACATGGGAATAGGATCTCTATGTGTTGGTGGTGGAAATATATATATTTTTTTATTTATATTTATTTATTTATTTTGTGGTACCCACGTGGGCCTCTGTCGTGGCCTCCCCCGTTGCGGAGCACAGGCTCCGGACGCGCAGGCTCAGCGGCCATGGCTCACGGGCCCAGCCGCTCCGCGGCATGTGGGATCTTCCCGGACCGGAGCACGAACCCGCGTCCCCTGCATCGGCAGGCGGACTCTCAACCACTGTGCTACCAGGGAAGCCCGGAAATATATTTTGATGCAACTCTTTAGAGAGCAATTTGGCAGTAATTCCCAGTAAAGCTGAGGATGGACATACCCGGTAATTCCACTTCCAGATACATAAACCAAAGAAATTTAAAAAAGTGTACAGAGGTGTGTCGTTCAATACACATTGTATTAATGAAAAACTGGGAACAATATAAATCAATAAAGTGATAGATAAATTTGGTATCATCATTCAATGAAATTGATACATTAATTAAAATGAATCATCATGGGAGTAGTTTCAAAAGCATAATGTTAAGTGATAGCAAAACTAGTTGCAAAAGTATATGTACAGTATGTCATTCATGAAATTTAAAGAAACACAACCATATTATACATTATTATTGTATCCATATTTATTCATAGCATAAAACTGTCTGGGAAGAATATTTTCCAATTTCAGAAAAGTCGTGACTTCAGAGAAGGGAAATGGGATATGCAGTAATGATCGTAATGAAGATGAGGGGACAATTTTCAATGTTTTATGTACTAACATATAAAACATGAATACTTGCAATATCTGGGTTTTTTCACAGACATCTCTTACTTTTATCTCTACGTTTTGTTAAAGTTTGAAAGATTTCAAAATTAGAAAGAAAAAATTAGAGAGTTAGTGAACCTAATCTAGGATAAGAGCAGTTTGAATGAGGAGATGGGAAACAGTTAAAGAAACTGAGCTGACACAGACTTAGAGAATGAACTTATGGTTATGGGGTGGGGGGGCGGGGAAGGGTCGGGGGAGGGATAGATTGAGAGTTTGGGATTGACATGTACACACAGCTACATTTAAGATAGATAACCAACAAGGACCTACTGTATAGCACTGGGAACTCTGCTCAATACTCTGTAATAACCTAAATGTGAAAAGAATTTGAAAAAGAATAGATACTTATATATGTATAACTGAATCACTTTGCTGTACACCTGAAACTAATGTGGTATTGTTAATCAACGATACTCCAATGTAAAATAAAAATTAAAAGAAAGAAGCTGAGCTGGTAAAATTCATGACTCTTGGCATGGAGAGAGAGTGAGAGAGATCAAAGATGAAACTAAAGTGTATATGTTATGTTCTGTTAACTAGTAAATTATCCGTAGTTAAGTGGGGCAATCAGACTAAGAAAAATCAATATTAATGATTATCCTTAATAGCAACTGCACCCTAATAAATGATACAGATTTACAGTATTTAAAGAATCACCGCAGCTTATCCGAATCTTATTCGAATCCCAGTAGTTAAAAATACTTAGTCATTTGCTTGTGTGACTTGGGCAAGTTATGCCACCTCTCTGGGTCTCATTTTCCTCATCTCAAGGATCAAAATAATAATGTTACCCACTTTCTTTGGTGACTGTAATGATTAAATGAGTTAATCTCTGTAAAGTTCTTAGTACAATGCCTAGCACATAGCAAGTGCTCAATAAATGTTAATTATAAAATTAAAATAAAATAAAGTTTTATGTTAGGTAAGGGCGATGTGGGAATGGGTTGGAGGTGGAATAGGGGCTGG
Organism: Delphinapterus leucas; assembly: GCF_059928025.1. Lineage (NCBI taxonomy): Eukaryota > Metazoa > Chordata > Mammalia > Artiodactyla > Monodontidae > Delphinapterus > Delphinapterus leucas. The sequence goes on along the minus strand of NC_143130.1, from coordinate 6,209,247 downwards.
ACTGGGGAACAATGATCCTATTAACAGAATCAGAGAACATGGGACAGGAGGCTCAGGAAGGAGAGGATGAGTTTAACTTTAAAGAGTAAGTTGGATTATTGGTGAGACATCCAATTATAGATGTAGTTGAAACTGGACAAAATGGAGAGAGAAATTAAGGATGACGTTATCACGTTTGAGAGCAATAGAATTGATTACTGGAAACATGAGTTAGCTAAGTTTCCAAGGACATAAAGGTTATGAGAGGAAGAAGAAGAATCATAGCAAGTGCTTCGCACAACTTGTGCGATGTAGCGTTGGCCTGGGTGGGTAAGAGACCCAGGGGAGAAGCAGGAGAGGGCTGACCTAGAAGCTGGTGGAAGAGAGGACTTGTTCTTTGTTTTTTAGCATTTGAGCTGCAATTTATTTTATTTTTTAAAATTTTATTGGAGTATAGTTGATTTACAATGTGTTAGTTTCAGGTGTACAGCAAAGTGAATCAGTTATACATATACATATATCCACTCTTTTTTAGATTCTTTTCCCATATAGGTCATTACAGAGTATTGAGTAGAGTTCCCTGTGCTATACAGTAGGTCCTTACTAATTATCTATTTTATATACAGTAGTGTGTATATGTCAATCCCAATCTCCCAATTTATCCCTCCCTTCCTTACCCCCTGGTAACTAGAAGTTTGTTTTCTACGTCTGTGATGGAAGACAGGATGTCCCAAAGAATTGGTAGTCCTCACTGTTAAGTGCCCTGGAGAAATGAAAGAGCCCGAGAATGGAGGTAAAGCTCTCGTGTTGAGCAACTAGGAGGTCACTGATGACCTCAGGAAGAAGAGAAGCAAAGAGAAGAGATGATTGGGGCTACCATGGCAACTGGCCACTCAATGTATGCAGAAAGGACCATGGGGCAAACACGAGTCACTGCTTCCTGGACTCCCTGTGGCAGCTGCCACCCTCCTTTCTGCCCATTCTGGTTGCACCTCCGAGACTGGTCTTCTTCCAGACTCACGGAGTGCTCACCCAGCTTCCCTCCCCTCACGTTCTCCTGTGGGTCTTAGCTGAAGAGAATCGGAGAACTGACTCTAAAATAAAACTGTTTATCCCAGCCCTACATAAATAAATGTCACTTCATTATTCCCTGCATCTGAATCACGGATATCCTATATTTCGCTGATCTTGTTTATCCTTGAAGCTGTCCTCAAACATTTCCCAGTCTCCCGAATTGCATACAAATGGAGGAATATTTGAAAAAGTGTAATTGCTGTTGTTTGTTATTTTGTCCTGCCACCGTGCTTCCTTGTACCATCTGGACTGGAGGTGGACTTGTTAAAAAAAAAAAACAACCAGAAAGGACGGTCTCACAAATTTGAGCCTGAAAGAGAGAAGGAAGTCCTTAGTCTCTCCTCAGAAAACAGATCTTTACAGAGTTTCCTGGCCAAACAGGCAGCCAAGATGTTGCTAAATCTGGGAAGCTTATCAAATGCAAACTGTGAGCCTTCTGCACACAACTGTGTTCAATTACACATGGTCTGTTTGTTGCTTTAAATGAACATCATAGGAATAATCACAACAGACACCTGTATGCTACTGTGTGCTTTTAAAATTCTTTCTACATGCAGGAGATAACTGCATCCTCCCAACAAAATTTGTGAATTTTGGAGGCTCTGAGAAGCTCCAGGATCAAGGTGAAAAGCAAGGCAAGTCTGTGGTGGGGTCAGGTCTTTGGCTTCCCCACCCAGCACCCTGCATCACTGTGGTCCATCTTCAGTAGATGCCACAGCTGAGACCAGAGATATCTGTCTTTGCCTATGACAGCAATTAGGTGGGAGAAAATGAAATGTTAAACGTCCACCCTGCGATGATAGACACATGACTGATTTACCGTTTCTTTGCTCCTTTCAGGGAAAGCATTGTGTTTGGAGGAAATTACTTAACAGGCGGATTACGCCGAAGCATGGACCACAGTGGAGTTTGGGCTTGCCCTGAATGACTCAGGGAGAGGGACTTTTGACTGAATCAGGAAGAAAGAGGAAGAAAGGGAAAAATAATAAGAGGGCAGAGCCAGGGAAAGACAAAGGCTCTATGCTTTGTATGATGACCTCTCCCTGATCCCCCAACTCTGCAGTTAAATTATGAAGCACATCCAACAGTTGGGGTGAATGCATGGTGTGGACAAAGGAGGATACTTTTTGTGTCCAGGTTTAGGAGGACGAAACCAGCTGGGAGCAGAGAGAAGAGTAGGAGTTCAATTAGGATGCCAGAAAAATTGTGAGGCGGACTCTAGACTGTCACAGGCTATGGATTTGGGCTTTAGGCCAAATTCAACCGCATTTCTCAAGGGCAGGAGGCCTCAGCAGGCATCTGGGTTACTTTAGAAATCAGAGAGCATTTCCAAAGTATTTACTTGTACGTCTTTGATCCTGTGCCTAATACAATACACAAAAGGAAAAAATATATATAGTTATATAGTTACATATATGTGTGTATATATGTATAAATATCTATTTCCTTAAAATAACTGATTTATTCAAGAAAAAAATGTGTCACAGTGACATAGAATTTTAGTGCAAAAGAACACCATACTTTACACTGCACTCTCTTACAAAGGCAACCTTGGCTGACAATGGATGGCTGCTCACTGGAGACACTGAAGAAGATGCTGATGGTATTTTTTGAGGACATGGTGGAGGTGACTTTCACTGCTAGAAAACTGATTCCCATCAGCTCTAAAATTTGCCCTTTATTATTATTATTATTCCTATTATTTTTGCGGTACTTGGGCATCTTACTGTTGTGGCCTCTCCCGTTGCGGAGCACAGGCTCTGGATGCGCAGGCTCAGCGGCATGTGGGATCTTCCCGGACCAGGGCACGAACCCACATCCCCTGCATCGGCAGGCGGACTCTCAACCACTGCGCCACCAGGGAAGCCCCTATTATTATTTTTAATTAGAAGAGAGAAACAAGGACTATGAAGTCATAGAAATACTACCTAAGGTAGCTTCCAAATCTTAATAGTAAAAACAAAAGACAAGCATAGCAGAGAATTAAAATAGTATCTGACCTTGAGCTTTCCTTTCTGACAAGGTTCGTTATTTTCTTCTCTGAGTTGCCTGTTATCAGCTTGATCCTGAATCTATTTATTCTTTGACTCAGACCATTTGGATTAAATAAGCGAGAACTGGAGAAGATTCAACAGACTCACAGGATCCATTTGAGACCTCTTATTTCACATTAAGGATAGATTTTTTTCCCTCTCCCTCATTATCGTTGAGGAAAGAGATGTGTGTCTAGTTTTCACTGAAAGAGAGGTATTGTCAAAGGTGTTTCACTAGCTGGAAAACTCTAGGATGAAAACCAAACAAAATAGAAAACCCCAGCCTTAAAAAGAAATGAAACTGAGTTATTTGTAGTGAGGTGGATGGACCTAGACTGTCATACAGGGTGAAGTAAGTCAGAAAGAGGAAAACAAATACCGTATGCTAACACGTATATATGGAACCTAAAAAAAAGAAAAAAAGATGGTATTGATGAACCTAGTTGCAGGGCAGGAATAAAGAGGTAGACATAGAAAATGGACTTGAGGACGTGGGGTGGGAGGGCAAAGCTGGGGCTAAGTGAGAGTAGCATTGACACACATACACTACAGAATGTAAAATAGTTAGCTGGTGGGAAGCAGCCGCATAGCACAGGGAGATTGGCTCAGTGCTTTGCGATGACCTAGAGGGATGGGATAGGGAGGGTGGGAGGGAGACTCAAGAGGGAGGGGATATGGGGACATGTGTATGCATATGGCTGATTCGCTTTGTTGTACAAGAGAAACTAACAAAGTATTGTGAAGCAATTATACTCCAATAAAGATCTATTAAAAAATAAATTAAAAAACAAAACAAAACAAGAAAACCCCTCTTTCAGCTTTGTCTGCTAACACTGAACGGTGAAACTGAGTCCAGGCGACACTAGTTCCAGGTGAAGAAGTCAGACAAGAAAAATTCGCACCGTGCAGCCTGTGAAAATTGTGGAGTGTGGGGAAGAGCAGTAGAATTTAACTGTCACATTGATAAGATCATCAACTTAAACGACATGAGACAGGAAGGAAGCAAGCTGTAGGTGGAAGTGACCCCTACAATGAAGGAAGTAAGAGAGGAAGGAAAGAGAAACTCTTAGAACATGACGGGAGATTCACCAGGGGGCAAGGGACGTGAAAACTGTATTGGTTTCATTTTTGCTAATGCAAGAAATTACCTGAACTTCGTGGCTTAAAATAACAGAAATTTATGATCTCACAGTTCTGGAGGTCAAAAGTCCAAAATCAATCTCAGTGAGCTACAGTCAAGGTATTGGTAGGGCTATGTTCCTTCTGGAAGCTCTAGAGTAGAGCACATATCTTGCTTTTTCCAGCTTCTACGGAATGCTGTTATTCCTTGGCTCATGGGCCATCACTTAACCTCTGCTTCCAAGGCCACGTTGTCTTCTTTGATTATAAACTCCCTACATCCCTCTTAAAAGGACACCCTGACTACATTGGACTCATCCGGATAATGCAGGTTCTTAATTTAATCATACCCACAAAGTCCTTTTTACTATATAAGGCACATATTAATAAGTTTCTGGGATTAGAAAGTGGACATCTCTGGAGGGCACAATCCAGCCTACTGCAGAAGGTGTTCACAAGAATATCGTCAGGAATATTTGTGATCCACCAGTCAGAATGGCCATCATGAAAAAGTCTACAAACAATAAATGCTGGAGAGGGTGTGTAGAAAAGGGAACCCTCCTACATTGTTGGTGGGAATGTAAATTGGTACAAGCACTATGGAGGTTCCTTAAAAAACTAAAACTAGAGCTACTATATGATCCAGTAATCCCACTCCTGGGCATATATCCAGAGAAAACCTTGGTTTGAAAGGATACATGCACCCCAATGTTCACTGCAGCACTGTTTACAATAGCCAAGACATGAAAGCAATCTAAATGTCCATCGAAAGATGATTGGATAAAGAAGATGTGGTACACACACACACACACACACACACACACAATGGAATATTACTCAGCCCTTAAAAAGAATGAAATAGTGCCATTTGCAGCAACACGGATGGACCCGGAGATGATCATACTAAGTGAAGTGAGTCAGACAGAGACACCATATGCTATCATATGATATTGCTTGTATGTGAAATCTTTAAAAAAAATGATGCAAATGAACTTATTCACAAAATAGAAACAGACTCACAGACTTAGAAATAAAACTTATGGTTACCAAAGGGGAAAGATGGGGGGGAGGGATAAATTGGGAGTTTGGAATTGACAAATACACACTACTATATGTAAAATAGATAACCAGCAAGGACCTACTGTACAGCACAGGGAACTCTGCTCAATACTCTGTAATAACCTAACTGGGGAAAGAATCTATCAAAGAATAGATACATGAATATGTATAACTGAATCACTGTGCTGGACACCTGAAACTAACACAACATTGTTAATCAACTATACTCCGATATAAAATAAAAATTTAAAAAAAAAAGAATTCACCAGTGGCTGGGGGGAGAATGTTTGTGATCGTAGTTGAGTGTGTGAATGAACATTTTAGTACCCAAACAACAACCAGCCTAATTATCCTGGAAACCTTCCTAGAGGGTGACTAGCCGATGTCAGTATACATGGTTAGGATGCCTGCTTGTGCCAGGGGCAGTGATAGGGATTTGGAGGGAGAGAGACTTTAGATCGAAGCTATGGGGGACATGTGTTGTGCTTTCTCTCATCTCCGTGCCGCTTAGCCATTCTCTTTCCTCTCCTGGGAAATGATTTCGGTTTCAGTTCTCTACTTAGACATTCACGCCCTTCAGGAAGGTCTATATGAGCCACTGCATTCCCCTGCGTGATGGGGCATTCCCCGACCTCACTTCTTTCAGGGGGAGGGAAGAAGGATATCCCCTCTTGAAACCAAGGGAGGTAGACTCCAGGAGATTCACTTGTAAAGTTGCTGTTTCTGAACTGTCCCCTATTCCACTTGGTTGAGTCTAATGACTAATTCTGTTGAGCTACTGCAGCAAGAGGGGAAAGAGACAGATGCCAAAGGTGACTACGGGAGCAGCATTAAAACAGCCTGCTTTCCCTCTACATAACGTGGTAACCAATGCGATTTTCCAGGGGTCAAGTGGATACCGAGGAATGTGATTTGACTCAACTTGCAGGTACATTGTTGCAGAGCAGGAAGAACCCAGCAGCTAGAAGCTGTAGGACAATCCACCTGTGCTGTGAGCTGTGGAGCAGAGGGAGGATGGTGTTCCAACTGGAACTAGGTCTCCCCAGTCAGGAAACTGAGTAGTGGGGGAATTCCTGCAGGAGCGCTACATGTGTGTGGTCATTTACATAACCTGAATATTCCACCCATAACCACGCCCACCACACAGTGGGCGTCAACAACGTGCCGGCCACACAGAGAACAGCCACAATCAGTTTCAGGTGGAGCAGAAGCGGCAATAAGCTGAGGTCAGTGCAGATTTAAGGGACCTTTTCTGTTTCTTCCCTCTCACAGGTCCCCAACAGAGAAGGAACAGGGGTCTAGAAGAGGAAGGCGGGAAGGTGTTTGAGCGCCAGATCACGTGCTTTCTCCCTTCCCTGTGGAGAAGAGACAAGGAGAACTCTGAGGCAGACCTGAAACTAAACATTTTTAATAGAACTGAATCTTAAATACTACAATGAGAAGGTTCAGATAACTGCACGTGTCTGAAAAAGTATAAAATTTGGCCATGTGATTAAGGAAGGCTTTCATCTATAATAAACCATCTCATTTTTATGCTCCAAGAAATTGGGTCCATAAACTGGTTACATAAGCTTTTAGATTACAGGATAAGAGCTAATTATTTACCTTCACTCTGAGCTCCTTGAGGGCAGGGGCTGCTGCAACAGAGAGAATATTTCATTGCGAGGGGCTTAAACCTGCTCAAATTACTTTGCAAAGAATTTATTAGAAGCGTAGGGACTTCACTGAAATCAAGGAAGAGGGGGAAAAAGCCAGTCTTGTGAACAATGTAATTTGGGGTATTTCAACAACTGGGAGTTCAGGGTCATGGACCTTCAAATTAATGCTTCACCAGTAAGGAAACTCAGCTAGCACTTGGCTCAGTCTCTGTATCTTTTACTTTAAATTTGACACAGAAGGAGGGAGGGAAAGCGAGAGAGACAGACAGACAGACAGATAGACAGACTTAGCCAAGCCCACGGATTTATCCAGTTGAGGTTGGATGAGGGAACTGCTGTGGGTCTAAGTGGCCTGTTCAGGTTATATAGACATTACTGAATCATTGAACAAATGGAATTTGTTTGGCTTGAGAGCCTTACATTTTATGGGCTCACGATCATCACAGTACCTCCATAGCTAGGATGTGAATGTGCCCCACCTCGCTCAAAAGGATGCATTTTGAGTAGAGAAAAATAAGGAAAGCTCCACATCTCATTACTTGTCTCGCTGAACGTTTTCATAATCGATACTTCCTTGGTTTCAGCCTTTTCCTATAACTACAGCAACCAGCTACATTGTCAGGGACTAGTCAGCTTGCCACTGCAATCCTTCCACTCATTCTGGAGATATTTATCCTGAGAAGTCTCTTCCTTTCTCCCTTTATGACATTTAAGTACCTTGTGAAAACTCAGTTTGTTGACTTGGCACATCATGTAAAACATTAATAGATTAAGAAAACAGCCCAAGCCGGGTTAGCCGTAAGAGTCCGGGGTAGGAGTGGGAGGTGGAAAAGCCTGTGTCTGAAGAAGCTGCATCAGAAAATGTGAATTTATCAAATTACCAATCTCCCTGACCCCAGATATTCTGATAAACCCTCAGTGCTATGTAATTCTCTAACACACCTGTTCCCCCTACCCCCCACCCCCGCCCCAGAACGCTTCTTTCATGAATCATTGTCTATGGTATCAGGACGGAATGAAAGGGAGCACATCTGAGTTGGGTCAGTTATTACCTGTTGATGGTTAAGGGAATGCAAGATGATGGAGAATTGTAATTAGATGAGGAAAGAGACAAATTGAAAAGAGACGTTAATCAGGGTGCCTTTGATAGCAACTGAGAAGCATTCCAGATTCACTCTTACAAGGTTGTTCTTACACGGTTGTTCTAAAGTTAAGTGTTTTGTCTTTCAGTCTTATTTCTGGAGGATTTCAAGTTCACATATATTATCTGTGTTTTTAAATCCCCAGAGTTCTACATAAACTTTGATAGAGATGGGAAGAGAGGAAGCTTATGGAAGTGTCCAGGGAAGGTTTTTTCCATCAAGAAGGCAGATACAAACATAGATGTCAGATGGTGATGGAAAAATACAGCCTGCTAAGCCCTTCCTTTTCTGGCAAAGTGTCAGCTTGTGACTCCTTGACTTGATGAGCAAACTCTGATCTTAGAACTTCTGAAAAGTTTCCTGCTTATTCTTTGCCATGCTCCAGATTCATAATTACATCATGTTCAGTTGTTCTTTCAAGTGAGCTACAGGAGGTTACTAATGGAACAAGATGCAGGAATGGAGAAGATCAGAAAGTACCATGAAAAAGTCATCAAATATGTATACGTGACATACAGGTTTATATAGAGATCACAGTTAAGTGATAATGATACAAAAGAGCACCTTCAGCTTCTAAGCATAGGGTAAGCAATAAAGTGCACCCACTTTCCTATTACAGTCTAATAACTCTGCACTGTATGTAGTTCCCTGCACCGTTTATGCTCATGCCACCCCAAAGCCTAATACTCACCCCCACTTGTTCCTCAAGGGACTCTTACTCAAGTTTAAACATTCAGTTTCAGTGAAACCCAAGGCACTGACATATAAATTACAAGCAAAGTATCTCTTGTCTTTTTTTGGTTATTGAAGAAGTAAAAGGATGAGATGACTCATGAGGAAATATGACTTTCCTAGAATTATCACCAATATGCCACAGATAAGTTCTTCTCTTATTTGGTGGGAAAGTGGCATTCTAGCATCGTTGTCTTATCTGGTGAACTTCTTTGGCAGATAAAATCTTACATGGAAACACGATGTGTAGCTCAGATCAATGGGGAACAGACCCCCACCCCCACCCCCCAGTATCCCTCTCAGTGTCAAGGCACTTCCTTGGAAACTTCATATTTTATTGAACACATTTGAAATCAAGGTAATTGGAGCATTAGAAGAAGAAAATCTCCTCAGTTCATTCATATATATATATATATATATATATATATATATATATACACACATATATGTGTGTGTGTGTATATATATATATATATATATACACACACACACATATATGTATATATACACACACACACACATCTTGTTTTAATTTATGAGGAAAATGGTCTTACATAGGTGTGGATTATCCTGATCTGGCCTATAAAATCTGTATACAATATTGTCATCCTAGTGCGTAGTAAAATTAGTGGTATTACATTTTCTCATCTGTGAAATGGGACTAATAGTGCATATCTTGCTGACTTCATAGAGATTATTGAAGGTCATTCAAGAAAATGAATATGAAAGCACATTGCAAACAATTATATATTGAATAAACTTTGTTCTTTCTATTTTTGACAATAAAAGCTAAAAAGTGGGGTCTGTGGATTTAATTAAAATGTGACTTTATTTAAATTAGTAAAATGTAACCACAGATACATTTTTCTTCTTTTTGGAAAATTTGGGACAGGCTAAAAGAAAGTCTACAAAATTTCTGAAAAAGTCAGTTCAGTGCTTTTTCTCTTCTCCTAGAAGTCACCAAAATCCTAATGGAGACTGAACGCAAAATGGTGAAATCCATCTTCAATAACCTTAGGAGACAAATCTAATCAACAGTTATCAAAATATGTGTGAGAGCTGCCCAAAACAGCTGAGCTTGGGCACAAGTTGTGCAGGAGAAAGTGCTAATTAAACACAGAGACTGGCAAGAGGGCATGACACTTGCGCCTCAGAAAAAGCACCAGGAAAATACACTTCTTAAAATTAAGGGGCTATCCTAAAGTACAGAAACTCTATTCCTCACTTGCAAAAATAAGCGTGGGAGTTTGAATGAGAAGAGCTGGTGGTAGAAACCTTCCAGAAGGTGGTTTGGTTCAGAAAAGCAGAGGCAGAGCTGCAGCAAGAGTCATACAGAGAAACCATTTTAGAAGAGGGCAGCTGCTGAGATGAAGAATCTTTGGAATGAGAACCCTGTCTAGTCGGGAAGACTATCCTGGGCCCTTTCCTTTGCCTATCCTCCTATTCCCTCTCCCAAACTTGTACAAATATCTTGTCCAGAAATATCCATCTCATGCTGGAGTGAGTAAAAAAAAGAGAACTGGACTAGTATCAATAGAAAGACACCATAGGAAAATCAAAGGGGCAAAAAGCAGTATTTTTATGAAAAGAAAATGCATAAAAACATAACCATAGTATAGAAGAAAATTGTGACAAGGTATCTTGCCATAAATTTTTAAAACTTTTATAACCAATTGCTTCTATAAAGGGACATCAAAAGCAGCAATACAAGAACTCAGGGAACCAATAGAAAATGGAATGTGAGTCAGCTGAGTACAGGAAAGAAAGAAAAAAATGCCATTTCAAAAGGGAGGAAAATTGGAAGGAACATAAGGGGCAATAGATGCAAAGAAACACAATAAGGAAATAAATCATTAAAATAAAATGAAAATTAAACAAGCTTAGAAAAGGATTAGAGAAGAATGCCAAATAAAGGAGAAAGGCAAAGGAGACTAACAGAAGCATAATTGCAACCCCTGAGGAAAATCAAAGTAGTGACCAAAACAATATAATAGAAGAAAAGATTTAAAGGGATAATTTCAAAATCTGCGCTAAATGAGTTGAGTCTACATTTTGGATGGACATTTTGTATTGTAAAATCGTCTCAGAACTCTCAGCGTCACTATATACCATGAGAAAGTTAGTGAACTACAAAGCTAAAGGAAATGTTTTTTATTAAGTACACAAGGGATCAAGTCATTGTAAGCTAGGATGGCCATTTAATTTATCACCCACACTAGGGCACTTTTGAAAGTAAAGGAGGACAAGAAAAATGCTAAATACAGTGAGATGCTGAGATATTCATATGGCAAGAAGTCTTGGACGAACTAGTACCTATAATCACCCTACTTTAAGAAAAAACATTAGGCTGACATCAGCTTTCTGCATAGCAACATTCAATGACTGAAGATAGTAGAGAAACATTCAAGATTTTTAAAGAAAGAAAATTATCAATTTGATATCTAGAAAGTTCTTCCAGTAAATAGACAACATCAAACATGCCGGAACTCAAAATGCTTCTTGAATAAAGTGCTAGTGGATGACTTCAGCCAAGCAAGGGATGGTTTGGGAAAGTATGGTGAGAGTACTGTTGACGAGCGCAGGAAATATTTAAGTGAAGAACTGGCACTCAACAGATGTGGAGACTGAAAAGAAAAGTAAGAAAATATTGTATGTCCTGAAAATGCAGAAACACCAGAAATGTCAAAAATCAGGAAACGAAGAGAAAAAAGTGGGAGGTAGAGTGAGTTTACTTATTCCATCATCTTAATGATAGCTGGGAGTTAAAGGATAATATTTAAAGGCAACAAATCAAGTAATCAGTTCTATTTAAATAAAAGTGTATTAAGAGTACAAAACTAGGCACTAAATAACGCTAGTGGCTGAAACTAAATTGTGGAAGAGAGAGAAGAGAAAGAGAAGAGAAGGGGTCAAAGATGAAATAATGTTTATGGCAGGAGACCAATGTATATAGTAATATATAAAGTATATAGTAGTGTATAAAATATAGTAGTATATAAAAGTGTAACTAAATAGGAATCTTTAGAACAAAGTAAAAACCTTACATATAGGAGGAACTAAGCTTCAACAGAGCAAAGGAAAACATAGTGGAACTCTTTTAAAAAACCAAAAATGGATAAGAAAAAACCAACAACTCCATAGAAAAATGAACAAAGGACATGAATGGAGTTCAGAGAAAAAGAACTTCTTTCATTCATAAGAGAGATGAAAATTACAACTATTCTGGGATACACTTTTTACCTAACCTATAAGCAAAAATCTAAAAGTTTCATTATATAGTCTATGGAAAGGCTTTGGGGAGACTTGAAAATAGACTTTATTTTTTAGAAAAGTTATAGATTCACAGCAAAACTGAATAGACAGTACAGAGTTTCCACATACTTCCTGCCCGTACATACCCACAGCCTCCTCTACTATGGACCAGAGCGGCACATTTGTAACAATGGCTAAACTTACACTGACACATTATTATCACCCAAAGTCCATAGTTTACATTAAGGTTCACTCTTGGTGCTGTACATTCTATGGGCTTTGACAAATGTATAACGACATGTATCTGCCATTATCAGACAGAATAGTTTCACAGCCCTAAAAATCCTCTGTTCTCTGCCTATTCATCCTGCCCTCCCTCCTCCAAACCCCTGGCAACCACTGATCTTTTCCCTGTCTCCATAGTTTTGCCTTTTCCAGAATGTCATGTAATTGAAATCAAACAGTATGTATTCTTTTCAGATTGGCTTCTTTTACTTGCTAATATGTATTTAAAATCCCTCTATGCCTTTTTCATGGCTTGATAGTTCATTTCTTCTGGGGAGACATTTAGTGTTGCCACATCACCGAAAAAAAAATTTAGCATACCTGCTAAATTTATAAATGCATTAACCATTTGATCTAGCTTTAATGTTGAGTTCATACTGGGGTGAGAGCCATGGAGATTTATCAGTATGGAAGTGACATAATTAAATTTGAGGTTTAAAAGAGAGTCAAGTGGTAACAATATGAAGGTTGTTTTGGAGCAAAGAGAAACAGAGTCAGAGCACCTTTATAGGAGATTATTTGGTCAGGCATAAAATAATGAAGGCAAGAGTTAAAAGTGTGATGATGGGAACTGAAAAGAGGTGATTGATAAAAAAAATTGCAAAGTAATAAAGGAATCTGGAAACATTCGGACATCTCAAAGATTTTTTTATCCATTCATTTACTTAACAAAAATTTTAAAAATATCTACTATGTGCCATACTGTAAAATTCATACTTGCATATTGGGCTTGGAATTAAAAAGAAAAAGTATAATATGTTGCAAATTTTTGGAGATAAAGGTCTAAAGTTAAGAAGAGAGGTTGTACTTAAGATAAATTTATTTTTGACAGCCATCTTTAAGGAGACAATGGTTGAAGCAATGAGGATGAAGTAGTTTTTTGTTTGTTTGTTTGTTTTACACCTAGGGACAGGATCAGAGGCAGTGGATAGCCAAGAACTGAACTGTGGGGATATTTTTTACAATTATGGAGTGGAGAAAGCACCAGTTCAACAAAACAGACACAAACAGGAAGAGACTCAGTTATGTGCATAGCCATGGAAACAAACTGTGGAGAATGGTCAAGAATGAGAAGATGATCAAAAATATCAAAATCCATAGAGAAGCTCCTAAGAAGAGGTCATGTAGTTTGACAAAAAAAAAAAAAAAAAGTGTCATTGGTGAGTTTATAGAGAATAAAAGCAGAATTACAAATACCTGGTAAGCAATGGATGTTGAGAAGATGTAAGTAGTGAAAAGAAATTACGAATTTAAGAATTAAATGTAAGGAGAATCAGAAGAAGGTGAATAGAAGAAGAAAAAACTTCAAAATACTTTGAAGATAAGCTGGTCATTGTTCAAGTGTGAAGACACAGTGGAAGGTATCAGCGAATAGAGAGAGATTTAAGATTCAAAAGGGGGCAGGGTATAACCATGGCACAAACATCCTGGGAGATCAAGTGCATTTTGATGTAAAAATACGTGAGACATCAATACCAAACTCCTTAGGGACAGAATTGGCTTGGGAAATAATAAGAAGAAAAATTTTTAAGTGGATCAGAACTTTACTTATTCAAGAGATTCAGATAAAATGAGAAACAAAGTTGCTAAACAGAAAGTGGCTAGTGTAGGTTCTTTTTTCTTGTGTCCCAAAGGCTCTGGAACATCAAGCAATTTGAACTAAAAGGGACAATATTCATCTAGCTCTACCTGAAATCCTGGAGAAGCATCCCATCAAACCAATACCTCCTCTAATGTAGACATAGATGACTCAAGCAACATTGTGCATTTCACTGATGAGAATGTGAAAAATGTCTAGTATGTGCTACTCATTAGATAAACTACATTAAGAGATATTCCTACACAGAATGACATTATCCAGTCAAGTGTAAATGCTGTTCTATCTAATCACCTTGGTTAAAAACAAACAAACAAAAAAAAGAGCGTCCTTTAATTGTTTCTCTTTCCATGTAAGAGAGTCAAGGTATTAAGGAACTACCTGTGCCTTAACATTCACTGTCAAAGCAATAGTGAACTCAGTCTGATCACGATTTTGATGGCTGATAATTATTCACTAAGTGCAATCCATCTATTGGTGATAAGAACATGGGCAGTTAGACAGTTTGGAAGTAGGATGATTAGATTTTACATTCTGAAGTTAGCAAAGATAAGTCACGGAAAACTTCATCTCTAATGTCTCCTATTCTTCCAGTCTTGCAATGGGAAAAATGATCCTAAGCTTGAAATCACTATCATAGAGAAGGGGTAACCTGGCCGGTCAAGAACTCATGAGAACAGAAGGCCTTTCTGGCAGGGTGGGTGGCCGACGGCTACCTATATAAATTCACCCCACTTGTCCAATAACGCAAATAATGTCATATTCCATTAATTTCTTTTTCAGGAGTCCCAAGTGCAAATTTCTATTTTAAATTAGATGCCAGCTTTTTATCCACCGAGTCTTTGATCCCATGGTATTAGGAATTTGTTTATGTTCTTGTGCTTCATTAATTAAAGGTGTTCTCATGTATTTCAAGAGCCTCAAATCAACTTATTTTGTAGGATTATAGTTTACTGTAATTGTAGGGTTAGAGTTTGTAGCATTATAATTATACTTATAAAGTAATTTTTAATCCCTAATGAATAACTTCAACAAGGTTAAAATATCAATTTTACTAAAAGTTGTCATTATTTATACTGTGAATAGCAACCTTCATAGATAAGGTAAAAATAAAATCAGATAACATTATAAGTTATCTTAAAGATTGCGTTAACACACTGAATTTTACTTCATTAATGCTCCTCCAGGCCTATCTCAAACTTATACACAGTTTCTCCTAGTTTCTACTTTTCACTATTTATAGTTCTATTTTTCAATAAGAAGTCTATATTTATGTTGATATAAACAGCTATGACATGTAACACTATTTCCAACCTAGTTTTAGAGATCGTATATTAAAACTATGGAGGCCAGGTACAGTGGTTCTAGATCAGAAAAGTTTTGGACTTGATTTTGGCTATCACTATCACCAGCCAATATTTATTGAGCTCCTGTTATGAGGGGGACATCATGTCAGGCAGTGAGGCTATAATGAGGTACAAAACCAAGCCCTTGGCTTTCAGTATTTTCAATATAGGTGAGGAAACAGAACTTTAAAAAAAAGACAACAATAAAGGGATCACGTATTATCACATTTTCATCAATAGAAGGGAAATAAATAAAGGGTCCTGAAGGAGGTAAGTGCAGGATAAAATCACTTAAACACATGAAGGTGAAAAAGAATGGATAAATTCATCTATTCACACTCCTAAATCATTACACAGAATCATATGCCAAACCAATTAATTCAAGATCATTAGCAAACCTGAAAACAACAAAACACAAAGGAGCATCATCCCTTAGGACGGTAGCGTCAATTAAATACATGATTCTTTAAGGAAAGTTACATGTACTGAGTGTCTGATACTGTACACATGCTGTCTCATTCATTCAGTTCCCCGGATAAACCTACGCTGTGAACTCAGAGAAAGTCAGCAACTTCTTCTAGGTCCTTCAGCTAGTAAAGCATTCAAGCCAAAATTCAAATCCAGATCTGCTTGACATCAAAGCCAATGTTCCTTTCACTATTTACTTCTGGCTCTTTTAAAACATAAATCACATAGGATCCCTTTACATCAAGGATTATTCCTTCATTGAATATACCTGGTCTGCGTCAGATCAATGTTTTCTGAATGTTATTAATTACATTCAGTAAAAGTTGATATAAGTCGCAACTCTGTGAGAAATCTCTTAAAATCATCCATCTCTGACACCAGCATGAGTATCTTATAGAGTCTGGGACAAGCTTTTCCTGTTACTGGAGCTTCTGCCTCTCTTTCCTCAAATTAGCCCAACTTAGTCACACAACGTTCACCACTTTAATTAATCAACGCTTCCATGGGGAAGCCTTTCACAATCCCCCTAGACTAGCCACATTTCCTCCTTAAACAGCCAGGTCTCTTAAACACTACTATGGTCCTATATCCCTCTTCATCACAGCACTTGTTGCACTAATAGATTTATATCTTTTTGAGTGTGAGGATTTGAAGGATGTCTCTCCAAAAACTCCAAAAGGGTAAAGACTATGTTTTTGCTCAATATTGTATCCTTGGATCTTAGCACATCATACCTGGAAAGAGAGCTTAAAAATGTATGCTGAATAAATATATCCACTAACAGTCTTGTACATAAGCGGTCAATTAGTAAATGATGTTATCAGTGACCTTTTCTGCAGTCCGGAGTTTCCAGAAGGTGAGACTAAAGTAAACACACATGTGGGCCAGCACTTTACAGCACCGTATGAGATGACTCAGAGGGCGATCTTTGGAATCGCGCAGATGACAGAGGAGTTACAGTCTGTGAGTATGTAAGATAGGGTCAACACTCCTTACATCTGTGGGTTTAAATTATCTTATTTACATAAAGAGGAAGAATAAGAGAATGAAAATGAAGGAGTTACAGAAAAAGCTAAGTCCAACTTTAGACACTGTTGAAAAGTAGAAACTGTGTGTTGTATACACATATAATACATTTATGAAATACTCTGTAGAGCCACTCAATAGATAGTGAATGAGTGGATGGATGATATTATCTCTGCCATGTGGAATAAATGAAGGGGCCAAACAAACATAAACTTATGAGGCTTGTGTTAGAAGTCACAGCACAACTGTGTCGATTTTGATAGGAGCTGCTTCTATGTGAGCTTGTGCATAGAGAGTTCAACGTGCACAGTTTCTAATTTAGTTTTGGGAAGTGGAGAGCAGACATTTAAAAAATTTGAACCAAGACCCACTGGAAATGAGGTTCTTTAAGATGCTGCTGTAATATCTTCTTTCTGTCCTATCAAACCCAGGTAAATAAATGTGGACCAATCTCATGGGATTTTTCACACACAGAACTTATTGGGTTAAGGGGTAGGGTTTGGAACATATATATTATTGTGGCTAAGTGAAAGAGTGCAAGAAGGGAAGTAGGAACTAAAAGAAAGTTAAGGAAATAGTTAGGTACCTAACTTTTTGATGGAGCTAACATCTATAAATATACTTTTCAAAGATTCCCCCAAGGGACTTGAAAACAGGATGTAACCTATGTTGCTCAGAAAAATCCTTATCAAGTTATTTTTAATTAGATTATCCTTGAAATTTTATTTATTTATTTATTTTTATCGGGGCATAGTTGTTTTACAATGTTGTGTTAGTTTCTACTGCACAGTGAAGTGGGAGCTTAATGTTTTTAAAAGATAAAGTTGCATTATACTTTTGTGTATGTAACCCCAATAAATGAACCTTAGATGCCATTCTTATCTTCGTATCCACACTACATGCATGTGATAGGGGCTCAATAACATTTTAAATAAATAAATAAATAAAAGAATTAAGCCGTCTCTGCAATGCTAAGATAATCTAATTAGAAAAACAAATATCATATATTAACACACACATGTGGAATCTAGAAAACTGGCACAGATGAACCAGTTTGCAAGGCAGAAATAGAGAAACAGATGTAGAGAACAAATGTGTGGACACCAAGGGGGGAAAGGGGGCGGGGTGGGATGAATTGGGAGATTGGGATTGACATATATACACTAATATGTATAAAATCGATAACTAATGAGAACCTGTACAGGAAACTCCACTTCACTGGTGTGTAGAGTACTGGTAAGACAATGAGTTTAGTTTGGACATGTACAGCTTGGAGCATCTACAAGGTATCTAGGAGGAGAAAAATATATAGTGGGCAAGTGGAAATTTAAATGTGAAGTTTAGGGACTTCCCTGGTGGCACAGTGGTTAAGAATCTGGTTCGATCCCTGGTCCAGGAAGATCCCACATGCCATGGAGCAACTAAGCCCTTGTGTCACAACTATTGAGCCTGTGCTCTAGAGCCCGTGTGCCTCAACTACTGAAGCCGGCGTGCTGCAACTACTGAAGCCTGCGTGCCTAGAGCCTGTGCTCCGCAACAAGAGAAGCCACTGCAGTGAGAAGCCCGCGCACCTCAATGAAGAGTAGGCCCCGCTCGCCACCACTAGAGAAAGCCCGCGCGCAGCAACGAAGACACAGCACAGCCAAAAATAAATAAATAAAGGAAATTATTAAATAAATAAATATGAAGTTTAGGTTAAAAGACCATACAGCATTCAAGTCATGGGATTGTAGGAGACTGTCGATAAGAGGGTGGAATTAGACAAGAATAAGACCAAAGAATGAACAATGGAGTACGTTCTATTTAACCCCAAGCCGTCAGGAACAGGGACTATTTTGTTCATGACTCTAACCCGACACCATGTGTGGCTCACAGTAAACAACATCTGTCTTAAAGGAATAGGTGATGAACGAAGTGTTAGGATGCGGGAGCCATCAGTAGATCGAAAGCTCATTTACCTTTTTACTAAATTAGCCACTCTATGTGCACTCATTAGATTAATCCTCAACTTTATTTTAAAATTATGCCATTACCCTTCTCAAACATTTTCGAGAAAGAAAAAATTCTAACTTCTCCATGTGACAATTAAGATCCCCTACAATTTGGCACTGACTCACTTTTTCAGCCATAGGACTCACCGTTTTGAATCCTTCCTCTTTTCACGTTTCTTTCTTCACTCTTTCCTGGACAGGTCAAGTTTCACCTGATTCCAAGACTTTGTCCATCTCCCCTCCTCTGCCCTTTATAATTTACCTTCCGTGGCCCAACTGGAGTCCCATTTCATTCATGAGAGCTCCTTGATGGTTTTATCACACACTCATGGATCCTTTCACCGAATTCATCCTTGCTAGATCGTGCCCCACCCCCTCCAACATCAATGTTTTGAGCATTTATAAAGTCAACGAACAACTATGGATTTTATCTTGCTCTAAGTCACAGCCAGAGCCTCTTTCCCTGGGTTTTAGCTGTCTCTATAGGGATGTGTCAAGTGTGAGCTGCTCATCTGATTTTGAGGCTCTTTTCCACAGTGGTTACAGCTATATAGTGACAGTAGAAACAAAAACAAACAAAAAGAAGATAACTGCATGAAGACCAATTTCCTCAAATCTTGTGATATTTGTACTTATCACTCTGGGGGCTAAGAAAACTTGCCATCTATTTTTTAAAAATCCTTCTGTTGACTTATCAGGGGTAGAGCCAGTTGTGCTGAATGATGGGAGAGTGTAGATAGGGGCGTCTGGATGGTGATACTCATCGTGGGTGATGTAGATACGGATGCTGCATGGAGATGCTCACGGGAGAATGTGAATACAGGTGTAGAATGGTAATGCAGCAAAAGCTGACTTGGCTGCAGTTGAAATTTTCTCTTCCCATCTCTACGAAGCAGCCCTTTTGGAGCAATTTCTACTTCCTTTTTTTCCCCCCCAAAAATTCAATTACTGAGTCCTCTGAGAAATCTTTTCTGATCTGCAGTATAACAATACCATTTAGGTGTTCCCACCACATATTTTATTGTTCATAACACATTAAATTATAACGGTGTATTTAATTGTTGTTTACTCCACGTGATGTTTTGAGGGAACAGATCATATATATATTTTTAAATATTTTTTCCCAATGCCTAGTATGGAGCTTGAATAGTTGGTGTTGAGAAAATGTTTGCTGCATGAATAAAATGAATACATTTGCTAGTTCCTCCATAATTACTGCAGTCGTTAATTTAATGGTACAAGCCTCCTAGTTTCTGAGAGTATCATACTTGGCTTTTAAGTCTCTAGAAGAATTTTTGTTCAGAAGTTTAAAAAAAATGAAAAGAGAAGACAATAGCAGTAAGGGTCTGAGGTGATGCTCCACATGTATTTAATAGGAAGGATTTGGGGGTAAAGTACAGAGCAGAAAATAGTGATTTTAATGGCCAACTCTTAGATTTCCATTGAAACAACTAACTGAATATAACACAAGGATATATAGAAGACTAACTTAAAAATCCTTCTTAGGAGAAGGAGAAATCCTACTTATAAGAAAGGATCCAAAGAAAGTAAGTGAGAAGACAATGGCAAATCCCAAAATCACATTAGGCAGATGGATGACGTAAGGAAGAGCAAAGGTGGGTGTACTGGGGCCTCACAGGACTCGCTGCAAACATTATGTCAGTTAGCACCCTGAGAAGCCACCTACAACTGTGGGTGACGCTCGAATTTGTTCTTGGAGGGATGAGCTATCATAAACTGAATGACAGCACTGTTGGGGAAAGGGGCACTACCTTTGCCAGGCACTGCTGCAGCTCATACCTGGCATCGGGCTAACAGAAACTGGTTATCCTGAAAGCTGAAACCCAGCATGGCAGTTCACTACACAGAGAATAAATGACACCAAGACTCAGATCTCTGCGGGGACTGCCCAGGGTTTCAGCTTCTGCTCTATTTCCCTTAGGCTGCTGTATTGTAAATTGGTAATGATAATTTACAGTAGATTTATATTTTCCCTTTCCCTATTGTCTAAATATAAAAGAATTGGGCAGAATTCCACATCAGTCTTTGACAGACCCTATTTCAATGCTGAATTCAGCCAGAAGCCAGTGGATCTCTTGCTGTAAGGATAAGCAAACAGAAATGTTATATACCAAACCTGCGAGAAAATATTCCAGTCCCAAATAAGAAGATACTACAAAGAATCAGAACAGATGCCCTCTTCTGTTCCAGATGTACTGAAAAAGACAAGAGGAAAATTCCCGATTTATGTTATTTATGCAATTTAAGAGAATATAGTATCCAGAACAAAAGAAAAAAAAATATTTAGATCAAGAGAGACTGTATGGGGTTAAAAATGATTGCAGAATAAAAACCAGACTGGGGGCAGTGTACATCAGCCTGGGTGCTGCAGAAAATCAGAGTGTAAAGCAGAAGACAAAATTTTTGACATTTCCAGAATTCAGGGGTAAAGAATAAAGAATAATGAAAGGCATGGAGTATAGAGCTAGGAGATTTAATGGCGTGTGAGTCATGCTACAAATGCATCTACACAGCCAAAGCCAAACCTTTCCCTACCACACGTAAACACTTGCATGGAAGTTTTTTCTTTCTTTATTGTGGGAAGAACCCTTACTGTGAGATCTACCCCGTTAAGAAATTTTTAAGGGCACAATAGAGTCTTTTTAAACTACAGGCACTATGCTTACATGAAGGAAAAGTAAAGAGAATTTGTAGGCAGCAAAACAACCCTAAAGTAATAGCTAAATGAATTTTTTTTTTTGCCGTATGCGGGCCTCTCTCTGTTGCGGCCTCTCCCGTTGCGGAACACAGGCTCCGACGCGCAGGCCCAGCGGCCATGGCTCACGGGCCCAGCCGCTCCGCGGCACGTGGGATCTTCCCGGACCGGGGCACGAACCCGTGTCCCCTACATCGGCAGGCGGACTCTCAACCACTGCGCCACCAGGGAAGCCCTAAATGAATTTTTTAAACAAATAGGAAATGATAAATGAAGGACCATGAAACATCAGGAAGTAAGAAAGAACAAGAGAAAGAGTAAAATGTAGTTAAATACAATACAATTTTCCTTTCTTGAGTTTTCTAAAGTGTGTTTGAGTTTTGAACAAAAATTATAGCACTGTCTTGTGTAGTCCTAAATCTATGTAAAGAAAAATTTTTAAACATTTATAAACAGGAGATAATATTCTACACTACACTCAAACTGGTAAAATGTCAATACCGGTAGATGGTGATGACTATATATATGTGTGTGTATGTATAAGTATGTGTATATATACATATATGTGTGATATATATGTATGTGTGTGTGTGTCTATAATACCCAGAGCAACCACTAAAAAAAACTAAGCAAAGAGTCATACTCAAAAACACTGAAGATAAATCAAAATGAAATTCTAAAAAATGTTTAAGTAACCCAAAAGAAGGAAAAAATAAACTAAAAAAGGGAACAAAAGGAAACAAGAAATAAAATTAAAAATGTAAGTCTTAACTTTTCCAAGCTCATCAATGAATTTAAGACATTTAAAAAACTTTATCTGTAATCGATAACTTTTTTGACCTGTGGAGGGAAATGAACTAGGTATTTCTTCTTCCTATTCTTGGAAATAAAATGCTTGTGATAATATATTTCTTCCTACAGAGCTGGTTAAACTATATTTTGATTGAACCTGAGACAGTAGCATTGCCTTGACAGGACTTAAGTCAACTAGATGAGACACACTAATTTAAATATAATTTGGTGTTAGTGCAATTATGACAAAAACAACAAATATTTTTACCGTAAAGGGCTTTGTTTTCTAGGAAAGAAAAGTTTACCTATAAATTAGATGTAATTTTTCTATCTTGATCAGTGTACAAATGTGGTTGTAAAAATACTTGGCATTTAGAGAAATGAAGAAACATACACATCTTAGATGTCAATGATCATAGTTGGAACCGGTGCATTGATTAGATCATTTTTAAAACTTTTATGGATTCTGAAGCTTATCGGTCTGTTTACCATGACATATGGGTAATTTGTAGATAATCAATGAAATTGTCATTAAATCTCCCCAAAGATACAGTATTATATCCATAAGAGGTCCAGAACCAACTCCCAGGGACACCTATCACAGAAACAAGGCTTTATTACACACAAACAAAGGAAGGAACACTCAGCTAAAAGTGTCCAATAAAGCATGGGCTCAAATATTTTCAAACTGGGAATGTGAAATCATTATTTCTATATTTCTCACAGTCAATAGTAAACAGTTTGATTCCATAAGTACATTTTAACCAAAGCACTTGCCCCAAACAATACTGGGAAAACATAATTAACTCTGAACACATGTGGATAAAAGATATTTCTTGCTTTCTGGTTTAGGGGGCAAATTGTAACCCAGGTGAGAATTAGAAGAATTTTTTTTAATTGGAGTATGGCTGCTTTACAATGTTGTGTTAGTTTCTGCTGTACACGAAGTGAATCAGCTATGCGTATACATATATCCCCTCCCTCTTGGACCTCCCTCCTGACCCCCGTCCTGCCCATCTAGGTCATCACAGAGCACTGAACTGAGCTCCCTGTGCTATACCACAGGTTCCCACTAGCTATCTCTTTTACACATGGCAGCGTATATATGTCAATCCTAATCTCCCAAATCATCCCACGCCCCCTACTGGGATTGTTTTAAGGGAAGAAAAGAAATCAGATTCACATTCATAACGGGAAGAATTTGAAGAGAATAGCAAAATAACTGTTGTGTTTTATGTTCTGATTAAAAAAGCAAAAACTAAGCAAATAATTCTGCGTTTTGGACAACAGCTTTGTTTAATACAAATACATACATGTATATGTGTGTGTGTGTGTATTTTTTCACACACACGTACATACACATATATATATGAAATCAAAGGAAAAATCTAGCTTTCTGCCATTATAAGCATATGTCTTCAGTAAATGTGATATATCCTCTCTAAAATAAAGAACATTTTTATAAAGCTCAATGTGGATGACTTGCACTGAGGAAAAAGAGGTTTTGATTAATGTATGGTGGGTAATTATTGCATTTGCTTTATTTTATATCCATGACACTTAATATGACAAATAAAGATGTAGCACACAATATTTCCTTTTTACATGGCTGCTATGAAATAACACTGAAAGCGATGATACCTCATTCGACTGTTGAAAATTTTTCTTAAAGCTCTTCTGTTGCTTAAGTTTTCCCCTGACCATTGGTTCTAGAACAGCATTAAGTTAAATAGCCTAAAAGCTTCTCTTTGTCTTCAGATTTAAGTGTCTTTTTTAAACACTCGCACTAAAGCCATCTTAAAAAGAAATGAGACAAAACAAGGTGATTAATCTTACATAAGGCCAGAAAAAAATATGTTTCTTATGGATTGGCTAGATATTAGATTTCTTTATATTGGGCTCTAATAAATTTCAACTTGCCGTTATTTTCATTTCTGAAATGGGGACAGAGCAGCGCAGTTCCCCTGTAATGTTTGAATCCCTGGGTCCTCAAACAGTTCTCAATCTGTGAAGGCTGAACCTCTCTAAGGAACTATCAGTAGGTCTGGTCATAAATCACAGAGGCTTCTGTTAACCCGTATGACTGACCTCTAAAAGCAGGATCAATGCACTTCATTCCTAAAACCTGAAAATAAGTATCTATGAAAGAGAGAGTGTCGAGAAAGAAAAAAAAAATGCTTAAAGGTCAAACCTTAATTCACCTTGGTTCCCAGAAGCTGTCCTTACAGCTTTTTGAGGAAAACAATTTCATAGCCCTTGACGATTACATTATAAAGATCTTGTAGTCAGGAACATTAAAGCTAGTTAAATGCTCGTTTTTATTCTAAAAATGTTTAGTTTTGCTAAAGCAACATCTCCCTTTTAAAACTCAGGAACAAACAGAACAACTGACCAATTTTTTCAATACAGATTCTCATATAAATACTGACATGAGTGTGTGTTCACACAGTAGCTTCTACCCAAAAGAAAAGTAATATCATTTCCCAGATACATGTTGTTGTGCTTAAAATATATGCAGTAAAAGGAAACCAAAAAAAAGTGTGTTTTTATTCTATTTCACTGTCTTCCTTGGTGCCTTCCATGACAATTATATTGCAAACATTCTCTTGCAATTCATCTGTGTAAAGTATCAGTAAAATTATACTTTCAATATGAAATCTGAAGAAAAAACTTTCTGTTTTTACTACTTTAAAATGTAAGCCTTATCCTAGAGACCACCATTTTTCAAAACACGCAGTTTGAAGAAACCGCACTGACAAGGCCTTACACAAAATACTTTTCTGAACACAAACTTCGAGTGATTTTTCTGGTTCATCTAATTTATTTAAATTAGCTTTATTTAATTACACATACAGCTGTTGTGTGCCCTGAACATAGCCCAAGGGACTATTTAAAGTGCTTAAGTCTAAATGTCATGTTTTATCACTGTGTAATATGTAGCAATCCACAAAAATTTCTTTGTTGTTCTTCGCTGGGTCGTACTTCCAAAATCCAGCACTCCTTCTCTTGTTTTTTCTCAGATATGATAATAGTTATAAAGCTACAAGCTAAATGTAAGTAGAACTGAATTTCACCTGAACACCATTCATGCCATAATTCAAGTTATAGCAGTATCCTTGTTTCAGAGAGGTCTCTTCCATTCCAGTGCCTTTAATTACCATCTATAACTAGGGTTTCCAAAATCTGTATCATCCACCCAGATTTCTATCTGGTTCTCTAGACCTGTACATCCAATGTCAAGTGAACATCTCCTCTTAAATAGACCACACGTCCGAAGTGGAATTTATCATCTTTCCTTCAACCAGCTTATCTTGCTCTATCCTAACATCACCAAATGGGGCTTCACTTACCGTTTGGATCGCTGGTTATTAAATGATTTTGGGGACAAGATGGCTTAGGCCTGACATCACCTCTACGCTTACACAGAATCAACTTCCAGTGTGGCACACTGGAAAGAGCTTGGACACTGGAATCAGTTACTCTGGGCTTGAATCCCATCCCTCTCGTTATTAACCAAGTGATCTTGGGTAGATGATTTCTGCAAGCCTAGGTTTCCTCATCTACAATAAAAATATCATCACACTTCCCAGTGATAACTAGAGAACCCAAAGGGAAAATATATGTCAAAGTGTTGTATCAAGCATGAGGCCATGGGCTTCGCTGGTGGCGCAGTGGTTGAGAGTCCGCCTGCCGATGCAGGGGACACGGGTTCGTGCTCCGGTCCAGGAGGATCCCACATGCCGCGGAGTGGCCGGGGCTGTGAGCCATGGCCGCTGAGCCTGCGCGTCCGGAGCCTGTGCTCCGCAACGGGAGAGACCACAGCAGTGAGAGGCCCGCGTACCGCAAAAAAAAAAAAAAAAAAAGCATGAGGCCATACGTAAATATTAACTTGTATTAGCATATTCCTAAAAGAATCCAACAGGGAGGAGAGGCCTGCAGACAAAGTAAATCATCTCCGTCTATGAAACAATGGTATACAAGCCACCAGTACCGAACAGCCACACAATGCAATTTGGTTCCCTGAAACTTCTTGAGAACAAGCCCAATTCTACTGCCAACTAACCACATGGTTAGTAGAAGGACTCATGAGCTAAGCGAAGACACAGGTTTCAGCAACACTTAACCCATGTACATGTATCTTTAGAAAAAGAAAGTTGTTTTCCCTAGTGAAACCTCAAACAACAGAGATTTGAAGTGCACAGGTCCACCTATACACAGATCTTTTTCACTAAATACGTACTATAGTACTACACAATCTGTGGTCGGTTGAATCCGTGGATGCGGAATTGTGTATATGGAGGACCCACCGTAAAGTTATACAGGGATTTTCAACTACACAGAGGGCTGATGTCCCAACCCCCATATTATTCAAGGGTCAACTACATATGGATCCTTTTTTTGGGGGGGCCACACTGCATGGCTTGTGGGATCTTAGTTCCCCAGCCAGAGATTGAACCTGCACCCCCTGCAGTGGAAGCACGGCATCCTAACCACTAGACCGCCAGGGAATTCCCTGGATCCTTTTAGTTTAGTAGAAATTAACAAACAGTTGACTTGTATTAAAGCAAAAGTGAGAAGAATTGCTTCCCTGATTTATAGCTAGGAAATGGTTTAGGAATTTCAGAAAAATCATGGTCAAGATATGACTGTCCTAAAAATTTAACTTTTGTTTCCCAAAATGATCTTCCAGTACAATTCCATGTACATGAGAGTCTGTCATAAGTTCTGCTGTATTATTATGACACCAAATCAGCCCAGAAGTTTCACCTCCTCATGCCCTAAGTTGGGGTGGAAACGTATGGATGGCGCTGGTCCCAGAGAGTATGATTTCCTATCATGCCTGTCTTTAACATGGATGATCTGGTGAGTCCCCTGACCTAGACTTGGTATGTTTCACCATCCCTGAAACTGTTAAGGAACCTCTGCATCCAAATGGCATTACTCTAATCAGAGCATCATTCCAGTATGCCACGTACAGTCACTGGGTCTTTTCCACTTAGAAAAAGTAACTAATGGCAGTATCTGAGAGGAAAATTTTAATCTTCTTTTCTTCCCAATAAAGCAATCCAAGGTCGCCTGTGCTATGCATTCAAATGCTTGTTTCACATACACACCCAAAACACCCGCAATGTCCAATTTTCATTGCAGTGACACTGGACTTGTTTGTACAGCCAGTTTAATCCAAACCTTTATCCCTCCAAACATTTGAGGGCTGACAGTTTTATCTCCTTATCACATTATATCAGTCCTTTGCAAGCAAGATGTAGGGAGTACCTGAACATTTGGGGGATAATTATTCTTCCAATAATTTGCCACACTAATGGTATTTTCCCAGTTTTTTATGGTGCAAGTGCTTTATGCTTTATTAGTTTGCACTTAGTCTTTTCTTTAATCTTTTTTCCTCCTGTCTGAGATTTTATAGGTCTACTGCTTGTACTATTCCTAGGAAGAATGTATTCTTCTCCAAAAGAAGGAAAATGATTAAGGCAATACTGAAAAGGCCAGATGTTGGCCTTTATAAGAAAAAAAAGAATACTATAAAACTTGGTTTTGTGTCTTTGCTAGAATAGGAGGTTAAATAATAAGTACAGTGAGGCTAGTTAAGGAGTATGTGCCCCAAGAGTATACCAACCAAGATGACTGCAGTGGACCAGAGTGTCTTTAAGAGACCAGGTCAGGAGATCAAGTCCCCTGAGTACAAGGCTTGGAGATCTCATCCAATGCAGGATCCAAGTTCTCTAGTTTGAGAGAGTAGGTAGAGCAGCCCAACATATCAGTGTAAGATGAAGCTGCTCTGTTTTCTTCCCTTTATAGTTTTGCCCTTTCTAGAATGTCATATAAATGGAATCATACAACGTATTGCTTATGGAGTCTGTCTGACTTACTTTACTTAGAAAAATGCACCTAAGATTCATCCATGTTGTTGCATGAAACAGAAGCGTTTTCCTTTTTACTGTTGAGCAGCATTTCCTTCTATGAACACGAACGCGCATTTGGTTTTCCATTCATTTGTTAAACGCACCTGGACTGTTTCCAGTTTTTCACAATCATGAATTATACTGCTACAAAAATTTATATATAGGATTTTTGTGAGAACTTAAGTTTTCATTTCGCTTAGGCAAATACCTACAAGCAGGATTGATGGTAGGGTAAGTACGTATTTAACCTTATAAGAAACAGCCAAAACGTTTTCCAAACTGGCTGTACCATTTTGCATTCTAACAGCAATGAATAACAGGTTTTTTTTTTTGTTTTTTTTTTTTTGCGATACGCGGGCCTCTCACTGTTGTGGCCTCTCCCGTTGTGGAGCACAGGCTCCGGACGCGCAGGCTCAGCGGCCATGGCTCACGGGCCCAGCCGTTCCTTGGCATGTGGGATCTTCCCGGACCGGGGCACGAACCCGTGTCCCCTGCATCGGCAGGCGGACTCTCAACCATTGCGCCACCAGGGAAGCCCTGCATAACAGTTTTATTGCTCTGTATTCTCATTAGCATTTGATATTGTCAATTTCTTTTTAAAAATCTAGCCATCCTAGGATAGAGAAATTGTGGTACATACACACACACACACACTGAAATATTATCCAGTCTTAAAACGAAGGAGATCCAGCTATTGGTGAAAACATGTATGAACCTGGAGGGCATTATGCTAAGTGAAACAAGCCAGACAGAGAAAGAAAAATATTGCACAATCTCACTTATATGTAAAATCTAAAAAAGTTAAATACATAGAAGCAGAGAGTAGAACGGTGATTACCAGGGGTGGGTAGGTGGGGGAAATGGGGAGGTGCTGGTCAAAGAGCACAAAGTTGAATTCGTGAATTCATCCCTTAGATGAGTAAATCTAGAGATTTAATGTACAGCATGATAACTATAGTTAATAATACTGTAGTATATACTCAAAATTTACTTAGCGAGTGGATTTCAGGTGCCCTAACGACAACCACAAAAAACAGTAACTATAAAGGAGATGGGTCTGTTAATTAGCTTGATTGTAAGTAATCATTTCATTATGTATTTCAAAACATCATGTTATACACTATATATATATGTGTATTTTATTTGAAAAATTTAGCCATTCCAATACGCATATAGTAGTACCTTATGGAGTTCCTTTGTATTTCTCCAAAGATTTATGATGTTGAGCGTCTTTTCACATGCTTCTTTGCCATCAATGTATCTTCCTTGGTAAAGTGTCTGTTCAAACGTTTTGCCATTTATCAGTTGTTTGCTTAGTGTTGAGCTTTAGGGATTCTTTACATATTCTGGATACAAGTCCATTAAAAGTTGTATGATTTGAAAATATATTCTCCTGTTTGTGACTTTTCATCGTGTTAACAGCGTCTTTCATGAAGTGATAGTTTTTAATTTTGATAGTCTGATTTATCAATTTTTTCATGGCTTATAGTTTTGAAGCAGTGTCTAAATATTCGTTATCAAACCCAAGGTCACGTAGATTTTTATCCCATGCTTTCTTTTATGAGAAAGCCCGCGCACCACAATGAAAAGTAGCCCCCGCTTGCCACAACTAGAGAAAGCCTGCGCGCACCAATGAAGACCCAACACAGCCAAAAATAAATAAATGTATTACAAAAAAAAAAAAGGGATTATCCTTTCCCCACTGAGTTGCCTTTGCACTTTTGTCAAAAATCAGTTGACTATATTTGTGTAGGTTCATTTCTGGACTCTCTATTCTGTTTCATAGATGGATATGCTTATCTTTTTGCCAAAACTACACTTTGTTAAAGTTATTATTTATTTATTTAAAATGAGAAGCGTGGGCTTCTCACTGCGGTGGCTTCTCTTGTTGCGGAGCATGGGCTCTAGGCGTGCGGGCTTCAGTAGTTGTGGCGCACGGGCTTAGTTGCTCCGTGGCATGTGGGATCTTCCTGGATGAGGGCTTGAACCCATGTCTCCTGCACTGGCAGGTGGATTCTTCACCACTGCACCAGCAGGAAAGTCCCAAAACTACACTGTTTTGATCACTATACTTTATAGTAAGTCTTACAATCAGGGAACAACTGTGGGTCCTGTCTCCAGGCACTGTGAGTCCTCTGACTTTGTTCTTCTTTTTGGAATTGTCATGACTGTTCTAATTCCTTTGCCTTTCCATGTAAATTTTAGCATCAACTTGCTCTTATCTTCAAAGAAGCTTGTTTGTATTTTGGTTATGATTGAGGGTTGAATCTATAGATCAAACTGGGGAAAACTGACATCAGTGCTGAATCTTTCAATCCACGAGCATGGGATATCTCTCTATTTGCATACATCTTTCATTTCTTTTATGAGTTCTGTGGTTTTCAGCACATGGATGCTGCACATATTTGGTTAAATCTTTCATCGTTTTGGGTTTTATTGTAAGTGAGATTGTTTTTCAAATTCCACATATTCATTTCTGGCAGATAGATATGCCAGATTGGCGTTAGTATATTGTCTTTGCGTTCTGTGACATTTCTCAGGTACTTCCTCAGGATTTTCTACAAAGACTACAATACTGTCTGAAATCCTGTTGTTTGCCTCATGAAAGCATACTCAAACTCCAAGCTCTACTCCATGGAGAGGAAACTAATTCCTCCAATTACTCACCTACAACTCCTCGCTCACATCTATATTTGCACTTATACTGTAACGTAATTATTTATTTACCTGTTTCTCTCCTTCCTTAGATGACTGATCTCTGGAGGCAGGAGCTACTATTGTTGCCCTTTCATTCCAAGCACCTATTAAAGTGTCAGACACTGGAGGAATGAATTAAGTGTTTATTTAGTAAAGGATGGAGAAAAGAAGTCAAGGAAGGAAGAAAGGAGAGAGGAAAAAGCACCTAAGACCAATTTTGAGACTACTAGTCGGATGTGCAAAAACAATACAGCTTTTGTTTTCTAGTATTCATCTATTACTCTTCTTCATAAGCCTCACTCTACCAAGGCTTGAAAGAGGGAAGACGGGCATTAAACTTGCCAATTAAATGCCTCCATCTCTTCTAGTTTAAACCATTTAATTCAGGCAACTTACTGTGTTCAGGTCAATGTTCAGTCTTTCAGTTGTTTTCCTACAGCCTTCTCTTTCCTAAGACGGTACCTGGGTGATGGCAGAACACACAGGCCCTCGTGCTGGAGGGAGCCTGGGATCCAAGCACTGTGACCTCAGGCTGTTACTGTTCACTTTTGGTCTCTTTTTGGCAACTGCCCTTGGTTGCCTGGTAGAGCTGTTCTTCTGGCATCTACTACTGGAGGCTTGACTGATGTCCGTAATTAACAGTCTAAGTTCTATACTTTCCGTTGGCTTGGTCAAGGCCTTGGGTTCTCCTTTGGTTTAATCCCAACTCAAGACTTGCTGGCTCTAAAGACTACTCTAATATTCAACTACATTCTCTTTCTGGGATCTGGCTTAGGAATTGTGCACCCCACAATCCCTGCAGAGGTCATGCTATCCCTTGCCTTCATTGCCTTCATGAAAGGTCCAACACTACTCCTCACTTC